>NC_090804.1:40194064-40561870 GCF_036512215.1 Solanum lycopersicum
TGACACGCCTTTATATTAAGTAATAATTTAACATTAAAATATCTATTCTACCCTTAATAAAATAATTTATAGTCACACAAATATCTAAATTTACTTTAGATCACAAATTTAAAAAAATCTTTCTTTCTTAAACTATGTTAGAGTCGTCAATATGGTTAGGCGTGTTGGGCAGTTTAGCCTAACCCTGTGATTTGATAGGGCTAGACTATGATTTTTAGAGCCCATTTAAGAAAAGAAATTTTTTGCTTGTTCAGATGATGTTTAGAGCCCATTTAAGAAAAGAAATTTTTTGCTTGGCCTGAACAAGCATGCCGATTTGTGGAGCTTGAGAAATATGGATAGGGACGGCATGTGGGCTGAATAAAAAATTATTAAAAAATTAAAATAAAATAGTGTATTTAAAATAACAAGTTTCTAAACTCGAAATTTGTTTAAAGTTTGAAATATTACATTTTAAATACAAATTATGATTATAAAATATGTACTACATAAAATTAAAATTCCCTTAAATTTCTAAGAATCAATGCATAAGTTTTAGCCTATGGAATATTGTCCTAGTTTTTGTGTTTTATTATGATCATTAGAAAACAATTAGGTTAATATTATTACTTAGCTATTTGTGTTTTAACTTGAAATCAAACATCATAAATATTATAAAGATAAATTTATTTGTGAATTGATGTACAAATAGTAAAACTAACACCATATAATATTATCTTGTCGATATTTATGATAATATTTTTAAATTATAATTTAATTTAAAAAAGTATAAAAAAATATTTTTAAGAAAAAATGGTTGGCCCGAGAAGCCTATAGTCCGTGCTTCGGGGCTGGGCGGACCAGTGTACCAAAAATGGGATTGCCTGGCCTGATCCCTCAAATTTCAAAATCTATTAGATTAGCACGAATGCGGTGGACCATTCTAGATTGACAGCTATAATTGTTTATCATTCACATATTTCTTTATTATCACAAATTATTTATAAGAGGAATATAAATTTTTATGTAAGTTACATGTGCAACTTATTTTACATTTTATTAATATATAATTTGAATAGATCACTTGAAAGATTTAAGATTTATTTTATTTTCATTCATTAGTAATAGTAATTGTCTATCATCCACACGTGAAAAGGGAAAAATAGAAGAAAGAGATGTTAGGGTTATGTGGGTAATTTGGAGATTGTATAAAAATATTAAGGGCAAAAAGGTAAAAATGTGGTCAACTTAAAACAGCTTATAAGCTGGGGGAAAAAAAGCACCCCTACCCCAGCTTTTAACTTTTGACTTAAAATAAGTTTTTTTAAACTTAAAATAAGTTATTTTGAGTATTGCCAAAAAGCTAAATAAGTCAAAAATCAGATTTTAAGTCAGTTTGACCAGCTTTTAAACTGAGCCAAACAGACTCTAAGTAACTTAAAATGAAACTGAGAAAGTAATTAAGTGCTCCAAAAAGCTAATTGTTTAAAGGGAAAAAACTCAAATATATCATTGAACTTTCAGAAAGGCTCATTTATGTCATCTGTTAAAAGTTTGACTCATTCATGTCATTTTCGTTAATAAAAAAGTCATTCATGCCATTATTTTTTAGTAGTTGTTTTGCAAAAATATTTTTAACACGTGATCAATTATAATCCAGCCACATCATTAATTTTTTTAATTTAAAAAAATAATAAAAAAATTAATTCAATTTATTTTTTAGAATTAAGTTTTTTAATTAAAAAAAATTGATGACATGGCCGAATTACAGTTTGACACGTGTTAAAAATATTTTTTGCAAAATCACTATTAAAAAATAATGAAATGAATGAGTCTTTTCTTAAACAGTAATCACATAGTTGAACCAAACTATTAAGAAGGACATAAATAAGCTTTTTCTAAACATATTTGAGCTTTTTACCTTGTTTAAATGTGGTAAAGTACATTAAAGTCTCTCTCAGTCAAAGAATATGACGGACGCAGTAGCAATCTTCTCCAGTGGTGCCTTATATTTGTTATACGTGTCTGCTCAAAATTTCAATGAATCTGACCTATTTTATTAACCATAGTTAAGAGTCTTTAGAGAGTATAATCTGTCAAATTATATCAAGTCCATATTCATCATTAGTGTCTCTTATATATTGTTCATAACACTGTAATTAATTGGACCCATAAATGAGCTTTTGTAAATTGAATTGCACAAAGAAAAATCTACCACCAAGTAAAACAAAAGCAACGATCTCAACAAAAAGGAATAAATTGCCGGATAAATTAAAGATAAAGAAGATATAGAATTCAACCATGGATGGACAATAGTTAACGACAATTGAAATTTAACACCTTTTGAAATATTTTTCCAATTGATGATTTGGAATATTACTTCAAAGCACTCTGTTTCTGTTTGTTTACAGAGTAACAATTGAAATCTAACACCTTTTGAAATATTTTTCCAAATCAAACAAACAAGTGATGATTTGGAATATTACTTCAAAACACACTGTTTCTGATTGTTTGCAGTGTATAGTAAGACTAGTTTTACTTTAAGTTAAATGAGCTAGAGCCATGTATAATTTTTACAAGTCATAACAACACTATTGGCCCGTTTGGATGGGTTTAATAAAAGCAGCTTTAAAAAAGTAATTTTGAAAGTGCTGAAACTTATTTTTAAAATAAGCAGTTATGCGTTTGGATAAAACTGCTGAAGTTGTTATGCCAAACGTGAAAAGGGAAAAATAGAAGAAAGAGATGTTAGGATTATATGAGTAATTTGGATATTGTATAAAAATATTAAGGGAAAAAACATAAAAATATGGTCAACTTAAAACAGTTTATAAGCTAAAAAAAAAAACACCCCTACCCCAGCTTTTAACTTTTGGCTTAAAATAAGTTTTTTTTAACTTAAAATAAGCTATTTTGAATATTGTCAAACAATTAAATAAGTCAAAAACCAGCTTTTAAGTCAGTTTGGCCAGCTTTTAAGCTGAGCCAAACAGGCTCTATATTTCGTGATATATGTACTTCTTTAGGGATTGGTAAGACTAATTTTTATTTAGGATATCAATGAACAAATTAAAGCACAATACGTGATGAAAGTCCAGTATTTAGTTTTGCGAGTGCAAAAGCCTGGGTGGTTCGCCGGTGGTGGAGAAGAGGGATCTCTCTTTGACGGAAACATTTGAAAAAAAAGAGGAAACTAATTCTGCTACAGTCAATGACTATAGTTTAATATATTTTAATCAGTAAATGAATCATGTTCGTTGAGTCATAAACTAGGCACGTGTAACAAATATAAGGCAGTACTGGACAAACCGGAGAAGATTGCAACTCTGGATCGCATCCGGTGTGGATCTCCACAAGTAGGCTTTTAAATTTATTACACGTTCTGTCTATTTATATATTCAATGGACTAGATTAATTCACTAATTAAAGCCTTAAATTAAGTTTGACTACTACTTTGTTGTGCAACATAATAGATAGTAGTAGAACTATCAAAAGGGATTGGTCCAATTCTAACGTGCTAGAGAGTTAAATGGGTTAGGATTGATTGATTCTTTTAATTAAAGGACCTATACGATAGCAGCTCAACCTAGCCCTAAGCGGGCCGTGGGTTGGGACATGTTGAGTCTTCAACAAAAAAATGAATGATATTACTCTCTTAGAAAGAGTATCGAACATTTACCTCTATAAACACATTAATTTATACAAAAATTTATTTATAAATCACACACTTTGGTGAATACTTATAAAAATATATTTATGAATCACACACTTCTTCAAATACTTACAAAAATACATAATAGCAAATGCAAGATTTAGGGGATAAATGTTGATCATTCCACCATTACTTCCACAAAAAAACTAGTTGTTTTAAAAGAATTCCAAAAACACAAGGCATTCCAGATACTTAACAAATCTAAATTGCTAATATTACATGACCTGTTAATTCAAGTTTTACGACTCCGCTTTTGCTTCCACAATCGATCACATTTGAGTCAATATGTGATATTATTTCCTTAAAAAGTTCATCTTCAATTCACCATACAAGATGATATGACAAAAGACTAGATTTTTATATTTCAAAATATTTTTTGATAAAATCTTTACAATTAAAACACTATTAAAAATATATATAAAAATATTTTAAAAAATTAATAGTCCATGGGCTGGCCTCTGAGGCTTACGTGTTGGGCCTACGAGGCCAACAACCAAATGGAGTGGACTAAAAAATCTCGTTCTAAATGGGCCAAAAATATTAATCCCAACCCTATTTATTTCAACGGTTAGATTGGATCGGATTGGCCTTGCGAGCCAAGCTCATTTTGACGGCTCAAGATAGTAGTCTAACTGTATTAATAATACCTTGGTTAGTAAATTAATCTAGTCCGGTGGGGTAAGATGGTAATTTATAAAATTGTTACCATTGAAACTCATATAATAAACCTTAAGTTTACTAACAAAAATAATGATCATGACTGGCTTACAAGCAACAAACCCTATTAGAGATCACCTGGGTGATCATTGGTTTCATGGAACACTTCCGTAAGTCCAAACATGTAACAATTCCTATTACTATTAGAGCTGAATTACAAGCAACGCGTAGACGCCTATATATCACTGGCGGTAGAGAAGAGTGTAGCTAGGATGATGTAATGCTGAATGCGGAGAGCAACAAAGACGTTGATGCATGCACATATTCCAAGAACAGAATAGGGTGGCAGATATATACACTATCCAAACAAGGCACGAAGGAACAAGCTTTTTTCGTGCCCACCATTTTGACATTTCCTCCTATATTTGCTCAACACGAAGTGTATGCAGATAGCTTAGGAACTAATTATGCTACGACTATTACCAATCAAACTATTATTACTCCAAACTATTGAAAGCAATTATAACCTGGGCGAGTTTATAGTAAAAACTATGCATGCCCTAGTTTTGCCTTTTGATGAAAAATAAAATAAAATAATGTTGGAGACTATAAATAGAAGCAATAAAAACGTTTTTTCTTATTTTTGAGTTATTTAGAATGCACCCACGCCAAACTAATGCAATTTTCATTATTGTTTGATTTAATGTGAAATAAAACTCATGTCGATTAATTAATAAACTGTACATTTAAACACAAAACATGCATGTATAAGTTTTATCCTTAATTATTTTTGTTTATTTAGAGAAGGGCTCGGTCAACCTG
The DNA here is from genome assembly GCF_036512215.1 of Solanum lycopersicum. Classification (NCBI taxonomy): domain Eukaryota; kingdom Viridiplantae; phylum Streptophyta; class Magnoliopsida; order Solanales; family Solanaceae; genus Solanum; species Solanum lycopersicum. The sequence continues at coordinate 40,199,235 of NC_090804.1, forward strand.
TGTTTGTAAATCTACAAGTTTGTGTCAGCTGGCACAAATGTTTGTCATCTACCTTAATCCCAACAAAAAACACATAAACATGACATACCTTCCAAGAAAAATATATTTTAACAGAAAATTCTGTCTCTCTCTGGAGAGCGGCTCATTGTTTGTCCACAAAAAATGGCCGCTCATGTCCTTATTGTTTTATTTGTTTTTTTTTTTCAATTACTTCTTGTGTTTCTATTGGAGATGATCAAGTCCTTGTTGAATTTAAAGAATTGTTATTAAATACTTCACTTCTTGATTCTTCTTGGAAAAAAGGAACAAATCCTTGTGATAATAATAACAAATGGTTTGGTGTACAATGTGATAATAATAATAATAATGTTATTCAAGCCCTACTTCTTGGTGGGATTGGCCTTTCTGGGAATCTTGATGTTGATGTATTAATTAGCCTTCAAGGCCTTAGAGTTGTTAATCTTTCTAACAACTCTTCCTCTGGATCAATTCCTGAATTTTTTAGACTTGGTGCTCTCAAGTCTTTATTCATTGATGGAAACCAGTTTTCCGGAGACATCCCTCCAGATTTCTTCTCCAAAATGGCATCTCTCTGGAAAATATGGTTCTCGCGCAACAAGTTTTCAGGGAAAATCCCTGAGTCTTTAGCAAGTTTAAAATATCTTTTAGAACTTCATTTGGAGAATAATGAATTCACAGGAACTATTCCATCTTTGTCACAGCCTAACTTAGCAACTATAAACTTGTCAAATAATAAATTACAAGGTCTAATCCCGCAAAGTTTGTCAAAGTTTGGTTCCAACCCCTTTCAAGGAAATCCTGATTTGTGTGGAAATCAAATAGGGAGGGAGTGTAAGGCTGTAATCTATGGTGAAAAGTCTGAAAGTTCTGGAAGTACAAAGTGGATAATTGTAGGCTTAGTGGTTGTCTTGTTATTGGTAGCTATATTATTTAAGTCAAAGCGTAAGGATGATCAATTTGAAAAGCTTGAAAAAGAGAACCTTGATGAGGCTGTGAAGGTGCACCTTAACAAGAGAAGCATGAGCACTCGCACCTCTATGCGTTCATCAAGGAAAGGACGCTCAAGAAGTGGCAGCGATATGGGTGATCTAGTTGTGGTAAATGATGAAAAGGGTATATTTGGGATGCCTGATTTAATGAAGGCAGCAGCAGAAGTCCTTGGTAATGGAGGATTGGGGTCAGCTTACAAGGCAGTATTGGGGAATGGAGTACTGTCTGTCGTGGTGAAGAGGTTGAGGGAAACCAATAAATTTAATAAGGAATGTTTTGATGCAGAGATCAGACGACTCGCTAGGATAAGGCACAAGAACATATTGCAACCATTAGCATACCATTACGGAAAAGAGGAGAAGTTGGTGGTGTCTGAATACATTCCCAAAGGCAGCCTGTTATACCTATTACATGGTTATGGATATTTCATTTCTTCTTTAATTTTCCTCTCTCTCACTCTCTCATCTTCATTATATATATATATATATATATATATATATATATATAGATAGATAGATAGATAGATAGATAGATAGATAGATAGATATTATGTACAACTTAATGCTAGCTTTGCTTTCATGTGCATAAGTAGAGACTATCTCATTTACGTTTTATCAAATATCAGTTTTGGATCATCCGAAACATTTGCATTGAGGTAATTAATATTCGCATTATAAACTCTTCATGATGTTGTTTATTTTTATCCAAATTAAATTTTAATTCAGGTGATCGGGGGACAGCACATGCTCAGCTAAATTGGTGTATCCGCGTTAAAATCATCCTGGGAGTTGCGAATGGAATGAAATTTCTTCATTCAGAGTTTGGATCATATGATGTACCTCATGGGAATCTTAAGTCTAGCAACATTCTTCTTTCTGCAAATAATGAACCACTTCTGACAGATTATGCGTTTTATCCACTAGTCAACAATTCGCAAGCTGTCCAATCTCTTTTTGCTTATAAATCCCCAGAAGCCATACTAAACCAACAAGTCACTCCAAAAAGTGATGTATATTGTCTTGGAATCATAATTCTTGAAATCCTAACTGGGAAATTCCCATCACAATATCTGAGCAACCAAAAGTTTACTGGAACTGACGTTGCACAATGGGTGCAGTCAGCAATTGAAGAGAATAGAGTATCAGAATTGATTGATCCAGAGATAGAAACAGAAAAGGATTCCCTTGAAATGATGGAGAAGTTCCTTTATATAGGAGCTGCATGCACTGAGAGTGACCATGATCATAGAATCGACATGAAGGAAGCTATAAGGAGGATAGAAGAGATAACAGATTTAATGTAGTGATTGGTTAGATGTTTCAGTTTATTTTAGGGAGGAGAGTACGGAAACCTGTTTGACTTCTCCAACGTCTAATGAGCTCTTCCCAGTAGAGTCTCTGGGCATTTTACGTTCCCTGAGATGAATGCACGTATCGAACTGGTGTGACATGGTCGTGGATACTTTGTGACGATTCTTCAACATGCACTTAATGTTAGTAGGAAACCCATATCAAGAATTACACAAACTTGTATATATATTGGATACATAACATTATGCATTTTCAATTTTTCTCTTTAGTTCATTGTTTTCAGGTAACCAATGCACATACTCTCTATCTACAGCTTCTGTCTTGATAGAACATGGAAGGAAGGCCTGTTAAAATATCAAGTGACTAGACCAAAAGTAAATCTAAAGACTGCCATCTCTGCTGCATCAAAAGAAGCTCACTCTTTATAGGATATGCTAGAACCAAATATCGAATTTCAAAGTACACCTCTATCATCAAGTGTTCCAAGTTCAACAATGTCAAAAGCAGAAGCCATGAAAAAAATTCCAGTTCCAGCCGAACAGGAGCGCTGAATGGAATTTTATTCCAGCCAAAAGGAACAGTGAGATGTTTGGATGGATCATGACTGATGAGATGCTAACAAATTTAGTTTAGTGGTACCTCATCTTCCCAACAAGAGGTTCTTAAAAGTTCTTGTCATGTTAATGTAAATAGTAGATGAAAAGTAGGTCCATCATAAAATTTAAATCAGAATCACAGTTGTGTCCCATTTGTTTCTGTCCTTCATAGTTTCAAATGCTTCATCTTCACCATCAGTTTCAAGCACATTTAATTTCCTTGGTCCAAGTACTTCTTTTTCAAGTGGTAGCTCTTGGACAAGACGCTTATGGATATAGCTGTCAAATAGGCATGTTGGGTTAACTTGAAACTATCCTTTTGTACAGTGTTAAAACTTGGTAAATATTGTATACACATTCTAAATATGGGTAGAGTATATATTTAAATATATTACATATGGTAAAGTATATATTTAGACATAATAGATATTTTATTTCATTTTGCTTCTTAACTTCTTGTGTACATATATGGTTGTAGTTTCTTTTATTCAATGGCGAATAGAGTTATTAACTTTCAACATTTTCTTGTGCTTTTTTGTCTCGTTTTGTAACATGGTATTAGAGCCTCCACGAATTGTTCAAATCCATATTCACTATTCTACTTTTCTCTTGGTATTGTGTTCATAGCAATTACTACTTCATCACTTTGTTGGGTCTCTTATGTCTTCCATTTTGTTTAGTTTGTTGAGGTCAATTTGTTGAGCAAATACATGGACAAGAATGATATTTCCAACCTATTTCTATTGTTTTTAATGGGTCTAACTATCTTCATTGGTGTGAGGCAATGCGTACTATTTTGAAAGGGAGATTCGGGCTATATGTCACATGTGATTTAACCTATCCAAAACAAACTAATGTTGAGTTTTATTTGCCCTGATTTCTTACCATAAATAGGTTTTCCTTTTAAGAAAAAGTTTTGGATTGACTAATCATTTTCTTGTAGGAAAAGGTTTAGGACTCTATAAATAGAGATATGTTCCTTCTAACTTAATCAGCATTCACAATGTAGTCTTAAAGGGCTTTGAGAGTTTTGGTTAGGGGGAGAATTTGTGGTTCACAAGTTTGATACGTTATCACTTGTGTGAACCTCCCATTTATTCCGAGTGAATTGGTTGAGGTTGTTTCTCTCTGTATTTTGTACTCTCATATTTATAGTGGATTGCTCATCTCCTTTGTGGACGTAGGGCGATTGACCGAACCACGTTAAATCTTTGTGTCTTTTGGTATATTTCTCGTTGTCTTCTTACTCGTGGTCTTTCGAGGTTTGCTTTGCTAGCTTCCGCATTTACACCTGCTTATTTTTGGTCCTAACAACTAAAACTTAAACAAATGAAAAGTTAGTTGATCGTTTGGAAGATTGGGATAGCCGAAATCATCAAATCATTAAACGGTTTTGAAATACTTTTGTTCCAAGTATTAACATGTGATTTGATGATTTCGGGTATCCCAACGATATACTACTTCTGATCTTTATCGTTTGCAATTGATGAAGGAGATATCCATATTGAAACAATAAAATGGAGAACATGTCTATGAATTTCTCTCAAAGATTGAATCCATATTGAATCAATAAACCTTGACTAAATCAATTCTTAGAAATTTTGACCGTTGCTGCTAAATTATTAGCTTACTGCAACAATTATAAATTGATTCAATTATTGATGGCTCTTACCAATGATTATTGAACCAACCCAGGATGCATTGCTTAACCGACAACCTTTGTCAACTCTTGAAGATACTTTTTTTCTCCTAAAATCTGAAGAAAGTCGATTGGATCTTACGCACCTGTGGATAATTTAGTTTTTGTAGCCACTAATAGAATTGGTGCCAAATTTTATCGCAATTGTCGTCAAACTGATCATGTCTTACACGATTTCCCAATTATTAAATTTAATAAATAAAAGAAGGGACATATGTCTAGGAATTGTCCTCCAATTTGCAGGCATTGTAAAAATGAAGATCACTTGATTAAGCATTATCCTACTCGTCCTCTAAACAAAAATCAATCTCGTTTGAATCAGCCGTCAAATCCAGTTCTTGCAATAACCAACAATTCTGGAACTTCATCAATTGACCTTCAATCTCTCCTTAGTCAACTCCTTTCTCCAATGGTGACAGTCCTGCAGCTCTAGTTACTCCTTCATGTAATTCATCGTGATACTTTGATTCAACATATTGTAATCATATGACGTATTCTTTCAAGATTTTCTCTGATTTGGCTACTATTTTTAGCCTATCATCCATTCATAGTGATGTGGATCTAATATGAATGTTAGTTATAAAGGATCTATCTTTCCATCAGGTTTGTTTTTGTCGAATACTTTCCTTATTCCAAGTTTAAATTTTAAATTTATCTTTGTTGGACAATTATATGATTTTGGATATGATGTAAATTTTTCTTCTCATGGTTATCGAGTGTAGAATATTTAGACGGGGCAAATAATTAGGAAATGTCATAAAGTTGGAGTATGTTTGAACTCACTAGTCTTCATATTTCCCAATCATCTCTTATATCTCGATTGTGTGTCGTTTCTTTTAGTGTTCCTTTGTCATTACGACATCAACATTTTTGTCATTTTCTTTGAGTGAACTTTGTCCTTCAGTTTCTAGTAAGTTTTTAGGTCACATTAATGATAAATGTTCAGATTGTATTGCATGTAAACATGCCAAACAACCTGCTTTACCATTTAATAACAATCCTTTTATTTCAAAGTTTCCTTTTGATTTAAAAAATTATGATGTTTGAGAACCTTCCCTTGTACCAATCATGATCAGATAACGATGCTTTGTCATTTTTATTAATGATTTTTCCCGATTCACGTGGATATATCTAATGAGAATTCATTGAAAATTACTTCAAATCTATACTAATTTTGCCAATATAGTTTAAACTCAATTTGATAGAATTATCAATGTTTTTTGAATTCTCTTGTCCCGCTACCTCCAAAAAATGGACGAACAAAATGTATATTAGCATAGGTATATCCTTAATTTTGATTGGGCCATGATTATTTATTCATCTTGCACCAAGTGCTTTTGGGGATGAAGAAGCTCTTATTGCAATGTTTACTATCAATAGACTCCCATCTTCTGTTCTTGAAAACATTTCTCCTTATGAACGTCTTGATAAGATACCTCCTCACTACACATTACTTAAACTATTTAGCTTTGCTTGTTTTGTTCTTCTTCAACCACATGAATTCAAAAAATTAGAACCTCCTGCTAGAGTTTCTTTCTTTCTAGGATATGGGATAGAACAAAAAGGTTACCGTTGTTGGAATCCTGTGCCAAATCGTATTGGCATTTCTCGGCATGTTATTTTTTGGAAACATATTAAATTTTCTTCACTTTCAAGGTTTGAAGTCATTTCATCAAGCGAAGTTGCATTCTTTTCAAATCCTTCTGTAGAGCTTTTTCAAAGTGATCTTAATGCAGGTTCATCTAGTGGTCTAGTTGATGAAAATAATACAACATCCAGTTCTCATGATCAATCTCCACTTAATAGTTCCATACTTTATATGAATGTTGATCCTAAGGTACACTCATCTTCTCTTTTTCCGAATAAGCTTCATCTATCCTTCCAAAAGGAGCATAAAATCCTCATAGTTATCTCCGTAATTATCAATGTTATTGTATCATGCTTAATTTACATGAGCCTAGTACATACAAAGAAACATCTAGTGATCCTTGTTGGTAGCAAGCTGACGTTGTAGGACTTGGAAAAAACTCATAGTTGGGACTTAGTTGACCCTTCTTTTGATAAAACTGTTATTGATTGCAAATGGATCTATAAGATCAATACACGATGTGATGCCTCTATTGAAAGATATAAGGCTCGATTAGTTTCTTGAAGATTCACCTAAGAGTATGGAATTGATTTTGAGAAGACCTTCGCTCCAGTAGCTCGTGGTACCTCTGTGTGTACCCTTCTTTCTATTATAACAACGAAACTGTGGGATTTTTCTCGAGAGGTTTGGTGGAGGAGGTTTATATGAAACCTCTAGTAGGATACAATTTTCCTCCAAATAAAGTATGTCGTCTTCGTCGTGCATTATATGGTTTGAAACAAGCTCTACAAACATGGTATGCAATGTTTAGTTCCATATTGAGCAAATTGGGATTCTGTTCTAGCCCACATGATACTACTCTTTTTGAACGCAAGACAACATAATGTATTGTTCTTTTGATTTTGTATGTGGATGATATAATTATTACTAGTGATGATACTGCTAGTATTTCAGAGGTTAAAGAATTTTGAGATGAAGGATTTGGGGTCTCTAAACTATTTCTTGGACATCGAAGTTTTCACAACTGATAATGAGATAACTTATCTCAAGTTAAGTATATGTTATTGATTTGTTATCAAAAGAAGGTATTAACAATAATAAAATTGAGAGCACATATCTTGAGCCTAATATGTGGTTTTCTACAGCCGATGAAATTCCTAAGGTGCTCATAGGTATCCTCATAAACTAGACCCCAAAAAATTCCTTTCATCTGGAGAAATTGAATCATAATTTCGATGACATGAACCATTGTCCTTTCGGCTGTATAGGAGGTATTCAGATTGCTCATGTGGTTTGAGTGACATTAATCGACATGTCAATTAAGTCACCCATATTTTCATTTGACAGTATGGACTATCATTGTCATTCATTTTCTCAATACCATTATGTCAGCCAACAACAACACAAAACACCAACCTTCAGCCAAACATGTCTTCTCGCTGGTCAAGCTTCATCACTACAAAAAGGATAATTACTACAAATAGAGCAAATTAAAATCTAATATCTCAATTAAATTCTCAATCACCACTGCGCCATTTTTGATAACTCACAAATCACCCTCCAAAATAATTTAAAAATTGAGTGATCATAGTCAATAAAAAATTCAACAAAGAGTGGGGATCGAACCCCATGTGGAATGATATATTGTGGAGAATTCTTCATACATATAGAGTAAAGCAATTACGGATAACCCCTAGAAGTTAAAGTTAAATTAAATATATAAATTTTACTCAATATCCGTAAGTCGAAAGCATATTGAAATCACGGTATGCCACCAACGTTGCTCTTGTTTTTACACTTTGTTTCTTCTGACTCGCTTATTTCCTTCTTAGCGGACATATCTTTACATGGTCAAAAATCGTAAAATGATTGTAAAAGTACAATTTGTGAAATTGAAGGGACAAAACATATGAAGTAGAAGTAGAAAGAAAAAAGAACTAATGTATATCAAAGTAGGCCAAGAAACTTAATTTTACATATATCTTTTCAATTCAGAATAAATTGAAACTGAAAAGGAGAAGAATGAATATGTGCATTCACTTCTTTGTGTAGAAGTCTTAAAAACTAATAAATATTTTTTTGGTGAAGAACGTGAAACTGACTATTTAAAATTGAAATTTTATTTTCTAATATATATTATTTTATTGCTCTTATTAATAAGTGAACAAGCAAAGGACTACCGACATCAAACAATTGTACTACAAGTAATAAAAATTGTACCATATATTTGAGCCCATTTTATTTTATTTTATTTGCTGAAGTCCAGTGTATGTATTTAAGTTCGCTCCTAATTTTTTTCTTTGTTTTGGGCAGTCAGGTATTACCTTGTTTCTTACCTTTGTGAGAGAAATCTGATTTTCATTTTCTCCCCAAATTTCTTTAGGTTCTTACTCCTTTCTCTAAAAAAAATTGATGCATTTCTTCGCTCAAAATTGGTCCTTGAAGAAGGTAAGTCAAAGTGCACTTCGTATTTTCTCCTTTTTTGGTCAATTTATTTTTCTGAAAATTTTGATTGTCTTCTATATTGGAAAGATTGGATCGGGTAATGTGCAAAAATTTTAGTACTTAAAAAAGGAAATCACATACTGATTCTGTTTATCTTCTATATTCAAGATTTTAAGAAACAAGTTGCTCTGCAAAGTGACCGTATTGTTCTTGTTCATCTTCATGGAAGGCAATAGGAATGTCCGATGAAACTCGCCCAATTATCCGTACCGACGGCCTCTTTTATCATCTTCGAGTTGATACTTTTTAACTAGCTTTCTTCTACCTTCTTTCAAATGTAATCATCTACCCAGAGAATTTCAGTAGTATCTAACGGCTATCAAAATTTGTGCTTTTATTTCTTCTGTTTTGAATTTAGATCATATTTTTTCGACTTTTTATTCGATTGTTTCAATTTTTCATCCAATTTCGCTGATCAATTTGGCTTTGTGTTTTAGTAATGTTGCATGCACTGGATTTAGGGTTAAATAGATGTTGCTTCTGATTCTTTTTCTCCTTTCTCTTGTATGTTTTGTTATTTATCAGTTTATATTTTATTTTAAATTTTGGTTATTGACATTTAGTGTTAAATGTTGATGTGAGTGTTGTAAGATTTTTTTTTTCATGTGTAAGCCTTTGCATTTGCTTCAAGGAGATATGAAAAGATTGCAAACATGATATGCAAGGATGGACATATAAATTTTATAATAGAAAAATATCTACTCAATTTCTCCAATTTTTATAGGGTAAGTTCATAGATTTTTGGTCTACAATTTAAATAATTATTCTCCTTAACCATGCTTCATCTTCTCGAATTTGATTGTGATAGTTTGTTTCATTTTTTCGTTGGAATAGTATCATAGTTGCTCATATTCAGCTCTGTTAGTGAGATAATTTTTTTTGTGGAATTGACCTTCAGGAGTTACATTCTGCTTCCATTATAATTGTTCTTCATTTTTTTTTCTTGATCATTAGTACTCTATGAAGCCTTCAAGGGGTTTTAAAGCTTCTTTGTTCACTTATATTTTTCTTTTCATGTTGGCTAAATTGATTAACAAGGCATTAACCTTTGTACCTTTACCATTAGGTATTTGTACTTTTTTACAAGTAGCATGACTCTTTTTGGCCTTCTTTTATTGGTTGTTCAACATGTGGTGAAGGGTTCTATATTAATTTTTCATGTCTGTCTTTACATACATATAAAAAATAAACGAATAAAAAGTGAACCACCGCCTTCTCTCAGCTAATTTCTACAACTCAAATTCTTGAAGCTTTAAATTGATAGGGCTTACACCTCAGGTTTTTCAAGCTTCAAATTGGTAGATTTTTCATTTTCCTTTGTTGTTTTCATCCATTTGTTTTCTTTTCATACAACTGTTTGTTCATTATTCATTGTATCTTTATGAATCATCCCCTCGGTCTAGTTTATTTTACTTTTTTACACACATTTATATATTACATATCAATACATTACATATATATGCATCTATTTAGATAATTCTTTATTTTGTTGACATGTGTCAAATAACTTGGCATGCTAAATTAAATAAAAAAGTTAATAGAATTGTGTCACATTTCAAATGCAATAACATGTCCAGCCAAATTAAAGTATGAGCACGTTATGTGTATAAGACATACATTATGATCTAAATTATTTATTCAGGGTCCTTGTCAAGAAAGAAGTTAGTCCCTTATTCTTTATTGAATAATGACATGCTTACTTAATTGCAATTGACCAAAAATGGGAGAAATCCATCACAAGATTCACGAAAAATCTTGTTTTTTTTAACAAAAAAAATTATATACTAAATATGCCATAAATAGGACATAAAGGAAACATCATCATCAAAGTCGCACAAATTACATGTAAGTGGCGTATTGAGCATTACATCAAAAATTAAGATGACTTTGAAAATAATTGACTTTTTTCCTCATCTTTATGATGATAGGACTGTGTAAGTCGTCTTTTACTTCCTTTAAATTGGTAGTACTGGAATACCATAGAGTTTTCATAATTTCTTTTAAGTTCATTTTATAGACTTCTTGTTTTTGATATGAAATTATTTATCTATTAAATAAATAATAATATTAATAAATTGTGAAATTTTATTTGTTAGGTACTTCGTGAAAGGCTGAAGGAAGGGATATTTTCCCTTGTTGTTGTGACAAAGATCCCACAGTTTGTAATTATTTGTGTGGCTATATATTTTTATTACTGTAACGGCCTATACTGTATTTGTGGGAGAAAACGACCTCCAGTTCAGATTGCGCAAACTAATAACAGATAGTATTAAATAAATAGTATTAAATAATATTAGTATTTACTGTGTACTAATCCTAGTCATATTAGGATTAGTACTCCTTAATCCTAGTCCTATTAGGATTAGTACTCCTTCCTATATCTCCTATATATATCTCCCATGTATTCCCTTATTAGGTTAACACTTCAATACAATCAATATTCCTTCATGGTATCAAGAGCCAGAAAACCTAGATTTTCTTTTCTCTAGGTTTTTTTTTCTCTCTTTAGGGCACCGATCGTTCCCTCTCTTCTCTTGGGCGGCGGCAGCCATGACAACCGAGGTGGATCCTCTCGATTCACTTCCTTCTGGCGTTAAACTCCTTCTCAGGCATCTTCATGCCCTGATTCCCGAAAAATTATCAGACATAAACTACCCTACATGGAAAATCACCGTTCTTACAGCCCTTGAGGCCAATTACCTTCTCAAATACGTCGATGGAAGCACAGAACCGCCGCCGGCAGTCATCACCGCCACGGACAAATTAGAAAAAACCAATCCGGCCAATGCCGCCTGGAAAGCCGTGGATGGCCAGATTCGATCATGTTTGAGTGCGGTCATATCTTCCACGGTTCAGAAACACGTCCGATCCTACACAACTGCTTCAGCCCTGTGGACGGCCCTCGCAACAAAGCTATGCATCAATTTTCCACTCTCATATTTTTCAATTGCGTGATCGTCTCCACACAATTACCAAAGGCACGAAAACTATGGTGGAGTATTTAGACGAGGTCTCCACCATCATCACAACCCTCGACACCGTGAACGAAATCATTACCAAAAAAGATCTCGTCATGTGCGTCGTTCGGGGGCTCCCATCAGCTTACTCCTCCATTAAACAGGCGGTTCGCATCAGTCCAACGCCCGTTGACCTGGCTACTCTCTCCTCGTGGCTAAAAAGTGAAGAAATCAACGTGGATCTGGAGAGCAAACTTCTTCTCCGAGAAGCCGCTGTTATGGAGCCGGCCACCGCCCTCACCGCAAGCCAGAACTATCGCGGGGGGGCATGGTGGCGGCCGGCAGTGGAGCTGCGACGGCTACGGCAGAAACAGCGGAGGCCACGCATGCGGCGGTCGGTAGGGCAGTCGTCCACCGTACAACGGTCAGCAGCACGACAGCCACAACAGCCTGCACTCCTTCGGTAGCGGCGGGCAGGGCACTTAGGAGCGGGATCGTCCAACTTGTCAAATCTGTCAAAAAATAGGACACACCGCTGTTCGTTGCTTGTTTCGGTATGAGGAGAGCCGAAATAGTGATAACCGTGCCAATAATGCATCTTAAGCTGGCCCTTCCTCTGAATGGCTGTTGGATACTGGGCCAACATGCACGTTACTTCTGATCTATCCAAGCTTAACGCTCCAAATTCAAATCATGGCTCCAATGGTATTACTGTTGGCAACGGTGAGTCCCTTAATATTTCTCACACTAGCACGGGTACCATTAAAACCCCCACCGCTATCTTTCACCTAGGTAACCTTACCCACGTCCCTTCTATTAAAACCAATCTCCTTTCAGTTCACCAATTCACAAAAGACAATAATTGCTCACTCTTGTTCACCTCTAATGATTTTCAGATCCTAGACAATACTACCAAGAGGGTGATTTTTCAGGGCCCCTGTGAGCATGGTCTGTACGTTCTTCCTGGCACAAGTTCGTCTGCCCACCCAGTTTCAGAAAGCGTTCATGTGGCTCCGGTGGCTCTTTCGGGTGATGGCCACAGTCTGTTGTGGCACAGTCGTCTGGGTCACCCGTCTACTCAAATAATAAATTCTTTAATGTCTCAATTAGATTTTTCTTCCATTCATGTAAACAATTGTGACTCCTGTTCAATTGCTAAATCTCATAAATTACCTTTTACATTATCTGAGAAGCGTACAATTGCACCTTTTCAACTTATTCATTCTGACCTATAGGGTCCTACTGCTGTTCCTTCATTTACTGGTTTTCACTATTATATTTGTTTTGTGGATGATTTTACAAAATACACTTGGTTGTACCCACTAAAACACAAATCACAGGCATACACCACCTTTGTCACTTTTGAAAAAATGATCAGAACACAATTCAATTCTCATGTTAAACTTTTTCGAAGTGACAATGGAAAGGAATATGTAAATAACATCTTTGGCCAGTTTCTGCAATCCCTGGGAATTATACATCAAACCTCCTTTCCATACACTCCCGAACAGAATGGGGTGGCTGAGCGTAAGCATCGCCATCTCATTGAAACGGTGGTTACTCTTCTACATCAATCTCATCTCCTTGTCTCCTTTTGGGTAGAAGCTCTAGACACCGCAAACTACCTCATTAACAGAATGCCTAGTCACACCCTCTCCAACAAATCACCCTATCAACTCCTTTACCAAGAACTTCCCAATTATACCAACCTCTGCGTCTTTGGGTGTCTTGCCTACCCTTGGCTACGCCCTCATACTACTCACAAATTACAACCCCGATCCCGTCCTTGTATTTTTTGGGCTATCATCCTACCTCCAAGGGTTATCGCTGTCTTGACCCACAAACTCATAAAGTCTACATATCTCGTCATGTCAAATTTGTCGAAAATGAGTTTTCCTACGAGTCTATTTCCTCCCCCACAAATACATCATTCATTGGCGTCCTTCCTCTTTTTCCAACATACTCACAGGGTCCCTCACCACCTTCCCCCACACCTCCACCCACTACCCAGCCACCCTTCATCACCCCTTCGACCGTCACCCATAATACACCCGCAACCACTACCCACACTCACAACCAACCCGAACCACCCCATACCCACAACATCTTCAGCCCGATCCGTTTTGGGTCCTTCCCGGTCACCCCCGAATCACCACCGCCCGTGCCACCCCCCAATACTCATCCCATGTTAACCCGTGGCAAAGCCGGTATCTTTAAACCCAAAACCTTTCAGGCTACCATACTACCAAATACACCCCTTCGCGATAGTGAACCAACAACCTATTCTGTTGCCTCAAAAAATGCTTATTGGCGTCATGCTATGGATGACGAGTTTAAGGCTTTGACTGATCATAAAACTTGGGTTCTTGTACCTAAGCCCCATGGGCGGCACCCAGTGGCTGTAAATGGGTGTACAAAATTAAGCACAATGCAGATGGAAGTATTTCCAGGTACAAGGCTCGTTTGGTTGCTAAAGGCTACAATCAGAAGTATGGGCTTGATTACTCCGAGACATTCAGTACTGTTATTCGGCAGGAAACCATTCGACTGGTACTGTCACTCGTCGTGCGCAACAATTGACTCATTAATCAGTTGGATGTTTCCAATGCTTTTCTTCATGGCATGCTTGATGAAACTATCTACATGACGCAACCACCGGGCTATATTGATCCCCTCTTCCCTCAACATGTTTGCAAACTCCAGAAGTCTCTGTATGGGCTCAAGCAAGCCCCCCGTGCTTGGTACACACGTCTGAAAACGTTCCTCCAGGGACTCGGCTTCACGTGTAGATGATATCATTATTACAGGCTCTACTGCAGCTCTCATTCAGGATGTCACTCGAGCTATGCATACTACCTTCAAAATGAAGGACCTTGGCCCGTTACATTATTTTTTGGGAATGGAGGTTTCTCAGACAGGCAGCGGCTTGTTTCTTCATCAGTCAAAATATGCTCGAGATCTGTTGCAGAAAGCTGGACTGGAAAAATGCACCAGTCAACCAACACCGATGGCAGTCTCGTCGTCTACGAATGGAGACGACACCCCCTTTGCCGATATCACCCACTTCCGCAGCCTTATTGGGGCTCTACAGTATCTGACCGTTACCCGTCCTGACATCCAGTTTGCTGTCAACCGAGTTGCTCAGCGCATGCATCAACCAAGTGAACATGATTACCATTGTCTAAAACGCATTCTCAGGTACATTTTTGGCACTCTTGGTCGTGGTTTACTCATTCGACCCGGGGACTTGGAGCTTCGGGGTTTCTCAGATTCAGATTGGGCGAATGATAAAAATGACAGAAAATCTACATCGGGGTTTCTCATTTTTTTGGGGCCGAACCTGATCTCCCGGTGTACAAAAAAACAACCCAAGGTCTCTCGGTCCTGGACTGAAGCTGAATACCGCGCCCTTGCTCTTCTTGCTGCTGAGACCATGTGGGTCACATATATTCTTCGCGAACTTCGCGCCACTCACACTGTTCCTGCTCTCTATTGTGACAACAAATCAACCATCTGTGTGGCCAAGAATTCTGTCCTATACACTAGAATGAAGCATGTTACACCGATTGTCTCTTTGTTCGCGATGAAGTTCAGGCCGGCACCATGACTGTGCAGTATGTACCCACTGTAGAACAACCAGCTGATATTCTCACCAAGCCTCTCCCGAGCCGACAGCACGATTACCTCAGTTCCAAGCTTCCGTTCGCTTCCGCTCAGCTCAGCTTGAGGGGGGATAATAACAGATAGTATTAAATAAATAGTATTAAATAATATTAGTATTTACTGTGTACTAATCCTAGTCCTATTAGGATTAGTACTCCTTAATCCTAGTCCTATTAGGATTAGTACTCCTTCCTATATCTCCTATATATATCTCCCATGTATTCCCTTTTTAGGTTAACACTTCAATACAATCAATATTCCTTCACAAACTAATGAAACTACAAATCGAAAAATTTGAGTTTCTAAGGACAAAAATAGAAGTGGAGTTCGATTCCAGTTTTATGTAGTTTACAATGCATTAGCCAGATATAAAAGTTTATGATTTTCTTCTTTCTATCATTTATTTTGATAATAAATAGTCTTAAAAGAATATATATATACATGCTACAGTTAAATGTACTTAGAAAATTATAACCTTCTTGTTCTCTGTTGTAATTAACCAGTCATCTCAATTAATATTAATATCTTAATTGTTATAGAAAAATTTAATCGTAAAATAAATAAAATATTGAAACACGAACATAATCACTCTTATTTTTTTACAACTTAATATCTATATTTTTTTTCTTCTTTTAAGAGACTAAGATAAAATTTTCAAATGTTCTAGCACGCTGCACATTTGTACTTTAATTGTTTCTTTTAAAATATATTATTGAAGTTTGATTTTTAATTTCTGTGTAACCTGCTACAACAAGGTATTAGCCGCATAAGAAAGCTTATCTTTCTTTGACAAATTAATGATCTCTTAGAATATGATATTGGCATGTTGAATATTTTTTCCTTCTTCATGTCCCCATAGCCTTCTTATTTTGTCCAGGGGCATTTGTGATTTAACCATTAAATTTTTCCATTTTATTTGGTGATTGAACTCCAAAAAATATATCTTCAAAATTAAACTTCAAGTTGAATTCAAGAACTTTAAGAACAACCAAAAGTTCTTTTCACTTTTTTCTTTCTACAAATTTCTCATAAAAAATTAAAAATAATTTCAATTTGTATTCATTATCAAACACAATCCGATTCTTAATATCATTTTTTGTTTCAAAAATAAAACCTTATTGTTTTAGTTTCAAAATGAAACATGATCAAACATCCGCTTGATTAACTAACGATCTCAACTTAGCATTTTAACATCTAAATTGTGATAGAGAGAATGTTGTAAAGTAAATGAAATATTGAGCCATGAGCATAATTGTTTATTATTTGCAGCAAAATAGCAACATTTTTTTTCCTATATAAATAAGGATGTAATTTTCATTGTTATAGCTTGTCATTGGTATTGTTTAGCATGAGCAGGTACATGCATGAATGTGAACGTAAAATTATACAAATCGATTATGTGTTGAACAAGTTGATTTTGTGGGATGCTTTATTTACTGCATGAAAATTTTAATATATTGTACTATATTTGTCCTAATTTATATGGTATTTTTTTAAAAAAAGAAATATTGAGAATCAGACAATAATTTTCTGTAATTTTAAAAATTATATTATTTACGTAATTTTTAAATATGTAATTTGTTTATTTTAAAAGATTTAAAGATCTTATGTCAAAATTTGATTATTAAAGTTTAAAAACGTAAATTTGGATGAAGGGAGTAATATTAATTATTTCAAAAAATTTAAATAAATCCATGTTAGGATCTTTGATTCCTCAAACTTGAACTTTTCTAAAGTTGAAAATGAAATTTGAATGGGTGAGGAGTAAATATAGCTCTAATTAAACTATGGTTGTAAGGATATATATGTTGATGAAAAAGTATAACTTGGATCAAGTATAACTTATTTCGATATTATTGGGGCGAATATGACCTTTTCTTATTTCATTGATCCGTAATTATTCATTTTATTTATGCAAAATGAGAAACTTAAGTATAGTTTCGCCCGTTTCAACCGACACACCGCCCTTCTTCACACTCAAAGGATTGGTGAATGTATTTTTATTTCTATATTAAGTAACAATTTAATTTTAAAATATTTGATTTATCTTTAATGAAATAATTTATGGTCACATAAACTTATATAATTTATTTTAAATCAAAGTTTTTAAAATCTTTTTTTTTGAACTTCGTTTTCAAGTTAAATTACCTTAGTATAAAATGGGATAGAGGGATGTCTTTTCCATTGCGGTGAGTATTCCTCTATTCTTTAAGGCAAGACATGACATTGTTATGTTTTTGTTATTTTTATTAGATTGATTAAATTGAGTAGTTTGTACTAAATTGATGTTTCTCTAAAATAGATAAATTTCAATTGGTTTTGTCTTCAATAATAAGCTTTAAGTAGTATCTTAATAGTTGCATTTCACTATCGGTCTTCAATTGTTAATGTTGTAATATGTTGGAATTGAATAATTCTTAAAATTGCTTTTATCAGTTTAATAATATGTGCAGTGGGCGATTATACTAATGTCACATATCAAATGACGTAAAATTGTGTCACATATCAAAATGGCATAGTTCAGTCAAATAAAAAATCAAAACATATTACGTATACAAGACATGGATATTACAATTCCAATTGAATATTGTCATGTTAACATAAATGTACAATTAACCAAAAAGGAGAGAGAAAATCATTTACAGGATTAACAAAATATTATTTTTATTAAATTGTTATCTAAATATCCTATAAATAAGACACAAAAGGAAAAACTATTTTCATTAAACACATGCACAAATTACTTTCAAAAGCATTACATCAAATATTAAGATATGACTTTCAAAAAATTGACGTTTCTCCTTATCTTTATGATGATTGTGGTTTGTAAGTCTTTTACTTGCTTTAATTTTTTAATACTTAATCGAATAACATACACTTTTTACAATTTTTCTAAGTTTATTTTCTTGTTGTTCTTAGATATATGAAATATACTTTATATATATATATATATATATATATATATATATATATATATATATATATATATATATAAATTTATGAAATTTTATTTAATAGGTATTTTGCAAAAGGCTGAAGCATCTCCTCTTGTTTGTTGTTGCAATGACAAAGATCCTTATATTTGTAGGTCTCTTTGTAATTTTATCGATGACTATTTCTACAATGATTTTTACAGTAAATGTGGCAACAAACCACCTCAAGGTCGGATTGTGTAAACTAATGAAACTACAAATTGAAGAGTTCAAATCTCTTGGGACAATAATAGAAATGAAATATAATTCTTGTTTCTATGTATCTTACATCAAGACATTAGCCAAATAAAAAAGTTAACTGTTTTCTTCATTTCCAATTTATATAATACCTGAATTTATCAGAGTTAAACAAGTTTCTTTTTTTAATAAAAAATCATCCTTTAAATAATTTGAATTGTTCAGTTATCATGATTTACAATATTTTAAACATAGTTTTAAAAGATGTAAATTTTATCTCAACAAATATGATGATTTAAATTTTAAAATTTTGATTCTTTAATTTAAAGTGCGCCACATAAGTTGAGATAGAATGAGTAAATATTTATTATTTCAAGATTATATGTCAAAATTGGGAAAATGCACAAGTACCCCCTCAACCTATGCCCGAAATTCCAGAGATACACTTATACTATACTAAGGTCCTATTACCCCCCTGAACTTATTTTATAAGTAATTTTCTACCCCTTTTAGGCCTAGGTGACACTAGTTTGAAAGAAAAAGTCAACCAGTGTTGGGCCCACAAGATAGTGCCATGTAAGTCAAAAAGGGTAGAATATTATTAATAAAAAATTTATATGTATGCAGAAAATATTAATTTTGCATAATATGTTAATCATTGGAAAAAAACAATTTTAAATTTATTCATTTATGAAAAAAATTATAGGATAATTAATTATACCATTGATTTTTTTACGATCTATAAAAGCTACACTTTAAATTAAAACCAAATAACTTAAAAATAAATTTGAAGTTGTTAATCGTAAATTTTGGCTTTACTTCTATCTACGAGATACTTTATTCACTATGTGAGTAATTATTTTATTGAAAATATTAATTTTACAAGATGTATTTAGATTTCTTATATAATTCCGTCATTAGCAAACCAAGACGGCTTAATTGTTTTTTCTCAGGCATGTGATGCAATTTTGAACTTTGTTAAATTTTTTTGGTAGAAGAAACATCAGCTAAAAAAAAATTGATTAAGAAGTAAAGAAATTCATAAATTAAATATTAGAAATAAAGATTACCTTCTTATAGGCACATGAAGGGGATCGTGGAGAAAAGTGGGTTAAGATATTGTCCCAATTCATACTATCTTGAGTGTTGTCCACACTAAATTAACTCGATGGGAGGACTAAAGGACTAAATTGAAACAACCTAACAATATCAAAATAACTAAAGTTTATCATAAACAAAGGAAAAATAGTTTAGAAATAAGAGGATTGAGTCCCCATCAACTCTATTCAACAGTCTAAACAATCAGTGCGAAAAATGACCTCTAAGACATGAAAGTCACCATATTAAACTCTAATATAAATTCAGATAGAGATGCAACCCCCGAAAGCTAAATATAAAATCTAATAATAATTTCTTTGTCTAAATGATGGACAAGCAAATAAGAACCCACGACAACTCGTAAGATGTAGCTCACCCTATTTAGCATTTTTATTTTTGCAAAGTTTAATTGTTTCCTTAAGCTTCCTAGAAATGACTTTTTATCTTCAAATAAAGCTTAAATTGATGAGCAATGAAATTTCAAGTTATTATCATGTTCAATGAGAACGGAAGCATCTAAGTATTTTCCTTGACATTTTTATGAATTAGATTTTGTATACATGATGTTAAGGACGTAAGGTTTGTATATATTTTACCCTTCCCGCACCTTACTTCATATGATTTAACTAGCTAATATTTATTGTTATTGTAGATTCAGTATGACAAATTTTTATTTTATAATATTCATGATTGTATGAACTTTATTTATTCACCTAGGTGGTATTAAAAGTGGTTAACTATAAATTTAAATTATGAAAATTCCAACAAAAAAACAACCATTTTTAACCTCAACCTATTTACTGTGACTGCACTAATATTTTTTTTCACAAAAATATAAATACCATTTTTGTACAAAAATATAAATACTTATTCTAAAAAAAGTTTTTTAAAGCTAAACTTAAAAGAAGAGACAAATAAACATGAGACTCACTCACATTAAAAAAACTAGATGAGACTTGCCCGTGCCCATTGAAATAAATCATTTGATTTGTGTGATATTTAATTACCACAATCTCACAATCATAAAACTAATTCAAGCTTGGATAATACTAACTACCGTATAATTGCTATATTATATGGAACCAAAAAATAATTTTTAGATTCTCACATTTTTTTAAAAATAGAACTTGTCTGCGTTTTGCATGTCGAGCTCTCGCTCATACTCCAAATTACAATCACAAATATATTCATACAACATGAATTTAGCAGCACACATTTATGCTGTAAATGAATGGAATTTCTAGAACAGTAGCATCTTTAAATGAGCTACTCCAATATAAGAAGGATAATACCTGTGTTAGGGAAAAGGAGAAAACTTTAAGAAACAATCTTGCACTTCAGAAGTTCTTTTTCTATCTCCCTCCCTTATCACGTCATCTCTTTCTTCTCTCCGTTGCCACCAACACTTTAAAAATATACATGTTCGGACACCGTAATCCTCCCAATCTCCATTAAGTTGATCTCCAAGCTTTAAGCCCTTGAGCTTCGATCTTATGATGCAGCAATTTCCAAAACATTGGCATACTATATAGATTCAGCTCTAAATTGACGAGTGAAAATATCTTTACGGGGCGTTTTGCACTAACCTGAAGGAAGTTCTTTATCACTTGTCTAATATTTATTGCTGCAATCAAATTACTCATTCTGATCTTCAAGAGCTATGAAAATCTATTTGTACGATACATGTTTCCTACAACAAAATGCTCTTACTTCTCCAATCATATCTCTAGATTTAGAAGTCTAAAGAGTTTGTTCATTCTTCATTTTAGACTCAATCATTTTCATCTCCCTCGATACTATTATGCATAAGTTGTCTGGTGATTCATTATGCATTATTATATCCTCTTTTGGAGGTCTGCACTCAGCCTTCATATCTGCAACCTATTCAGCAATTAGACCACAGTTGCATAGGAGCAGGCAAAAAATTAGATTGTATATAGAAGTCAATGTAATTAAGCCCTATTGGCCTTCAATTTTTTTCCCTTACTACAACCATTGACATCCTTTGATGAAAATCGTCTTAACAGAAGTAAATAGAATTTCCCTTGTGACACCTTCGAAGAGACAAACTTTCTCTACTGTTGGTAAAAACAATTGGCGCCTGATGCTTTTGCAGATTGTCTTGAGAAGTTGTTCAATAAATTCATGCCGGTTCAAACAGAAAATTAACCTTCATGTCAAGGGTTCAAATTCTTGCGTTAGCATCTTCTTTTTCTTCATCAAAAAAATTCATGCCGGTTTAAACTCTCTGCCCTAAATCTTAAACACATTTAAGAGAATATTTGGTCCTTAGTTAACTATTGTAATCTTTCATTTTATTTACTACTTAAGCTATAACAAAATATATGATTTGATGCAAATATCAAATGCATTTCGAGAGGCAAGTAGTACATAGTACATACCTTTCTCTTTGACCAATCACAATCATACAGAAAAAGAAAAACCTTTTCTTGAGAGTTACAATGCTCTCCCCGTCAGATAACTAAATCCATTGTACTGTAAATGTCTTGTTTATTCAAACAGTATGCAGGTACCCCGATTAAAAGGATCAAGAGGCATTATGTATATCCAAAGGTTAGTGCTACTCGAAAAGAAACCAACTCAAAAGACGGGCATTTAGGAGAGCTGAAACAATGAATAAGATGACACCTTTAAGTTATCTTCCAGAATGCGAGTGAAGTAGTTTTGCAATTCGGTTCAACACACGAAATTCCATGTTGCGTCAATGCTATTTGTCTAGAACGTAGCATAATAAATGACTAATTTAGTGTCGAAATATTTGTATACATTCATACTGCAAAATAAAGTGACAGAAATTGAAATGAAAGAGGATGTTTCTTCGGAATTTTCACAAACAGGTAGAGGGCAAAAGTAGAGTCGATTAACAAATTTTCAAATATAACATGCTTTTTTTCCCAAATCAATTGAGAGAAGAACAATAATAGTGAATCAGAAAAATAATCCCATTATTTCATGTTCTTAAATCACACAGAGATCCAAACAACCCATTTGCAAATACATGTTAAAAGAGAAATCAATGAGTTAGTTTGTCTTGGATAGTACATGGAAAATAAACAATATTCAGGGAACATCGATATTACTTTTTTCTTAAAACACAGTAAGAATCAAGGAATCGGTAGTTTCAAGATTCAACCAGAACAGAACAAATAAAATTAAAAAAATCACAATTTTTCCAGCCAGAATTCACATCAACAAACGAAATAACTTGAAACTCAAATCACACAAATCATAAACAATCACCCAAAACTCCAACTCAAACCATCAAGACCCCAAAAGCACAAAATGATGGAGTATAACACACAGATAGAAAATGAAGGATGAGAAGATACCCACTTGTTTTTTCAAGTGCAGGATGAGAGCCATGTATTGTGTACAGCGAAGTGAAAACTCAAAGTTACCCTTAGCTTAAACTTTAATGACAAAAAACAGGCAGGTTTGATACCTTTGCCATTGCTCATGCTTCTAGTATAGTACAAAAGTTCCTATAAGAATTTAAAATAATAAACCATTGATGCATACGCATAAAATCTTTGTATTTGTATATACATGGTAGTAGCAACCTATGCAATAAGCAATATTTTGGGTATAGAATAATATTTAAACGTATTTATCAAATTAGTTATACTCTTCATTCATTTTACCTGAAGTTTTGGGCTAATATCATCTCTCAAGTTTAATCCAAACTTAGAAGACATTTTATGATATAGTTATGAAAAAAAATATTTTTTTAACTATCCTAAACTTTGCAATAAACATCCTTCTTGGGGAGCAGACACATACAATATCTCAAACGTGTCCTTATTTTTATTTTGGCACTCCATTTTAGCTTTTTATCCATTTTAACCCTTATATTCCATTTTATGTACCAGTTAACCACAAAATACTTTTTTTAAATAATTTTTATTAATTTATTTATGTTCTTCAACTTTAGTTTCTTATTTTAAAAATTGACGCGTATGTGTTAATTTACATAAAAAATATTAAAAATTAACAAACAAATATTAATTTTTTTAACAAAACATTTTTTTCTGAAATGGTGTTGATTTTCTTTCTTAAAAAATCATTGACAATCCAACAAAGTCTATCAAATTTTAGTACATTTTACTAGTGTTACTGGCCATGAACAAGAGATTCTTTTCTTTAACTCATATTGAAGATGAGTTTTTAATTCATATTTTGATAAGTTAAAAATTACAAAGCGAGTATTTGTATTAAGTTAAGCTACAGGGATGATATAAAAAATATAAAATATATTGTATTATTTAATTTAATTGAATGTTTAAGAAATAAAATCAAAATACTATAATTTGTTTTCATGCAAAAATATAGAGAAAAACTCAAAAAATATATAATATTTTACAACAATTAATGGACGCACATCAATTTTTAAAATAAGAAACTTCAATTAAAGAACAGAAATAAAAATAAATATATTATAAAAATGGGATAATGTCCAAGTACCCCCTCAACCTATGCCCGAAATTTCAGAGACACACTTATACTATACTAAGGTCCTATTGCCCCCCTGAACTTATTTTATTAATAATTTTTTACCCCTTTTCGACCTACGTGACACTATCTTGTGGGCCCAACGATGGTTGACTTTTTTTTCAAACTAATGCCACGTAGGCTAAAAAGGGGTAGAAAATTACTTATAAAATAAGTTCAATGGGGGGGGGGGGATAATAGGACCTTAGTATAGTATAAGTGTGTCTCTGGGATTTCAGGCATAGATTGAGGGGGTACTTGTGCATTTTCTCTATAAAAATTAGAATTTCGTGTTTAAGTGGTACATAAAAAATGGAGTCTAAGAGTTTAAAATAGAAGAAGGCCAAAATGGAGTGTCAAAATGAAAAATGAGGACAAGTTTGAGAGGTTATGTATGTGTTAGGCCCCAACAGAAGGATGTTTATTGCAAAGTTTGGGATAGTTAAAGAATGTGTATTGTAAAGACACGCTCATTGCACCTATTTTACTAATTATTGACCCTTAGTTGCGAGCTTCCAGAGGTAAAAGAAAGTTTAAAGAGTCAATAATGGTTAAATATCTAATTATATACATACAATATAATGATATGATACTAACTTTACTTGGCTTGGATACCACGCCGATACACTAACAATAGTTGGTTTAGGTAACCATTTGATAAACTAACTAATTTAGTGTGGGTTCCATGAGAGGACCAAATAAGTGTTTATGGATATTATGATGAGAAGATCAATTTGTGATCATGTGGTACATGCATCTTGGTATTTGACGTTTCATGATATATTGATTGTCAAAAATATAAAATTATTAATTGACAAAAGATGTAGTGTAATGCACATGATATGCACATTCGATGCACGAAACTAGTTGTTGTTGTTATTATTATTATTATTATTATTATTATTATTATTATTATTATTATTATTATTATTATTATTATTATTATTATTATTATTATATCCCTCATCATCATCATCATATTTAGAAATGAGAGTTTGATGTACCAACACAACTGTAACAAGTTGTACCTAAAGCTATCTAATTTGTACAGTAACTATGGACCAACACAGCAACAAATATATACATATATATTATATATATAGTTGTACAATATGAGAGTTTGATGTACCAACACACCTTTAACAAGTTGTACCAAAAGCTATCTAATTTGTACAGTAACTCTGGACCAACACAACAACAAATAATTGTACAATAAGCAACATAAAGTGTACAATCAAGTTGTGCTCCATTTAACATGTGTAAGTACACAAACTTTTCCCTCACACCACCTGTATGATCTGTATGTACCCTCCCTCAATAAATAAAATATACATACATCTCAATTCCCGCCATAACCCCTTCAAAGAACAAACTTGATCTCATCGCTTTCAAGCTTTAGGTTTGAAAGGTATATGAGTTCTCTTTCTCCTATTCTCTTCTATATAAGTTTCAAGTCTCTGTACTCATTTATTATGTTTTTAATTAAATTTATTTTTAAATTCAAAGGTTTGCTCTGAATTTTGTTTTTCCAGTTCCCAAGTTATTGTTCTATTCATTTCTTTCACTTCCAACCTAACATTGACGAATATGGGAATCAGAATTTTGGTATGTGTATCTTAGTTTCTTATTCTTTTTGATACAATTTCTAGCTAAATTTAATTTTTACATGCATGTTTAACTAACTAGCTACCTGATTTGCACATGGATTGTGTTTCTTTGACTAATGTTATCCAATAACAATTAATTTATTCTAAGTTAGGCGTCTTGCAAAAATCTAAAACATCTAAGATGACTTAAATTTGATGTGGATTGTGCCTCCAAGTTGTTTAATAATATGCCTCATTTGAAGTTTCCTGTTGCCGTTCTCTATTTTTGGGTTGTAGCAGGATAGTCTTATCATCAACTGATGTACGAGAAAATATTCATTAGATGGAGAAGTTCATCAAGATTTTGCAGGCGTTGCCGATCATAGTTTCAATTTCAAGAACTTACATTACAAAACTATTACTTTATAACATTAAAGTAATCAACTGTGTCCACCAAAGTACAGTAAAATCAACCCAACATTTCAGACTCATGGTCTGATTTGATTGTAATATGTACAAAGATCAGTTGAACTCCTGCAACCTTTGGTGGTAAGTGAATGATATCATATATCAATATTGTAAGCTATGCAAGAAGGAACAAACCAATGAACTTGATTTTTTTATCTTCTAAGCACCACAATGCACTTCCTTGCTTGAACTTTTAATGTTGTGCTTGGTGTTAGGTTGTGGAACCTGATTAATATTTGATGTACTGTCATATATTAGGATGTACTATTTATTCTTCATTTTTTCTATGTAACTGTTCATACTCTGAAATTATTAATATATATATACCTCATCGCCGTGGAAGTTTACCCACGGGGTGCTACCATAAACTATTGGTTTCTCTCTTTCTCTCTCTAGATCTCTAATCTCTCTCTCGAAAGTTCATGTGTTCTTCATTCATCAAGTGTGTGTGTGTGTGTAGATTCAATCCTAAAAACTGGTATCAGAGCTAAGGAGATTCAACACGATCACTGAAGATGGATAGTTCGAAGCTTGGAATCGAGAAGTTTGATGGATCTGATTTCAATTTCTTGAAGATGCAGATCGAAGATTATCTGTACCAGAAAGATCTTCACGAACCGTTGACCGGGGTGAAGACGGAGGAGCAGTGGAAGCTCAAGGATCGCCAAGCTCTAGGGTTGATTCGGTTGAGTTTGTCAAGAAATGTGGCATTCAACATCGTGAAGGAGAAGACTACATCCGATCTATTGAAGGCACTGTAAAACATGTATGAAAAACCATAGGCGATAACAAGGTATATTTAATGTGTAGATTGTTCAATTTACAGATGTTTGAGAATGGATCTGTTGCTGATCATATAAATGAGTTCAATATGATTGTGAGTCAACTCAGTTCTGTGGATATTGATTTCGAAGATGAAATTAAGGCATTTATTTTGATGTTATCTCTGCCCGAGTCTTGGGATACTTTTGTTGCTGCGATTAACAGTTCACGTGGATCAGATAAACTACAGTTTGATGAAATCTGTGATGTTGTTCTTAGCGAAAGTATTTGCAAATGAGAAGTGGGAGATTAATCGGGCAGTTCTCTCAGCGTTGACCGAAGAGGGAGAAGTAAGACGAAAGGCCAAAATCAACATGGCCGATCAAAATAAAAGAATCAAGGAAAATCTCCAAACAGATCAAATGTGACTTATTGGAACTGTGGAGAAAAAGGGAACTTTCGGATGAGCTTTACAAAGCCAAAGAAGAAACAGAATCAGAAATCTGGAGATGACAATGATTCTGTAAATTTAGCAGAGGACATTGGGGATGCTCTAATCTTTAGTATGGACAGCCCGGTCTAATCATGGATTTTGGATTCTAGTGCATCTTTTCATTCATCTCCAAGCAAGGAGTTTTCCAAAATTTCAAATCTAGAAATTTTGGAAAGATGTATCTTGCTGACAAAAGAGCATTAGAGATTGAAGGAAAGGGAGATGTTTGCATAAAAGACCCCCTCAGGAAACCAATAGACATTGGAGGATGTCAGATATATTCCTAGGCTCAAGAAAAATCTGATCTCTGTTGGTCATTTGGATAGCACGGGATATGCAGCAAAGTTTGGGAAAGGTTTGTGGAAGACGGTGAAAGGTGCTATGGTAGT
Organism: Solanum lycopersicum; assembly: GCF_036512215.1. Taxonomy (NCBI): domain Eukaryota; kingdom Viridiplantae; phylum Streptophyta; class Magnoliopsida; order Solanales; family Solanaceae; genus Solanum; species Solanum lycopersicum. The sequence continues at coordinate 40,227,039 of NC_090804.1, forward strand.
AGCTCGTGGCACCAAATCCGGAACCTTGTACACCAATGCAGGGTGTATCAACATGGCCGTTGTTGTTGAAGGTGCTTCCGGTTCATGTCTGTGGCACAACAGACAAGGACACATGAGTGCTAAAAGAATGAAGATGCTGGTTGCAAAAGGAGCATTAGAGGGTCTGAAGTCTGTCGATATGGGTCTTTGTGAGAGCTGTGTTATGGGCAAAAAGAAAGGAATAAGCTTCATAAAGACTCGTAGAGAGCCAAAGAAAGTGCGGTTGGAAATGGTCTATACAGATGTTTGGGGACCATCTCCAGTATCATCACTTGGAGGATCCAGATTCTATGTTACCTTCATTGATGATTCCAATAGGAAGGTATGAGTTACTTCTTGAAGCATAAGTCAGATGTGTTTGCAACTTTCAAGAAGTGGAAAGCTGAAGTTGAGAATCAGACCAGTTTGAAAATCAAATGCCTAAGGTCGTATAATTGAGGAAAGTATGACAAATCACAGTTCAAGGAATTCTGTGCAGTTGAGGGAATCAGATTGATGAGAACAGTTTCTGGTAAGGCAAGGCATAATGGAATTGCTGAGAGGATGAACAGAACATTGAATGAGAGTGCAAGGAGTATAAGGATACATTTTGGTCTACCCATAACATTTTGGGCGGATGTTGTGAGCGCAGCTGCATACTTTATCAACAGGGGACCATCAGTTCCTTTAGGGTTCAAGATTCCAGAGGAGGTGTGGACAGAAAAAGAACTCAAGTTCTCACACTTTAGGACTATTGGTTGCACTTCTTATGTTCATGTTGATCCAGAAAAAAAGAGACAAGCTTGATGCCAAGGCTTTGAAGTGTTGCTTTATAAGATATGGTTCTGATTTGTTTGGTTACAGGTTTTGGGATGACAAGAACAAAAAGATCCTGAGACATTATGACGTGACATTTGATGAGTCTGTCCTGTACAAGGACAGAGAGCAGAAGGTTCTAGAGATTACAAAGCAAGTGGGAGTTGAGGTTGAGTTGGAGAAGAGTAACCCCAGAGATGTTGAAGCAGATACTCAACCAACTCCTACTGAAGAATCTGAAGTGGAGCAAGTTACACATGAGCAGGTGTTAAGGAGATCATCCAGAATTATCGGGGTACCAGATAGGTATTCACCTTTACTACACTATCTATTGCTGACTGATGAGGGCGAACTAGAGTCTTTTGATGAGGCCCTACAGGTGGAGGATTCGATCAAGTGGGAGCAAGCCATAGATGATGAGATGAGGTCACTTGAGAAGAACGACACATGGGTGTTGACTGAGTTACCTGTAGGGGAGAGATCTTTGCTTAACAAGTGGGTGTTCAGAATCAAGGCTCATTTAGTGGTTAAAGGATATTCACAAAGGAAAGGTATTGATTATGCTGAAATATTTTCTCCTGTTGTGAAGTTAACCTCTATTCGAATTCTGTTGAATATTGTTTCCATCAGAGAATCTGCATCTAGAGCAAATGGATGTAAAAATAACGTTTTTACATGGAGATCTGGAAAAAGAGATCTATATGCAGCAATCGGAAGGATTTGTGGTTCCTGGCAAGGAACACATGGTGTGAAAGCTTACCAGGAGCTTGTATGTACTAAAGCAAGCACCAAGGTAGTGGTACAAGAAGTTTGACTTCTTCATGACTAAGAGTGGATTCTGCAAAGTTGAAAAGGATCTGTGTTGTTACTTCAAGAAACACACTGATTCATATGTCGTTCTACTCTTGAATGTGGATGATATGTTGATTGCAAGATCTAGTATGAGGGAGTTTAACAATCTGAAGACAAGGTTGTCTGCAACGTTTGATATGAAAGATTTGGGTCCAGCGAAGCAGATTTTGGGGATGAGGATTTCTCGAGATAGATCTGCTGGCAATTTAAATCTATCTCAAGAGTTGTACATTCAGAAGGTGTTGAGCAGATTAAGGGTTAATGATGCTAAGCCCAGGACTACTCCATTGGCAAATCACTTTAAATTGTCAAAGGAGTAGTCACCTAAGACAGCCGAGGAGCCTGAGCATATGACACTTGTTCCATATGATTCAGCAGTTAGTAGTTTGATGTATGCTATGGTCTGTACTAGACCAGATATAGCATATGCAGTGGGAGTTGTTAGCAGGTACATGGCGAACCCGGGGAAAGAGCATTGGGAAGCTGTGAAGTGGCTTCTCAGATATTTGAGAGGTACATCCAGTACTTCAATTTGTTTTGGAAAAGTCAAGGTGACTCTATAGGGTTTTGTGGATGCTGATATTGGTGGGGATGTGGACTCGAGCAAGAGTACATCCGGGTACATTTACACCATAGCTGGAACAACAGTGAATTGGATGTCCAAGCTTCAGAAGTGTGTTTCTCTTTCATCTACTGAAGTTGAGTATGTGGAAATAGCTGAAGCTAAGAAAGAGATGATATGGCTGCCAGATTATCAAGAGGAATTGGGAAAGAAGTAGAGCGAGAAGATTCTTTACTCAGATAGCCAGATTTCCATACAGTTGGTGAAAAATCCAGTCTATCATTCAAAGACAAAGCACATCAGAAGGTGTTACCATTTCACTCGCAGGGCAGTGGAGGATGATGATATGTGCTTGGAGAAGATAGAGGGTGCAAAGAACCCGACAGACATGTTGACGAAATGTGTTGATGTTGGGAAACTGGAGTTATGCGAAATCTACGTTGGTCTTCTGTAGTTGTTGCTATAGATGTTGCGGTGCGGTAAAGATGTTGATGTTGAAGAGATTTTTTTTGAGAATGTATTTTTTAGATGATTGAATCAGTCTCCAAGTGGGAGAATTGTTATGTTGTGGAGCCTGATTACTTTTTGATAAACTGTCATATATTAGGCTGTACAATTTATTCCCCATTTATTTTCTGTAACTGTTCATTCTCTGAATTATTAATATATATACCTCACCGCCGTGGAAGTTTACCCACGGGGTGTTACCACGAACTATTGGTTTCTCACTTTTACTATCTAGATCTCTCATCTCTCTCTCGAAAGTTCCTGTGTTCTTCATTCATCAAGTGTGTGTGTGTGGATTCGATCCTAACACTTGGTTTGTTAGAGAAGGAGCTCTTTGTGTTGATGAGGTTTTTTAGGAATCTTGCATTGTTTACTATACTCACTCAGTTCTCTATCTGCAAGGTATATGTTAGTTCCTAGTTTGGGTTTTAATTAATTTGTCTGTTCTTGAGTTGTTTCTTGTGGATTTTTGATTATCCTATATGCTTGCAAATTATTTTATTGTGATTTGTGCAAACATCCTTCAATATTCATAGGTGCAATAGAGTTAAGTTATATCATGTTGTTCTTAGATGATATCATTGAAGTGGTGTGACACTAATTCTTGGATGATACTGATTAAAGTGGCGTCGCAGTGGCGAAAGGAATAAAATTTAATTTTGTAATTTCTGACACTCACCTACTTTTAAGCTTTCACCTTTCAACGCGCGAACTATAAGAATAGACACATGTAGTCCCTTTTTTATATCTATTCTTTCAATGTCGACACAAAAATTAACTTCAACGCTGCTCTCCTCTAAGATTTCATTTCCCTCAGGCTCTTTTAGAGGTAAGTATATCTTTCCTTTCAGTGTATTTGCATCTATGAATATGAATGTTAAATTTGACTCAGCATAATCAATTATGATAATCAAAATGGTGTTCTTATCGTGATAGATTATTAGTAGAATGGTAAAGTTTTAGTTGCAAGGGTCAATTCATCATTTGGTAAATCCTTCTACTTAGAGGTGTAATTTTTTAATTTTATTTCTACGAGCATCTCTAGAAGAAGAAGCAGAGGAAGCAATAAGATGTTAATGGATTTTTTCTCGATTGTTGAAATATTGGAGTAAAAAGTATTACTTTTTTGTAAGTTGTTGATTAACTACTTACTGATTTCTTATTTGATGAATTTGTGTGAATAAATTGATTTATGTTAAGGGTAGGAGTTGCAAGTTTCTTTACTTTTTTTTCTGCAAGGAACTAGATGATGTTTTATGGTAGAATACCACTTGACCATAAGGAGAGAGACATTCAACTACTTGACACTAATTTGATGAATCTAGCGAAAAAAATAGTTCAAAAGAAGCCACAAGTTTAAATAGAAACAATAGTCAATGTCAATTAGAGACAACTTTATTGAACTCTTCCTTTTGAAACTTACCATCATATATGAATTATGTTAGTGCAAATCTATGTATTTGTCAACCTTCTGATGGAGGCATATATTATCACTCATCTAATTTGCTAATAACTTTTTAAACTACCGAGATTGTTCTTTGAAAATGGATTCTTGCAAGTTTTCTGTTATCTTCTATAATAGTTTGCTCAAGAGGAGGAAAGCCAGAATATTTTATATTATATACTTGACTTTGCTAAATCTCAGGTTCTGGTCATCTCACCCCATGATGATGTTTGTTTTGAGAAGGAACATAAAATGTTGTATTTATATGTAGTCTTCTGAAAATCATTGTAGATCTCAATTTTTTTCTTGCCATTGCTATAATATGATAATGACAGAAAGAAAAAGAAAATTAGCAACAAGATAATCTTCCAAGAAATACCAGTGCAATTATGGTTCTATAGAGACCCGACTACGCAGCTACTTGCTCTTACCTTAAAGGAAAAAAATGTAGTGATATTAGATGATTCAATTCTTGAATCTATCACTTTTAACATATGTATGTTTTTACCATTTGCAGCCTTCTCCTTTTTTATCTGGCAATTTAGCTTCTCTACAATATCAACACCTACATTTTAGTAAATATTGCAAGTCTTTTGTTATACATTATCTTTTTTTCACCGGAAAAGGGCCTAAAATACCCTTGAAATATTGAAAATGGTACAAAATTACCCTCCATCCATCTATTGGCTCCACAATGCCCTTTTCATCCACCTATTGGCTCCAAAATACCCTTGTCATCCACTTTTGAGTTCAAAATTGACCACTTTTTAGTTCAAAATTGACCACTTTTTTTAATTGTTTTAAAATTAAACTCTTTAAATATTTTTAAAAATACTTGGGGTTCAACTATTGATTATAATTTTAATTTATTAATTAATTTATAAACCAACCCACTACCCGCTCATTACTAACTAAACCTCACTCAATTAATAATCCAATTATAGTATCAAAATCGTCACAAACACTACTAAAACACGATGAAATTATAGATTCCTGAAAATGACATTCAAAATTATTCGAGTCCGAATCGAAGCCCCAATTAAATTTAGGTTGAGCCGCTTATTTAGGAGGACACTTTCTTTCAAAATTGAATTAGAAGTTTATGATTAAAGGTAAAGAAGTAATACATTCCGAATTAATTCATGCACTTTTTTTAAGTATAATTTGATAAATATTTATGATTTATTTTAAAACCTTTAATATATTATTTTGAAGAAAAGTTACCTATGAAGTAACATCACATAATTGAGACGTAGGAATAATTAAGATGGACATAGTCAGACTTTTAAGTTTATCGGTGATTTTCATTTAGCCACTTGAATGTATGATAATTTACTTCTATAATTTTTAAAAACACTCAATTGGTAGTAGCTTGCATTAATAACGTGACGGATTTATTAAGAGGAATTTAATAAGTAATGGGTGGGTGATTTATAAACTATACTAATAAGTTAAATTATAACAAATAGTTGAGTGCCATGTATTTTAAAAAATATTTAAATAGTTTAAATATAAAACCGTTAAATAAGTGGTCAATTTGGAACCAAAAGGTGGATGACTAGGGTATTTTGGACCCAATAGGTGGGTGGCAAGGGTATTTTGGAGCCAATAGGTGGATGGAGGGTAATTTTATACCATTTTCAATACTTAAAGGGTATTTTAGACCCTTTTCCGTTTTTTCATTTGCCTTTTCATTTATTTTAGTGCCTAAGGATGATATAAGCAAACCTTGCAAGCTGACTTCCTTCTTGGATTATAAGGTTGGAATAAGCAACATAGTGAGAGAAAATGAAAAACATGTACCAAGTAAATTCACCCTTTTATTTATAACATTTCAGTTTTGTATTCACAATTTTGACATACATTTATCATTTAGACTCGACGTTGCTAGCGTCATCCTACTACCTTTCACTCCAAGGGGAGATACTGAAAGAGTTCTTCATTCATTATGTAAAATATTTACTACAATAATGAATATATAAGAAATCAAATAGCAACGAAACCTTTGAGAAGTAGTGTTCTTAGACATCACAACTTAACCTTTTATATAGTTTAGACACACACACACACACACACACACACACACACACACACACACACACACACACACACACACACACACACACACACACACACCAAAATGGTAGAAGATCCTAGGTTCATTGATCGTGACAAAGTTGCTAGAAGATCCTAGGTTCATTGATCTCATCGTACCAAAATGAGTCTAATAGAGTCTTGTGGAATGGTACGATGACATCCGTACTTTTCTTTGGGAGGCTATAAAAATTTAGAAAAAACTCTCTTCTTGCTACTCCTTCGTGCTATGACCTGGATCCAATTGGTATATGAGTGATACAAATTGGTATCTTTCCTCCTTCAGTATAGGGTTTGATCTAGAGCAATAGAATTGGTAACAACATCACTAGGAAGAGAGGATGTGTATAGAGTACTAAAAGTTGAATAGGGTTACCATTTGGAACAAGTAGCTATTGCCTGAGATAGATGACATCTATGACCAATGGCGAGGTGCACAGGTTTTCTCTAGGATATATTTAAAGTTTGGTTACCAACATTAAAAGAATGAGGAGGTTAAGAATTGCGTTTGGCCAAATCATTTGATTTAAATTAGCAGTTTTATGGGGCTCGCTGGCTACTATTGTCACTTGTGTTATGAATTAAGTCCAATTGGTATCTCCCAATTTCAATTGATATCTCAATGAACTGAACAAGATGGAACACAAGCAAGATAATTGGAATTGAGAAGGTTTCAATAAGAATCTGGCCTTAGGGATCGTATAAGGCATAGACATCAGTAACAATCATTTATTGAGAGAAATAACTAATTAAGAATTTGGACTTATTTGTGACTTGTATCTTAAAAACTTTGAATATGTGCTTCGGGTTGTCTAAATTAACTGCGAATGTGAAGTTGTAATTGCTTGAATTTAGTGAGGTGATTATGTTCAAAATAAATGTATCTCTGAACTCTGATATGTAAAATATATTAACGTGGTCGTTTAAGAAATGCAAGAGTAATTCCCTGAATCTTGTGAAATTTGTTGTGATAAGTTATAGATATTAATCATTAGATGTTTGGGTGTATCTGGGGAGGTGTCTGGTGTAATGCTAAGTTGTTTACAACAATATGAACCGAATATCATATAACGTGGCATGGAAAAATTAGAAATTCGATTGAATGGTAAAAATGAAAACCTTGGAATGAAAGGGTGAAAAATAACACAAAAATTCTTACATGGGTTCTAGTCCCGTTGGAGACATTGAAGCAGGATTATTCCGGCTAGAGCGGTGCCGCTACAATGGGATTCGTCCTGCCAGAGCGGAACAGGTCTATCTCACCCTTGTCTCCCCTATTTTCTAGTCACAATTGTGGACCTTAAATCGTACCAGAACTAATCCCCGTGATCTAATTCAGTGTTCAACAATCAAAAATAAGTTATGAAATGTTCTAAAATTATATAGAACTTGGGAATATGACGAGGTTTCTTATCAAGATGACAGGGCTCAGTATTATATTTTCTCACGCAAGACCGAGGCTGAGGTATCTAATGGAGGGGTCATATGTACTATGCTTGTTTGTGACCAGATGACTAGTGTGTCATGTGATATGAGGTATACTTATTCGTATATGTGTTAGTTCAATTGTATTGGAATTTGATGTGATTTGTGATATACTTGATGCCCTCATCCATGTTTCTACCCCAGTTTAAGAGTCCGTCATAGCAATCCTTGTATATTGTGTTTGTCCTATGTGTTTATGGAGTTTAAGAATTGGGTTGATTTGGTTATGTTGGATATGATTGACTTGAGATAATCCTACTTAATTTTAATGCTAAGTCGATAACTCTAGAGATTCCCAGAGAAAGATTAGAGTGGGAAGGGATGTACAAGCCTAATCTAGGTAAGATCATATCATTCTTTCGTGCTAGGAAACTTGTAGAACACGATTGTTTTATGTAATTAGATCATATTCGAAATGTTGAGGTCGATCCCACTCTATTGAGTCTATTTCTTAGGTGATTAGAATTGAGACGACTTATGTCTCAAGTCCAAGAGATTCTTGATAGAGGGTTCATCCAACCTTGTATTTTCAAGTGCGGTGCTTCTGTCTTGTTCGTTAAGAAGAAGGTTGGTAATAAGAGGACTGTGGCTTTTATCTTAAGCCATATGAAAGTGCGTATAAAAATAGGGTTAATCATTTGAATTTGATGAGTATACCTGAGTTTGAGGTTTTATGTTGATGAAAATGTTGACTTGTAGCGATAGTCAGGGTAAGCTGAGCATAATGGTAATAAGAGTTCGTAGTAGATTGTGACGGGATACAACTGAACAATAAGATCGTGCCTAACCAAATTTGGTGTATATTTATGTCTTGCGAGTATCTAATTTTGTGGGATCTAATATTTGGTGAATAAACATCTCTCAAGGAGTGTTTAATGTCTAAAGATTGAAACTTTTGTGACTCAAGCTTATGGAAATTCATGTTGTAGGATGGAGATGTTGTTAACAACTATGATTGTTTTGGTATTATGAATGTGTTTTGGTTGGTTTAGGTTCACTTCTAATAGTAGAGAGTGTTGATTTAGAATGTTATCATGCTTATGTGAGAAAGTATTAGTCTTGATGATTGTCAAGATCCCTGATAACATGGGGCAGACGTGTGTACGATCAACTTTGGTGGTTGTTGGGATTCGTTTTATTGTTTAGGTAAGTTTACATACAACAATATTTATAACTCGAATGTTGAGATGACTTCATTGAGGCATTGTAAGAAAGGATGTTTAGATATTCAATTTATTGGTTTGAGGTTGGAGATGTGAAGACCTTATGGGTAATGAGATACGGCAAGAAGGGTATGCGAGACATATATCTCCAGTAATTCGAATATTAGATACTCTCTACTTTATTTTATGCAAGTCTTTCCTAGTTGATCAGTCGGGGACGAGTGATGGGTAAATTGGTATAAATTGTAACGGCCTTATACCGTCATTATGGAAAAGTCAACGAAGAAAGAATTGGTGCTGTAAAACTCTTTCATAACAACTTGGAATCTCTATCCTAGTCCAGATTTGGAAAAGATCAAAGTTATTAAGGTGTAGGGAAAATTTAGTAATTAGTAAGAGATCTAATTGTGAATTTTACTATGAGGGGATTGATAAAACGATAAGGAACCTGTCACGACCCAAAACGAGCCGCGAGTGGCACCACACTTACCCTCCTATGTGAGCGAACCAACCAATCTAAACCCCAACATTTCAACCATATAACAGAATATAAGGCGGAAGACTTAAAACTCATTAACGAAATCAATTAATAAATTCTAAAATTTATCAATTACTATCCCCAAAATCTGGAAGTCATCACCACAAGAACATTCTATCCTCAAATTACTAAATCTAAGAGTGTCTAGGAAGCTAGAATAAGAAAACAGATGGTCCATGTCCAAACTTCAAGGACATCAAGACATGAATGAGAGAGAATCTAGTCCGAGCTAGGAATAATAGCTCACCCTGAAATCTGATTATGCTGAGGTCTGGCTAGAGTTGCGGTTGAGTTGAAGTCGAAGGTACGTTTGCTGCACTCCACAAATAACAAAGAAGAAAATTACAAGTAGGGGTCAGTACACAAGTACTGAGTAGGTATCATCGTCCAACTCAAAATAGAAAGAAATATATATCAGATAATAACATAAAATCAACCATAACACTTAACAGGTGACAACAACAAGTACCATAACCATTGGCCACAACCAAAGCACATATATGAGGACTCAAGCCTCCACACCATACTCACTTACGAATAAGGTTCTTCAAACCTGAGTATATTAGCATAATTCAAGATTCATTCTCTTTACTAACCTGGTGTCGGAATGTGACACTCTGATCCCCTACTATCATGGTGTCGGAACGTGACACTCCGATCCCCTACTATCCTGGTGTAGGAACCTGGCACTCTGATCCCCTAATACTACGTGTCGGTTCGTGACACCCGATCCCCTAATCTCATTAATTTCCAGTTCATCAACCTTCCTTTATGCCAAGACATCATCATTAATAGAGAGGTTTTAAGGTTGAGATTCACAGCCTCATCTTTCCAATCCATTATAATTACATAATCACATCATGCAAGCACACAATTAAGCATATAGAAGACTTTACAATACTACTCAATGCATATCATTCGCTATTAAGAGTTTACTATGAAATAGCATAAACCACAATCTACCTCCACCGAAGAATCGTGATCAAGCAAGCTATCCCCCAAAACCTTTGCTTTCCTCCGTGTTCTTCTCTTTCTCTCGCTCGTTTCTCTCTTCTTTTCTTTGCTCTTTCTATTTTTCCTTATTCAAACTCCTTTCTTTTACCCTAATTATCATCTAATTAGGTATAAAAGATGGTAAAAGTAACCCACTATTTATTTCAAGGTTATCTCCTTTAACCCCTAAGTAATTGAATTATTAACATTAAACCACTAACTTTATAATCATAAGCAGTTTTAGTCCAAAACACCCCTTAAAAACTTTTAACACAAATCCGACCCGGTCAAATTTACGCAGCCTGTGACGGCCCGTCGTGCCTGCGATGGTCCGTCCTGCTGTTTTTGTCACAAAGTTCAGAGAGTCGAATTCATTAAAGACTCTGTGACGGTCCGTCGTGCCTACGACGGTCCGTGCTACTCTTCCGTCGCGAATTTCAGAGAGTTGTTTCCCCGTACCCAAATTTCAGAGTCTAAGTGTTTTGGAACGAGACCCCCTCGACGGTCCGTCGTACCCATGATGGTCCGTCGTGGGATCCGTTGACCCAGACAGCTATTACCAGAAATAAACTCTACTACTCAAAACGACTAAACATGTCATTACAATAGATACCAATTTACTCATCGTTCATCCTCGAACGATCACAAGAAGAAAAACAATGACGAAAAGGAGTACCTGAATCTGTAAACAGGTGTGGGTATCTTTCTTGCATATCTGCCTCCTTCTCCCAAGTGGACTCTTCAACTGGTCGATTCTTCCATTGAACTTTGATGGATGCAATCTCCCTTGATCTCAACTTGCGGACTTCTCTATCTAAAATAGCAACAGGCTCCTACTCATAAGACAAATTCTCATCAAGAAGAAGTGAATCCCAATGAATGATGTAGTTTCCATCCCCATGGTATCTTTTCAGCATAGACACATGAAATACCGGGTGCGCTCTTGAGAGTCCTGGGGGAAAGTCTAATTTATAAACTACCTCCCCCACGCGCTTCAGAACTTCAAATGGACCAATGTACCTCGGACTAAGCTTACCTCGCTTACCGAACCGCATCACCCCTTTCATTAATCCTCACAACTCCTTCCTCATCAATTATTGCCTTTTTAGCCTTTCCTCGCAACACCATATCTCGAATTCGGCTCAACTTCTCATCAGTAAACTGCTTTCCCTTAATCTTGTCAAGAAAGGAAGATCTTGCCTCCACACAGGCCAAAAATCCTCCCTTCACATTTACTTCTAGCCTCATAAAGTCATTAGCCAGAGTCTGAACCTCTCTAGCCAATGGGCGTCTGGAAACCTGTAAGTGAGCTAGGCTTCCCATGCTCTCTGCTTTTCTACTTAACGCATCTGCCACAACGTTAGCTTTTCCTGGGTGGTACAAAATAGTGATATTGTAGTCCTTCAGTAGTTCCATCCATCTCCTCTGTCTCAGATTTAAATCTTTCTGAGTAAAGACATTCTGTAGGCTACGATGATCAGTATAGACTTCACACTTAACCCTATATAGATAGTGCCTCCATTGCTTTAATGCAAACACTACCGCAGCCAACTCCAAATGGTGGGTCGGATAATTACGTTCATGCACCTTTAATTGCCTCGAAGAATAATCAATTACATTCTTCTCTTGCATTAGCACTGCACCCAAACCAGAATAGGATGCATCACAATAAACAATGAAATTCTTACCTTCCACTAGCAAGGTAAGAATTGGTGCAGTAGTCAATAAGGTCTTGAGTTTCTGAAAGCTTTCCTCACACTCGTCCGACCATACAAAGGGAACACTCTGCTTAGTGAAGTTTGTCAATTGGGAAGCCACGGAGGAAAATCCCTTGACAAATCGACGGCAGTAGCTAGCTAAACCAACAAAGCTCCTCACCTCTGTAACATTAGTAGGTCTTACCCAACTCTTCACTGCTTCGATCTTAGAAGGATCCACCATCACTCCATCCTTAGAAACCACATGCCCCAAGAAGGATGCTGAATCTAGCCAAAACTCACACTTGGAGAATTTGGCATAAAGCTTTTTCTCCCTCAACATTTCCAATACAATTCTCAAGTGCTCCTCATGTTCTTTCCTTCTCTTTGAGTATACCAGTATATCATCAATGAATACAATGACAAAGAGATCCATATATGGCTTAAAAATCCCGTTCATCAAGCTCATGAAAGCAGCAGGGGCATTCGTAAGCCCAAAAGACATTACTAAGAACTCATAATGCCCATACCGGGTCCGAAAGGTAGTCTTGGGCACATCCGTTGCCCGTATTTTCAATTGATGATAACCAGACCTCAAATCGATTTTTGAGAAGGTACAAGCACCTTGTAACTGATCAAACAAATCATCAATGCGAGGAAGAGGATACTTGTTCTTAATAGTTACCTTGTTCAGTTGCCTGTAGTCTATGAACATCCTAAAACTTCCATCCTTCTTCTTCACAATCAAAACAGGAGCACCCCAAGGGGATGCACTTGGTCTAATGAAGCCTTTACCTAACAACTCTTGAAGTTGGGCCTTTAACTCTCTTAACTCGGCGGGAGCCATTCTATAAGGGGGTATGGAAATGGGGCGAGTACCCGGCTCCAGATCAATACAGAAATCAATATCTCTATCCGGTGGCATACCAGGATGGTCTGCAGGAAACACATCCAGGAACTCACGGACTATCGAAACTGACTCAATTGAAGGTACTTGGGTAGTATCATCCCTGAGGTGTGCAAAGAAAGCTAAACACCCTTTACTAACCATTCTCTTAGCACGAAGAAAGGAGATGATACGAACTGGAGTGGAAGTGTAGTCACCCTCCCACACTAACGGATCTGTCCTAGACTTGGCCAACGTTACAGTTTTAGCATTACAATCTAAGATTGCAAAATTTGGAGAAAGCCAAGTCATACCCAAAATTACATCGAAATCAACCATTTCTAAGATAACCAAGTCTACATGAGTATTGCTCCCCACAAAAGTTACAAGACAAGACCTATACAAATTTTCAACTATCACAGACTCACCCAACGGAGTAGAAACACGAATAGGCATGTCAAGTAATTCACAATGTAAATTAAGACCAGTAACAAATGAGGAAGATACATATGAAAATGTGGAGCCAGGATCAAATAATACAGAAGCCATGAAATCACCAACCAAAAGATTACCTGTGATAACAACATCAGATGTCTCCGCTTTAGACCTCCCACGGAAAGCATAACAATGGGCCCTATCACCTGTCTGCCCGTTGCCCCTACCATGTTGCGCTGCAGTAGTTCCAATTTGCCTGCCACCCCGGTTCATTTGGTGACCTCCATTACCTTGGCCACCCCGTCCTCCAGAATAGCGGCCTCTTCCATGACCACCTCTACCTCTGACTATTGGGGGTCTGTAACTCTGTTTTGGACAATACCTCCTAATATGTCCAGTCTCCCCACATCCATAACACTCTCTGGGTTCAATCATAGGACTCTGTGAGAACGACGGAGTCTGGGGATAACCCCCAAACTCAGAGAAGTTTTGACCGGTTTGCGGTGGACCCCCAGCTACAGCCTGCAGTGAAGACTGAATAGGTCGGGCTGGGTAACCTCCTGAACTCTGCCCCCTAGAGTAAGAACCATTAAAATCTCCTCCCTTACGAAACTTCTTAGGTGTCGATGCCATGGTGAAGTCGTCTGGCTTCACTCCCTCCACTTCTATCACAAAGTCTACCACCTCCTGAAACGATTTTGCTACAGTAGCTACCTGTAAGGCTGGAATCTGCAAGTCTGACCTCAATCCCTTCAAAAACCGCGAATCTGCTCTTGTGGACTGAAGCAAAGCTGGGTGGCATACCTGGATAATGCACGAAACTTAGCCTCATAAGCAGTAATCGACATCATGCCTTGCTCTAGGCTTAGTAACTCATCTCTCTTCCAATCCCTGAAAGTCCGGGTATATACTTCTCCATAAATAAGCTAGAGAATGATGCCCAAGTCATGGCTGGTGCCTGTGCTGGTTGACACTCAACATACGATCGCCACCACATTTTGGCATTTCCCTGAAACTGATAGGTTACGAACTCAACACCGAATCGTTCCACTATGCCCATCTTATGTAGCAGCTCATGACAATCAACCAGAAAATCATAGGCATCCTCAGATTCAGCACCCTTGAAAACTGGAGGTTTCAATTTCAAGAACTTAGTGAAAAGTTCGTGCTGATCACTCGTCATTATAGGCCCTGTAGTCAATCGAGGAAACATGCCTATTTCCAATGAGGCATCCATGCGGGGAGCCACAACAGCTGCATGTTGTACTCCCGAAACCTGAGGTGCTGGTGCAGAAAACACTGGAGGTGTCTGGCCCTGATCAGATAACCCGCTAAGATAAGCAAGAACCTGATTAATCATCTCTGGGGTTGGTTGGGGTGGTAATTCCTCATTCTTCACTTGTTCATTCTCCCCTTCCTCACCCTCTCTTAATACTTCCTCAGTCGGTGGAGGAGTCACCGCCCTAGTACTAGCTGGGCCAGGTGCTTGTCCTCTTCCTCTAGAAGACGTCCTCCCGCGACCTCTACCACGGCCTCTTGCCACTGCTCCTCTTCGAGCTACAGCCCCAGCGGCTGGCTCAGACGCATCTTGTCTTGCCGATGTTGGTGTTGGTGCAGTTGTTGCTCTAGTTCTAACCATCTGCGAAATAGAGTGAAGATGGTCAGATACCAATTTGTATCACCTAGATACCAATTGGATCCAAGTAATAGCACGAAAGAAAGAAATAATGGAATTTTCCTAAAGTCTTATAGCCTCTCAAAGAAAAGTAAAGGCGTCCCCCTACAGTTCCTCAAGACTCTACTAGACTCATTCTTGTGTGATGAGACGAACGAACCTAATGCTCTAATACCAAGTTTGTCACAACACAAAACGAGCCGCGAGTGGCACCCACACTTACTCTCCTATGTGAGCGAACCAACCAATCTAAACCCCAACATTTCAACCATAATAACAGAATATAATGCGGAAGACTTAAAACTCATTAACGAAATCAATTAATTACTTCTAAAATTTATCAATTACTATCCCCAAAATCTGGAAGTCATCACCACAAGAACATTCTATCCTCAAATTACTAAATCTAAGAGTGTCTAGGAAGCTAAAATAAGAAAACAGATGGTCCATGTCCGAACTTCAAGGACATCAAGACATGAATGAGAGAGAATCCACTCCGAGCTAGGAATCATAGCTCACCCTGAAATCTGATTATGCTAAGGTCTGGCTAGAGTTGCGGTTGAGTTGAAGTCGAAGGTACGTTTGTTGCACTCCACAAATAACAAATAAGAAAATTACAAGTAGGGGTCAGTACAAGGCACAAGTACTGAGTAGGTATCATCGGCCAACTCAAAATAGAAAGAAATATATATCAGATAATAACATAAAATCAACCATAACACTTAACAGGTGACAACAACAAGTACCATAACCATTGGCCACAACCAAAGCACATATATGAGGACTCAAGCCTCCACACCATACTCACTTACGAATTAGGTTCTTCAAACCTGAGTATATTAGCATAATTCAAGATTCATTCTCTTTACTAACCTGGTGTCGGAACGTGACACTCCGATCCCCTACTATCCTGGTGTCGGAACGTGACACTCCGATCCCCTACTATCCTGGTGTCGGAACGTGACACTCCGATCCCCTAATACTACGTGTCGGTTCGTGACACCCGATCCCCTAATCTCATTAATTTCCAGTTCATCAACCTTCCTTTATGCCAAGACATCATCATTAATAGAGAGGTTTTAAGGTTGAGATTCACAGCCTAATCTTTCCAATCCATTATAATTACATAATCACATCATGCAAGCACACAATTAAGCATATAGAAGACTTTACAATACTACTCAATGCATATCATTCGCTATTAAGAGTTTACTATGAAATAGGATAAACCACAACCTACCTCCACTGAAGAATCGTAATCAAGCAAGCTATCCCCCAAAACATTTGCTTTCCTCTGCGTTCTTCTCTTTCTCTCGCTTGTTTCTCTCTTCTTTTCTTTGCTCTTTCTATTTTTCCTTATTCAAACTCCTTTCTTTTACCCTAATTATCATCTAATTAAATATAAAAGATGGTAAAAGTAACCCACTATTTATTTCAAGGTTATCTCCTTTAACCCCCAAGTAATTGAATTATTAACATTAAACCACTAACTTTATAATCATAAGCAGGAATATTCTAAAACACCCCTTAAAAACTTTTTATAGAAATCCGACCCAGCCAAGGTTACGCAGCCTCTGACGGCTCGTCGTGCCTGCGATGGTCCATCCTACTATTTCCGTCACAAAGTTCAGAGAGACAAATTCATTAAAGACTCTGTGACGGTCCGTCGTGCCTAAGACGGTCCATGCTGCTCTTCTGTCGTGAAGTCCAAAGAGTTGTTTTCCCGTACCCAAATTTCAGAGTCTAAGTGTTTTTGAACGAGACCCCCTCGATGGTTCGTCGTACCCATGATGGTCCGTCGTAGGATCCGTCGACCCAGACAGCTATTACCAGAAATAAACTCTACTGCTCAAAATGACTAAACAGGTCGTTACAGAACCATACCATTTTACGAAATCAAATTTGAGCATGTACAACTCCCGAAAATGATCTTAGCGTGAATTGATACATTCTTTCTCCATTGAGGTTGCTGTAGTGGGATTTTGGGTGCTATAGCGAGGCTGCTATAACAGGATGGGTGCACTGTAGCTGTCCAGATATGACTTAGAGTCGTAAATAAACGCCTAAATGATATTTTTGACACCTTCTAACTTTTAGAGCTAAGGAGGTAACCCTTGATGAGTTCTTAATAGTTTTTCCCCGTTATTGAGGCTAAAGGTAAGATTTTAAAAACTCCAAATTCATTTTTCAATCTGTAAAACCTATATTCATGGTACATAATCAATGGGAACGGTTTTGATCTAAGAATTATGGTGGAAAAGTCTTGATTTGGGTATTAGGATCTTGGGTTTGTCTAGGGTTATTAGGTTGTTATAATCTAAATAATTAGACCTTTGATTATTGATCCTTGCGCATATTAATTGTTGTAGACCTAGAACAAGCGGAAAAAATCCAGAAAAGAAAGATTCAAGTGCCTTAGAGGATTCAAGCTTTGAGTCGAGGTAAGTGATGATTGTGATTTCATGCTGGTGTGATAAATGTTTGTACTTATTTCTTTATTATGCATGTACATATGTAAGTAATGCATTATAGGTCACCCTAATAATAGATGAGGATAATTGAATAATCGTACGCCATGAATAACCTCTTGTTGTATGATCTTTATGATGTACTTGTGATTGTGATGTGTGAATGGGGATCAAATTGCTACGTTCAGGCAAGGTAAGTTGGATTGGATTTCCACGTTCCATCATAAATATTGGATCAGGTTACCGCATTCCGACACAACTATGGGATCAGTTACCACGTTCCAGCATAAAAATAGGACCAGATTACCACGCTCTGATAAGTTAACAATTCAGATTTGAGTTCCATGAGAGGACCATTGAATTGGGTTCTGTGAGGGACCATTTAATTGTGTTCTGTGAGGGACCATTTAATTGTGTTGTGTATGTACTTGTGATGATTGTTTTCATACCTAATGATGATGGATATTGAAGGATCGATTTTTGCTCTAAATGATTTAATTTTATATCATTGAGAATTGTGAAATTGTTCGTTGATGTGAATGATGATGATATTGTATATATTTCGTATATGCTTGTTTTATAATGTTGTGGTTACTTTTATGTTTTTCACTTGGTGGGATGGTCGTATGATCTTACTAGTACACCGTGATTGTGTCTTTTTGTTTGATTCCACTCTTTTTAGACTCAGACTATTGGTTAAGTTGGTGTTAGTTTCGGGGTTGTACGCCTTGTTCTTAGATTTGTCTTAAGTAGAGTTTTGGCACATTGACTTTCAGGTTCTACGTATTTAATTCTGCATTTGTTTAGTTAATTAACTTGTTTCCTTAAATTTATCGCCTCAGTTTTGGTTTAGTTTCTTAGTTTGGGTTTTAGTAGTGGATTTCCCGCTAGATGATTAGTATGGGTGCCAATCACGATTGTCTGGACCGTGAAAAATAATTCAATATTTTCCAAGGAAAGAAAGGACTTTGACGTGGCACATAATTTTTGCATTATTTTGTTCTGTTAATTACATAAAGAGTGGCTCAGTTTGCAGTACTGATTGCTATAGGAAATTACAGAGCATATTGATGTGGACACATCTGTAAATATTATTACTTGGATAAACCTTGCTGCATAATGTCTACATATGCTGCAAGTATCATATTTTACTAATCAAGTACTTGTGGCTCTATCACCCGTCTTTTAAATTATTGTGTTGGTATGTTTATGCTTTTTAACGTCCTACTAAAATTGATTCGCAAAGACAATGGTGTCACAACCAACTTTGTGTTCACTGTAGCCTTTCAATTATAATGGAGAAGGGAGATCATTCACAGAAGTTATATACAAGGATGTGGCTTTGGGAACATTCATAATAGTATGTTGTTGACCCTACTAATGGATTATGTGGTTCGTGCTGCGAGATTAGTCCCGTGCATTGGTCAATGAAATAAATAGGTTGTTTACATGTATTTTTTTCAAACTTAAACTATTTATTAAGCTAATGATCTTTCATTTCTTGATATTGTTATCTATGTTAGATGGGGTTCCTAAATGCATTTTAGTTCGTGTTCCCAAACTTTAGAAAATATTTGATGTTATATTCAGCTTTTGGCTGGTAAGTCCTTTTAGGAAGAATTATAAGATCCAGATTTTATTTTTATATTTCAATAGCAGGTCAGCTCTCTACTATACATCAACAAATCTTACATTGTCAGAAAATATCTATTATATATGTCAAGAATGTACCTGTTGTTTCTCATTCTCTTGAATATTTGTTCCATAAAATAACCACATGAATATACAAAGTATATACCATTGTACAAGCTAATAGTGTTAGACTAAAACAACAAGATGTCGCTTTATCCCCAAAGCATCATTAGTTCCTTTCTTTCAAGGAATTTTCTTTAATTCGTTTTTCACCAATTTATTATTTTGCTTGAGTTGTCATTTTTTCTTCCTAGATTATTAAACTATAATGGCCATAAAAATGAACTAGTGAAACTAGAGGCTAATGTGTATCCGTTTGTGTTCGTCTTGAGTTTTATTGGAGATGTGAAACACTTATGGGTAATGAGATACGGTAAGAATGGTATGCGAGACATATATCTCCAGTAATTCGATATATTAGATACTACTCTACTTTATTTTATCCAAGTGTTTCCTAGTTGATCACTCGGGGACGAATGATGGGTAAATTGGTATAAATTGTAACGGCCTTATTCCGTCATTATGGAGAAGTCAACGAAGAAAGAATTGGTGATGTAAAACTCTTTCATAATAACTTGGAATCTCTATCCTAGTCCAGATTTGGAAAAGATCAAAGTTATTAAGGTGTAGGGAAAATTTAGTAATTAATAAGAGATCTAATTGTGAATTTTATTATGAGTGGATTGATAAAACGATAAGGAACCATACCATTTTACGAAATCAAATTTGAGCATGTACAACTCCCGAAAATGATCTTAGCGTGAAATGATACATTCTTTCTCCATTGAGGTCGCTGTAGTGTGATTTTGGGTGCTATAGCGAGGCTGCTATAGCAGCATGGGTGCACTGTAGCAGTCCAGACATGACTTAGAGTTGTAAATAAACCCCTAAATCATATTTTTGACACCTTCTAACTTTTAGAGCTAAGGAGGTAACCCTAGATGAATTCTTGATAGTTTTCCCCATTATTGAGGCTAAAGGTAAGATTTTTAATACTCCAAATTCGTTTTTCAATCTGTAAAACCTATATTCTTGGTACATAATCGATGGGGACGGTTTTTATCTAAGAAGTATGGTGGAAAAGCCTTGATTTGGGTATCAGGATCTTGGGTTTGTCTAGGGTTATTAGGTTATTATAATCTAAATAATTAGACCTTTGATTATTGATCCTTGCACATATTAATTGTTGTATACCTAGTACAAGAGGAAAAAATCCAGAAAAGAAAGATTCAAGTGCCTTAGAGGATTCAAGCTTTGATTCGAGGTAAGTGATGATTATGATTTCATGCTGGTGTGATATATGTTTGTACTTATTTCTTTATTATGCATGTATATATGTAAGTAATGCATTATAGGTCACCCTAATCATAGATGAGGATAATTGAATAATCGTATGCCATGAATCACCTCTTGTTGTCTGATCTTTATGATGTACTTGTGATTGTGATGTGTGAATGGGGATCAAATTGCTACGTTCAGGCAAGGTATGTTTTATTGTATTTCCACGTTCAAACATAAATATTGGATCAGGTTGCCACATTCCGACACAACTATGGGATCAGTTACCACGTTCCAGCATAAAAATAGGAGCGGATTACCACGCTCTATTATGTTAACAATTCAGATTTGAGTTACATGAGAGGACCATTGAATTGGGTTCTGTGAGGGACCATTTAATTGTGTTGTGTATGTAATTGTGATGATTGTTTTCATACCTAATGATGATGGATATTGAAGGATTGATTTTTGCCCTAAATCATTTAACTGTATATATCATTGAGAATTGTGAAATTGTTCGTTGATGTGAATGATGATGATATTGTATATATTTCGTATATGCTTGTTTTATAATGCTGTGGTTACTTTTATGTTTTTCACTTGGTGGGATGGTCGTATGATCTTACTAGTACACCGTGATTGTGTAGTGATACTGCTGCTTTTATTTTGTTGATATAGAACATGTTCCGGCGGCTATCAACAAATCTTGAGTTCTCTTTGTTTTTACAGGATACCTTGAGTTCTCTTTGTTTGGTTCCACTCTTTTCAGACTCAGACTATTGGTTAAGTTGGTGTTAGTTTCGGGTTTGTATGCCTTGTTCTTAGATTTGTCTTAAGTTGAGTTTTGGTACATTGACTTTCAGGTTCTAGGTATTTAATTCTGCATTTGTTTAGTTAATTAACTTGTTTCCTTAAATTTATCGCCTCAGTTTTGGTTTAGTTGCTTAGTTTGGGTTTTACTAGTGGCTTTCCCACTGGATGATTAGTATGGGTGCCAATCACGATTGTCTGGACCGTGAGAAATAATTCAATATTTTCCAAGGAAAGAAAGGACTTTGATGTGACACATAATTTTTGCATTATTTTGTTCTGTTAATTACATAAAAGAGTTGCTCAGTTTGCAGTACTGATTGCTATAGGAAATTACAGAGCGTATTGATGTGGACAGATCTGTATATATTATTACTTGGATAAACCTTTCTGTATAATGTCTACATATGCTGCAAGTATCATATTTTACTAATCAAGTACTTGTGGCTCTATCACCCGTCTTTTAAAATTATTGTGTTGGTATGTTTATGATTTTTCACGTCCTACTAAAATTGATTCGCAAAGACAATGGTGTCACAACCAACTTTGTGTTCACTGTAGCCTTGCAATTATAATGGAGAAGGGAGATCCTTCACAGAAGTTATATACAAGGATGTGGCTTTGGGAACATTCAGAATAGTATGTTGTTGGCCCTACTAATGGATTATGTGGTTCGTGCTGCGAGATTAGTCCCGTGCATTGGTCAATGAAATAAATAGGTTGCTTACATATATTTTTTTCAAACTTAAACTATTTATTAAGCTAATGATCTTTTATTTCTTGATATTGTTATCTATGTTAGATGGGGTTCCTTAATGCAGTTTAGTTCGTGTTCCCAAACTTTAGAAAATAATTGATGTTATATTTAGCTTTTGGCTGGTAAGTCCTTTTAGGAAGAATTATAAGATCCAGATTTTATTTTTATATTTCAATAGCAGGTCAGCTCTCTACTATACATCAACAAATCTTACATTACCAGAAATTATCTATTATATATGTCAAGAATGTACTTGTTGTTTCTCATTCTCTTGAATATTTGTTCCATAAAACAACCACATGAATATACAAAGTATATACCATTGTACAAGCTAATAGTGTTAGACTAAAACAACAAGATGTCGCTTTATCCCCAAAGCATCATTAGTTCCTTTCTTTCCAGGAATTTTCTTTAATTCCTTTTTCACCAATTTATTATTTTGCTTGAGTTGTCATTTTTTCTTCGTAGATTATTAAACTATAATGGCCCTAAAAATGAACTAGTGAAACTAGAGGCTAACGTGTATTCTTTTGTGTTCGTCTTTAGTTTTATTGGAGATATGAAGTCCTTATGGATAATGAGATACGACAAAAAGGGTATGCGAGACATATCTATCCAGTAATTCGATATAATAGATACTACTCTACTTTATTTTATCCAAGTCTTTCCTAGTTGATCAGTCGGGGACGAGTGATGGGTAAATTGGTATAAATTGTGACGGCCTTATTTCGTCATTATGGAGAAGTCAACGAAGAAAGAGTTGGTGCTGTAAAACTCTTTCATAACAACTTGGAATCTCTATCCTATTCCAGATTTTGAAAAGACCAAAGTTATTAAGGTGTAGGGAAAATTTAGTAATTAATAAGAGATCTAATTGTGAATTTTATTATGAGTGGATTGATAAAACGACAAGGAACCACACCATTTTACGAAATTTAATTTGAGCATGTACAACTCCCGAAAATGATCTTAGTGTGAATTGATACATTCTTTCTCCATTGAGGTCGCTGTAGTGGGATTTTTGGTGCTATAGCGAGGCTGCTATAGCAGGATGGGTGCACTGTTGCAGTCCAGACATGACTTGGAGTTGTAAATAAACCCCTAAATGATAATTTTGACACGTTCTAACTTTTAGAGCTAAGGAGGTAACCCTAGATGAATTCTTGATAGTTTTTCCCCATTATTGAGGTTAAAGGTAAGATTTTTAATACTCCAAATTCGTTTTTCAATCTGTAAAACCTATATTCTTGGTACATAATCGATGGGGACGGTTTTGATCTAAGAATTATGGTGGAAAAGCCTTGATTTGGGTATTAGGATATTGGGTTTGTCTAGGGTTATTAGTTTGTTATCATCTAAATAATTAGACCTCTGATTATTGATCCTTGCGCATACTAATTATTGTAGACCTAGAACAAGCGGAAAAAATCTAGAAAAGAAAGATTCAAGTGCCTTAGAGGATTCAAGCTTTGATTCGAGGTAAGTGATGATTATGATTTCATGCTGGTGTGATATATGTTTGTACTTATTTCTTTATTATGCATGTATATATGTAAGTAATGCATTATCGGTCACCCTAATCATAGATGAGGATAATTGAATAATCGTATGCAATGAATCACCTCTTGTTGTATGATCATTATGATGTACTTGTGATTGTGATGTGTGAATGGGGATCAAATTGCTACGTTCAAGCAAGGTAAGTTTTATTGGATTTCCACGTTCCAGCATAAATATTGGATCAGGTTGCCACATTCCGACACAACTATGGGATCAGTTACCACGTTCCAACATAAAAATAGGACCGGATTACCACGCTCTGATAAGTTAACAATTCAGATTTGAGTTCCA
Organism: Solanum lycopersicum; assembly: GCF_036512215.1. NCBI lineage: Eukaryota > Viridiplantae > Streptophyta > Magnoliopsida > Solanales > Solanaceae > Solanum > Solanum lycopersicum. Next base: position 40,251,060 of record NC_090804.1, read on the forward strand.
TGAGAAGACCATTGAATTGGGTTCTGTGAGGGACCAATTAATTGTGTTGTGTATCTAATTGTGATGGTTGTTTTCATACCTAATGATGATGCATATTGAAGGATTGATTTTTCCTCTAAATGATTTAATTGTATATCATTGGGAATTGTGAAATTGTTCGTTGATGTGAATTATGACGATATTGTATATATTTCATATATGCTTGTTTTATAATGCTGTGGTTACTTTTATGTTTTTCACTTGGTGGGATGGTCGTATGATCTTACTAGTACACCGTGATTGTGTAGTGATACTGCTTCTTTTATTTGTTGATATAGAACATCTTCCGGCGGCTATCGACAAACCTTGAGTTCTCTTTGTTTTTACAGGATACCTTGAGTTCTCTTTGTTTAATTCCACTCTTTTCAGACTCAGACTATTGGTTAAGTTGGTGTTAGTTTCGGGGTTGTACGCCTTGTTCTTTGATTTGTCTTAAGTAGAGTTTTGGTACATTGACTTTCAGGTTTCAGGTATTTAATTCTGCATTTGTTTAGTTAATTAACTTGTTTCCTTAAATTTATCGCCTTAGTTTTGGTTTAGTTGCTTAGTTTGGGTTTTATTAGTGGCTTTCCCACTAGATGATTAGTATGGGTGCCACTCACGATTATCTGGACCGTGACAAATAATTCAATATTTTCCAAGGAAATTGCAGTACTGATTGCTATAGGAAATTACAGAGCGTATTGATGTGGACACATCTGTATATATTATTACATGGATAAACCTTGCTGCATAATGTCTACATATGCTGCAAGTATCATATTTTACTAATCAAGTACTTGTGGCTCTATCACCCGTCTTTTAAAATTATTGTGTTGGTATGTTTATGATTTTTCACGTCCTACTAAAATTGATTCGCAAAGACAATGGTGTCACAACCAACTTTGTGTTCACTGTAGCCTTTCAATTATAATGGAGAAGGAAGATCCTTCACAGAAGTTATATACAAGGATGTGGTTTTGGGAACTTTTAGAATAATATGTTGTTGACCCTACTAATGGATTATGTGGTTCGTGCTGCGAGATTAGTTCCGTGCATGGGTCAATGAAATAAATAGGTTTCTTACATATATTTTTTTCAAACTTAAACTATTTATTAAGCTAATGATCTTTCATTTTTTGAGATTGTTATCTATGTTAGATGGGGTTCCTAAATGCAGTTTAGTTCGTGTTCCCAAACTTTAGAAAATATTTGATGTTATGTTCAGCTTTTGGCTGGTAAGTCCTTTTAGGAAGAATTATAAGATCCAGATTTTATTTTTATATTTCAATAGCAGGTCAGCTCTCTACTATACATCAAAAAATCTTACATTATCAGAAAATATCTATTATATATGTCAAGAATGTACCTGTTGTTTCTCATTCTCTTGAATATTCGTTCCATAAAACAACCACATGAATATATAAAGTATATACCATTGTACAAGCTAATAGTGTTAGACTAAAACAACAAGATGTCGCTTTATCCCCAAAGCATCATTAGTTCCTGTCTTTCAGGAATTTTCTTTAATTCCTTTTTAACCAATTTATTATTTTGGTTGAGTTGTCATTTTTTCTTCCTATATTATTAAACTATAATGGCCCTAAAAATGAACTAGTGAAACTAGAGGCTAACATGCATTCGTTTGTGTTCGTCTTGAGTTTTATTGGAGATGTGAAGCCCTTATGGGTAATGAGATACGGTAAGAAGGGTATGAGAGACATATATCTCCAGTAATTCAATATATTAGATACTACTCTACTTTATTTTATCCAAGTCTTTTCTAGTTGATGAGTCGGGGACGAGTGATGGGTAAATTGGTATAAATTGTAACAGACTTATTCTGTCATTATGGAGAAGTCAACGAAGAAAGAAGTGGTGCTGTAAAACTCGTTCATAACAACTTGGAATCTCTATCCTAGTCCAGATTTTGAAAAGATCAATATACTCTTTAGGATTATTTATAGGGAGTACCAATTGCCTCTGTATATACATATTTATCAATAATTAAACTATGAATTGTTATTAGGGAAAAGGGTCTGATATACCCCTCAACTTTGTCATTTGGAGCTGATATACCCCTCGTTAGAAAAGTGGCTCTCATATATGCCCTTACCGTTATACAAACGGCTCATATATAGCTCTGCCGTTACAAAATGGCTCACATATACCCTTCATTTTACGGAAGTTAAAAAATTAGTTTTAAATTTATATTTATTACTTCTAATTTTTTTAAAAAAAAATTATTTAGGGGTATATATGATTCTTCTATCAAAGTTCAAGGTATATTTTAATTTTTTTCATACATAAATTATTTTTTGACTTCTTTTATTATAATTATTTGAATTTCTTATTCTTATTTTTTTTTATTTCATTCCTTAGTTTAAAGAATAAAAAAATTAAACTATTTTTTTTGTGTGTATTGTAATTTAATTTCGTATTCGAAGAAAAAATATGGTCATCTACAATAAGTTTTACAAGAATATTAGTGAAACATAAATAAATTTGATTATAAAAATAATAATTATAAGTTAGTCATTGAAACAAACAAAAGTCAAAAAAATATGTTTGACGAGGATTAAATTTACTCATATGAGATTATATTTTTTAGAAAAAAATAATAAAAGTTTAGATTAAATTGTTTTTTTCATTTCCGTTAGAGTAAAAGGGTATATGTGAGCCATTTGTTTACAAGTAGGGGTATATATGAGCCACTTTCATAACAAGGGGTATATAAACTCTAAATGACAAAGTTGAGGGGTATATCAGACCCTTTTCCCTTGTTATTAAATATCACTAAAGCATCATTTTTACTGTAGTGATTACTCTATATTTTTTTATAAATTTTTTTTTGTTTTTTTTGAATAAAGAAATAAAAAATCTTTGATTATTTCAATTAATTTTGTGAACTGAAAACTTGTATACAACTTGATAGACAAGCACCATGCTTTTTTCTTCTTGATTGCTAGGAAAGCAAGGTCGATTTATTTTTATTTGTGGATATTTGTGAGTTCAAGTGCTCACAAAGTTATTTTGTGAGATTTTTATGTGTTATGTGTCAAAATATTTGTTTAGAAAATCCAATAGCGAACCGTTACAATCAGAGGCCGCCTATTTCATGGTTGGTAATTGCATTCATTCTTTCTAACTGCATACTATAACCATAAATATAACTATGGTTCAATTCAAAAAGGATGGGGCCGGTGATATGAAATATAATCAATAGCAATGACTACTTTGAGACGATGAGGAAAAACATGTATGATGCAATCAATTTTAGGTTCATTTTTAAACATATACATGATACGTCATACTATGATAAAATAGATTGATGGAGGTTCATAAGAAATGAGCTGAAGATCCTCCATTTGAGTTCAATTTTATTATGTTCTTTTATGGATGTAATGTTCCACTTTTCTTGGGAGTGTTGTCATTCAAGGCTTTTTGGTATATTCTTTATGTATGATGTTTTTCTTGATAACTATTTGAAATTTTAGCAAATTTCATTACTTCTGAACAAATATATCAATGGAGATTTTCTTAAACATTTTTTTTATACTCAAAATATCTTCTATGATTTATAATTTCTATATCAAAAGTAATATAAAAAATATAGCATTTTAAGATTTTGGAGGAACGCTTTGCTTAGGATAAAATATTCTTAACAATGTAGGGTATAAATCTAAAATATGAATATTATCGAATGCTCATACATGAGCTTAATAAAATAGTTCAATCCCGTGCAAAACACGGGTAATTTACCTAGTACTTCTATAATAGCTAAAGTGAACCATTTTTCTTAAAGCGCATGTAGTATTCTAATCACAAAAACAAAACTGAAACAGAGTAAGGGGTGACTGTTCATAGATGAATATCGTAACCAGCTAAAACTACTTCCAAATATCAACATGTCTAAATATTTTAAAGGGGAAATATGCTAGTTCTCCTATACAATAAGTCAAAAATCAAAAGGATGACGTACATAATAGATATAGATAATAGTTTAAATTAATAGGAACTTGATAATGATTTTTTTTACATGGTGAACACATATAATGACTCCTAGGCATAACGATTTTATTAAATCTAAAAATAAGTGACTCAAACTGAATCTCATGACCATACAACATACGAAACAACAACATTTATGTACATGACACAAAAAATAAGTGATTTCTAATATAGTAAAACAAGATATGAATAAAATAAATTTGTTCTAAAATGATTAAAGAAAACAATTATCAATAGTACGACTATTGTTCACAAACGATGAGTGAGAAACAAAATCAATAGACATACTTCATATGTATGCTCATCATATCCAGAAGTTGAAATAACAGAAAGAATAACTGACCTTGTGTTGGGCAGTGAGCTAAGGTGCTTCAATCGCAAGTCGATTCTCGAACACAAACGATAATATTAGAAAGTTCAAATCCAAAAATAGCTACAAAAGGATAAACAGAAAGAGTTTAAGAGTGGGATGAGGTCGCTTCAAAACTTTCAGGGGAAAACAGTGGCTAAAAATCTTGTTCAAATGGACTCCAAATACAAGTATTTAAAGGGCGAAATCACAGTTCTTGAGTGGAAAATGAATTTTGAAATTTTGAAATTGTCTTCCAATTCAAACGTTTGAAACTTTTAGGATAGATTTTGCAATATTCATGTGATTTACTAGAACGAAAAAGGAGTACCTAATCTTTGTCCATGGTTGACATAAAACATGTTATTTTTTCTAAAAATGCTAAGAAAGAAAGGAAACATCTTGTACTGCTAAAAACTATTGAAATCTAGGACATGATGAAGATAATGGATAATTAGGCAAGAGTAGGCCAAGTTACTGTTGTTGATATGGCCTAGTTATTTCGGATAGATAATGGGCCAATTGTGAGCTGATAAAATTGACAATTTCAGCTTCTCATTTGTGAAGAAAAGATGGATAGCAAATAATATAACTAATGTAATATATAATTTTAATGTAGAAATTATATTATTAATATTATTTTTTTGTAACACCATGAATATTCAAGACGTTTCGTAAAGCCTAACATGGGTGTCATAAGGTTTAAGTACTGCTTAAGTCAATTTTGATGAATATAGGTCATTTAGAAAGTTTTAGAACCAAAACGTCTAAGAACGTTCATGATGTACGGAAGTTGATTCAAGGAGGTACTAGCGTGCCTTAACCTATTTGACTAACTTTTAGGAGTCCGAAATGTACAAAAATTGGTGGAAGGGTAGCTAACAGGTGATTCAGTTGTTCCACGGTCGAAACATCCGGGTACGACTCCTCAAGGACCAACCAAGGTCCCTTGAGGAGGACCCTTGCAATTTGAGGCAACACTACATGGCAGTGTGCATCGACGGGACAATAGACGAACCGTGTGTGGACTGACGGGGCATCGATGCCATCATCGTTCCACACTTAGACAACTAGGGAAGCCCCTCGCCTGTACTGTCTCTAAACTTATCGACAGAATGCAGGACGAGAGGGGGGTAGGTCCGTAGACTAACAGACGGCCCGTCAGCGGGGTTCCGTCTGTGAGGGGGTTGATTTTTTTGCATATTTTGGTGTTAAGTCATTTAATTAATTAACGGGAGACTAAATTACTAACTTAAATCTCATATAAAGGCCCCAACACCAATTAACCTAAATATAAGTTACAAAATAAACTCTTTTCCTTCTATCTTCTTTCTCTCTCTCCTTGAACTCACCATTGAAGACTAGCAAGGATAAGGGTTGGGGGTTGTAAAGGGACGAATTCACCATCAATTCTTCATCAAATATTAAGGTATGAGATCTAATTCACCTTTGAGACTCTTTCCTCAAACAGTTCCTTCCAAATGGATTTCAAACGTTGAGTTTTCATGTGGATTTCATCCAATTACGAAATAGAAGTTATGGATTGAATTGTTGATAATTTTATTAGGTTATATTGAATATATTAACATGTATTTTAACTTTATTATGGTAATTGTTGGTGGTTTGGTCTAAATTGAAGAACATGATCCTCAATCTCTAACCCTAGGTTGTGATCTTGACCAATATTGTATTGTGATCATGCAGTTGACTTATGTTATTGATAAGATCACTATACTATGGTACTATTATGAATAAAATAATATTAATTATAGGCCTATCATTGTAGTTTTTGAGATGTGATTTAGGTTATGAAATATATTGTGAAATTAGCATATGTATCTTGTCTCAAGATATGATCTAGAGTTGAATTGTGTTACAGAGATGCAATTGGACTTGTTATTTTATTGGTTATCATTGTGTGATGATGTTACTACCCTAATTGGGCTGAGTTATGGGTTGATGATAAGACCTTGATGATGAACTATGAGGAAGACTTGGTAAGTCTGAAAATCTCTATCTTTACTTCCAATTGTGATTAATTGTGGTTAAGTGATGATGTTATATTGGATTATGCCTTATACTAGGATGATAGGGTGGTATGATTTTAAATTTAAATGTCTTGACTATGTTGTGAGGTTGATTAAGGTGTATGTGATATAAGGATGGTGAAAACTATCAATGTGCCTTGATATGCTATGAAATGCTAATGTGTTAACCTCACTTATATGAATTGTGATGAAAGAACTTATACAATTCTTATTGAGATATTGACGGTGATGTTATAAAAGAGGTATACCCTATGACCTATACTAAGCTATGGTTGATAATTAAAGGGTTAAAGACATTTCAAAAAGGGACTCTAGCTTAGCACCGAGCGAACTAGATTGAGGAGTGTCCCTTCCCACTTAGGGAAGGTAGGAGCACTACATTACTTTTGATATTGGAGACTATAATGCATGGAGCATAAAGAGGGTCCAAACTATATCTCCTAGTTCTTGAATTATGTTGCCTCCATAGGAATACTAGCTAGTGGATCCACGTAGTTTCTATGTTTCATGTTTTGGTACTACCTTGGCAAGTGGTTTGCCTTCTTTCGGTGTAGGATTTTATGACACAAGATTCCACACTAGCTCTTGTGGTCTATGTCGGTTAGGGAAAGATGTTCCCAGAAGGTAAAATTAATTAAAGGACCTGAAATATAACTTGGATAACCTAAGAGGTCTAGCTTAGTCTAGGTAGGGGTATGATACTCTGCCTAAGCATTGCACTAGTTAGACTTAAGAAGAGTCTTAGGAGGATGTTCTTATATATGTTTATGTTATGATTATATATGATATGTAAATGATGAACTTGTCACATTGTTGATACTAGATGTTGATTAGTTCACTTATGAGTATGCCTTGGGTTATAATATTAATAAAAGATAAAAAGTAAATCTAAATGTTGTGTTATGTGAAATTGGACATCGGTTATGGTTTCTTGTTGAGGCTACTTGATTGAGTATGATTATGGGGCTTTGCTTGGTCATTGCACTTGTTGTCTTGATAAGGATTCATGAGTAGTTGTCTTGCTTATTTTGCTATGATTGACTTTTATTTATTCTTTTGATGTTATTCCTTGATCATAGGGTTGTGGTAAATCATAGTTTCAAATATGTTGGAATACGTATTACTTGTTGTGTTAGTAAGCATGTTTGATTGGTTGATATGACTTGCTTGACTTTACATTAGGTTCCTAAAAGGGTAAAATAGAATGTTTTGACTAAAAGTCCCCTTTTAGCATATTTTGCTTGTATATGTGCATAAGGTCTCATACTTAGTACAAGTAAAGTACTAACCCCATTTTCTTCCTTTTTTCCCAATATTTTAGTTTCCGGTCCTAAAAGAATTTGGAAAGCGACATTGTTGAAGACATGGATTCTTCATTTCATCCAAGTAGGGTAGGTCCTCAACTTCCGAGGGCAATGCCACTATCTAGCTTACTTTTTATGAGCTTAAAGACTCTTTCATTTATTTCCCTTTCAATTGAGTACTATACTTTTGTATGACCTATATGTGCTCTTGTTGATTGATGTAAGGGCTATTCCCATATTGTTATAATCTTTTAGATTGTATGAGATGAGACAATCTTTGACACAATTTTTCTATCTTATATATTTGTATGTGCAATAAAAGTAGAAGCCTATGTAAACTTCCCATAAAAATGTTCTATGTATACTCGATACGACTATATATTATATGTGTGTAGAGGTCTATGTAAACATCCAAGTAGTTGTCATGAAAGTTTTAAATTTTTCCGCATTTTCAACCTATAAATGTACATGAGACTAAGAGGCTAGTCCTAGTTGTTGAAAAGGACGTTGATGCCGGTTACGTCTATGGGGTAAACTCGGATATGACAAACTTTGATCAGAGCATGAGGTTGAATATCGTTGAGTTATATCTCTCTCTATACCACGTCTATGTAGGTTTATATTTATAATTGTGAAGTGCGCCACACTAATGAGTAGAAATCAATATGATGCTTAGGAATCACTCTATTTCTTGTAAATCGTATATTGTGCCGATAGAGTATACTTATGTTGTGATTTTGCATCTAATCCTATTGTTGTGTTTATAGGAAGCATGAAAACTCGAAGGAATGCGGGTCGAAGACTTGAAGAGGAAGTTTCAAATACGGAAGCTCCTCCCCGTGGTGAGCAAGTTTGTCCACATCAAGAAGATGCTAATGTGGAGCAAGCACCGGTTAATCATCATACATTGACGGATGAGAATATAATAACTGATCTTCTTCGAATGGCCCAAGCTATTACCACTCAAGCACAAATGGCCACGACTCAAGACCATGCTATGGCAGCTCAAGCAAACCTGGAGGTTGTGCCCCGTCCTCATCAATAAGTCACTACTATGGCTTCCCGTCTAAGAGACTTAACTCTATGAACCATCCTACTATCTATGAGTCTAAGTTTGATGAAGACCCCCAAGAATTCGTCGATGAAGTTTCTAAAATACTTTTGGCTATGGAATTGTTCACAATTAAAAAGGCTGAGTTGTCCACATATCACCTCAAGGACGTGGTGCAAGCTTGGTATGTGCAATGGATGGATAATAGGCCATTGAGGAGTGGTCCGTTGACTTGGGAGATCTTTAAGACAACTTTTCTAGATTGACTCTTTCCTAGGGAGATGAGGGAGGAAAAAGTGGTGGAATTTATCAACCTTCCCCAAGGAGGAAGGAGTGTCCATGAGTACTTTTTGGAATTCATTAGGTTATCCAAATATGCTCCTTTTTTGGTCTCCGATCCTAGAGACCAAATGTGTCATTTTGTGATAGGGGTGTCGGAAGAATTACAAGAGGAGTGCCATTCGTCCATGCTACATGAAAACATGAACATTTCGCGTCCTATGGTGCATGCAAAAAGGGTAGAGGAGGAAAGCACTAAGCAAAAAAGTAGAGTTGCTAAGAGAGCAAGATCATATGATGGAGGTTCTTCAAGAAATAGGCTTGAAATACGAGACAAGCCTATATTTTAGAAGCGGGCTTCTAATCAAGTCCCTTCCATGTTTCCAAAAGCTAGTGGTGATAGGGTGATTAAACCAAAATTCAAGAAGATATTTGGTACTAATTCACAAACCGGGAAGCCAACTTGTGGAAAGTGTGGTAAAAATCACTATGGTGATTGCCTTAAGGGGATGGACAATTGATTTAGTTGTGGCAAGAGTGGTCATATGATGAGAGATTTTCCAAACTTGAAGAGTCAAGACAAGGGTAGTGGTCAAGCTCAAGCAAGTGTTCTAGTGATGCTCCAAAGAAGAATCGCTTCTATGCTCTCTGCTCTAGGGGTGAGCAAGAGAATTCTCTCGACGTGATGACCGGTATGTTAAAAGTCTTCTCTAATGATGTATATGCCTTACCTGATCCTGGAACTACTTTATCATTTGTTACACCTCTAGTAGACAAAAAGTTGGATATTTTACCAAATATTTTGCGTGAACCTTTTATAGTGTCTACTCCGATGGGTGAGTTGGTTGTTGCAAAAAGGGTGTATAGAAATTGTCGAATAATGTTGGCCTATAGAGTTTTTTATGTTGATCTAGTAGAAATCGATATGCTTGATCTTGATGTTATATTGTGTATGGATTAGTTGCATGCATGTTTTGCCTCCATTTATTGTAGGACAAGTGTGGTGAGGTTTAACTTCCCAAATGAACCCGTTGTAGAGTGGAAGTGGGGAAATTCACTTCCTCGAGGTCATATTGTTTCTTATATAAAAGCATGCAAAATTATCTCAAAAGGTTGTCTATATCATATAGTAAAGGATCAGATCTAGACTCCGAAGTTCCTCCGATTGAGTCGCTCCCCATAGTATGTGAGTTTCCTAAGGTCTTTCCTAATGACCTTCCTTGTATTCCTATTGAACGGGAAATTGACTTTGGCATTGATTTGCTACCACATACAAATTCCATATACATTCCTCCTTATCAGATGGCTCCGACCGAGTTGAAGGCTCAACTTAAGGATTTACTAGATAAGAGTTTCATAAGGCCTAGTATTTCTCCGTGAGGTGCTCTGGTTTTGTTTGTGAATAAAAAGGATGATTCCTTGAGAATGTGTATTGATTACCGCTAACTCAACAAGGTCACTCTTACGAATAAGTACCCTCTCCCTCGGATTAATGACTTGTTTGATCAACTCCAAGGGGGAGTTACTTTTCAAAAATTTACTTAAGATCGGGGTATCACCAACTTAGGGTGAGAGGGGAGGATGTACCAAAGATGGCCTTTCGGACTAGGTATGGTCACTATGAGTTCTTTGTCATTTATCTCGGTCTCAGTAATGCTCTGGAGGTGTTTATGGACCTAATGAATAGAGTGTTTCGAATTGCTAGATTCGTTTGTCATTGTCTTCATTGATGATATCTTGGTATATCCAAAGAATGATGGTGATTATATGGGTCATTTAAGGGTGGTATTGCAAACCCTTAAAGAACATCAATTGTTTTTCAAATATATCAAGTGTGAGGTTTGGTTGAGGTCCGTGACATTTCTTGGGCATATCATCTCAAGTGAAGGAGTTGAGGTAGACCAAACGAAAACAAAAGCAATGAAGAATCGGCCTAGACCATTGGCTCCAACCTATATTAGGAGTTTCTTTGATCTAGCGGGTAAATATCGGAGATTTTTGGATGGATTTGTATCCATTGCATCTCCTTTTACTACTTTAACCCAAAAGATTAAGAAGTTATAGTGGTCGGAGGCATGTGAGAGAAGTTTCCAATTGTTGAAAGATACACTCACTTCCGTTCCGGTGTTGACTTTACAAAAGGGTACAAAGGGTTTTGTTGTGTATTGTGACACGTCCCGAGTGGGTTTGGGGTGTGTTCTTATGCAACACAGGAAACTGATATCCTATGCCTCTAGGCAACTTAAGGTACATGAGAGAAACTATCTCACTCATGACCTTGAGTTAGCGGCCGTGGTGTTTTCCTAAAAGGGTAAAATGTCATGTTTTGACTAAAGGTCCCCTTTTAGCATGTTTTGCTTGTATATGTGCATAAGTTCTCATACTTAGTACATGTGGAGTACTAACCCCATTTTCTTCCCTTTTTTCAAACATTTTAGGTTCCGATCGTTGAAGAATTTCGATGTCGACATTGTTGAAGACTTGAATTCTTCATTTCATCCAAGTATAGTTGGTCCTTAACTTTCGAGGGCAATGCCACTATCTAGCTTACGGACTTGTTATGATCTTAAAGACTCTTTTATTTCTTTCCTTTTCATGTGAGTACTATACTTTTGTTTGACCAGTATGTGGTCTTGTTGGATTGATGTAAGGGCTATGCCCATATTGTGATAATCATTTAGATTGTTTGAGATGAGACAATTTAGAGACTATTTTTCTATCTTATATATATGTATGTGCAATAAAAGTAGAAGGCTATGTAACCTTCCTATACGAAGGGTCTATATCTACTCGATATGACTATATATTATATTTATGTAGAAGTCTATGTAAATCTCCAAGTAGTTGTAATGAAAGTTTTAAATTTTTCCGCATTTTTAAACTTATGAATGTAATGACATGAGACAAAGAGGCTAGTCTTAGTCCTTGAAAAGGATGAAGAGACCGTTTACGTCTAGGGGTAAAACCCGGATGTGACATTTTTTCTCTTTAATAATATAGCAGAAATATAGATAAAAATATATTGACGTATCACCAATTTAACAAGTAAGAAAATTAAAATAAGATAATATTAGTAGAATTAATAATAATAATAATAATAATTAGAGCAGCAATACTACCAAGTCATAATAATAATGATGATTATAGGAAATAATTGTAAAATAATTTATCTTTGAAGCTCAAAAAATATAATTTGATGAAAGAAGGATTAAAATTGAGTGTCAATAACTTATCCATCTTTGAGCAAATATGATGTAAAAGTTTTTGGATAAAGAAGCCGACACAGTAGCCAATTTCGTCCCGACCAACAAATAAGATAATGTTTGCCTAGTGTTGAACTATGACGTTACTAGGAATTATGATTTGAGAGAGTATTTTAGAGTGGTGTTGGGCATAGATCGAGGTAGACCATGGACCATTATTTGAAAGTTGAACTTTCTTACTAAATTACGTCAGTTCACTGCTTATATAAAGGTTCACATTGCATTTTGTCTCTTGTTACTGCATGTGGATTATGCTTTCTGTCAAATCTTGACAAAATTGTTAGGAAATAATAGAAAGAAATATCTTATGAAAAATATCATAGGGAAGATGTGTCTATTATGAAACAATTTTCTAGATGCAACTAATTGAATATATTACATTCATTTAATCGTCCATAACGACTTCAAAATTATGCGCCCTCAAAGTCTCCTTTATAATATATATATATATATATATATATATATATATATATATATATATATATATATATATAAAATTCAAGAAATTTAAATTTCATGCAGTGCATATAAGAATCTTTTAAAAATAAATAAATTATTAATACATTGTAAAATATCTCATCAGAAACATATAATCTTTCAAAAAAAATTTAAAAGATAGCATGTGTTACTCATATTTTCTCTATTTTATAAGCAAATAAGGTGTGGGACGAATGTTGCACTATATAATTGTACAGATAGTAATTATGATGTACTTAAAGTTTGACTCTCAAAAGCTTAAGATTAAATTTAAAGGTCAATTTGTGCATGCCCTTTCCATCTTACACATGTAGTGTCTATGTTACACACATATACTACTTTCTTCTCCATCTCACAAGTGTATCATCTTTTACAATTAAAAAAATTCACCAGCAACTATTAGATTTGTAGGTATTTGTGGCAGTTGAGTTGTGTTTTTTTTAACGGTTGAAATTCTTTATTTCGTTTACTATATCGATGATTTTCTTTGACTTTTTCAGGTTTAATGACTTCTGATGAGCAACAAATGTCTTTGGATTGGGAGTAGTTCTACATCTCCTTCTCCCTTTGATGTTGTTCACCCAAATCTTATTACAAAACCTCATTGTGGGGTTGGTCTGGATGAGTTGACTGAGCTTAAGCACTTTTTGTTTTTTCTATATTATGATTTTGCCATGTGCTTCTATGTTTGTTTATCTTTTTTTTTTTAAAAAATAATAATTGCACTAGTGATTTTCATTTTTTTCACGATTGATAATTATATATTGTGTCGAGGGTCAAGCAAAAATAGTCTATCTACTTTAAAATGTTATAGGTATATTTGTGTACACCATCTTCCCTACCCCTCACTTGCGTAAGAACTAGCAAAATACAAAATATAAAAGAAGCACAAGATCGACAGGTATTTTCAATGGGTATGGGTTAAGGTTTGTTTTGTATTGCTATAGTTATATCAACTATGTTGTTTGGTAGGAATTCTTTTAGTTCAATACTAATTTTTATTTTGATAGAAAATATAGAAAATCTCAAAGTAATAGAGTATTCTTACAAATTATCTAAGCGTCGGAATGAAACTTATCCAAATGGAACAATGAATGTACATTTTATGTTCATATAGACAACCCTCAATTGGTTCAAGTTTGAAGCATAGATATTGTCACATCCGGGGAGCACCTTCTAGACGTAATCGGCGTCGTCGTCTCTTTGAGGACTAATATTAGCCTCTTAGCTTACATAATTACATTTATAGGTTAAAAATGTGGAAATTTTAAAAACTTTTTCATTACTTCTATATTGAGGTTTACATAGAACTCTACATACACATAATACTTATATCGAGCATACATGGATCCTTTGTATAGGAAAATCACTTATTCTTCTACTTTTATTGCACATAGATATATAAGATATGACATAGTATCAAAAGGATGTCTCATCTCATAACCATCTAAAAAGAGCGTAACAATTTGGGGCTAGCCCATACATCAATAAAGTAAGAGCCATATATCGGCTATACAATCTTTATTACTCAAATGAAAAGGAAAGAACATAAGAGTCCTAAAACTAAAACAACATCATAAGCTTGATAAGGGGATTGCCCTCGGAAAGTGAGGACCTACCCAACTTGAATGAATGAGAATTCTAAGTCTTCCTTCAAAGTCATTTCAAAAGTCCTTTAACGATTGCAACCTAAAAATTTTTGGGAAAGGGGAGAAAATAGGGGTAGTACACCACTTGTACTAAGTATTAGATCATATGCACACATATCATGACATCATGATAAAAAGGGAGATTCCGTTAAAGTATACAATTTACTTTGAAAAGTCTTATGAACATTCAAGAAGAACACACCAATCGAGAAGACACATACAAGACCAACAACGCTAAGTCTAGTCAAGTCAACATGCATATCCTATAATTGAACACATAGTCAAGGCAACTCTATCATCAAGTTGTAATAGCAACAAGCATGGACAAGATTTTATTACAACATACCAAAGTAAAACAATAACCAATTAACCCTCATTAAGTTAACAAGTACAATGACCAAGAAAATCCCCATAACCTTAATCAAGTAAACTCCACAACCATGGCCAATATCAAACTTCATATATTATATCATTAAATAGTACATGTCATCATACATTATAAAAAGAGATCAACACATATTTATAAGTGAAACCAATCATCATGTAGTATCATCAAAGTGCAACATCATCACATACATATTATTTACAATTTAAGCATATACATATATAAGAACATCCTCCTTAGACTTCCCTCAAGGATAACTAGTGCAATGTTTAGGTAGAGTACCATACCCCTACCTAGACTAAGATAAACCCGTTAGGTCATCCTAGTTGGAGTTCATTCCTTTAGTTCATTTTATCTTTTGGGAAAATCTTGTCTTAACCGACATAGACCACATGAGTTAATGTGGAATCCGGTGTCATGGAACCTTACACTGAAGGAAGGCGGACTACTTGCCAAGGTAGTACCAAAACATGAGCATAGAAAATACGTGGATCCACTAGTTAGTATTCCTATGGGGGCGACATAGTTAAAGAACTAAGAGATATAATTGAGACCCTCTTTATGCTACATGCATTATAGTGTCCAATCTCAAGAGTACATTAGTGATCCTAGCTTCCATATGTCAGAACAGACACTCCTCACTCTAGTTTATTAATATTATTAAATGATTATTTACATGTTCAATGTAATTATTTATGGCCGTGGACAAATTTCCTAGTATATCTTTATATAGACTCATAATCACAAGTCATGATGATACCTATATTTCAAACTCATAAGAAAGTCAATCCAATAATACATCAATTTAGTTTTGTATATTAATGGGGTAAAAGTAAGCGAGAAACAAAATAACCCAAACGCTAAGTCTTTCACTAATTCAAAACGAAGAAAAGCTAAAATATCACTCAAAAATTTAGTATCACAAGTACAAGAGCTTTTAGAATACGATGAAATTCTAAAACGAATGACAACTCTAGACTAAAGAAATATCTTGTTTGACAATTAAAACAACACAATAAATAAAGAATATAAAGCATAAACTCCGAACTTGAATTTTAAAATACTATAATATCCCTATATATTATATTATATTATATTATAGATATTATATTATATTATATTATAGTATTTTATATTATATAATAATATATAATATTATATTATATTATATTATATTATATTATATTATATAATATTGTATTATATTATATTATATTATATTATATTATATTGTATTATATTATATTATATTATATTATATTATATTATATTATATTATATTATATTTTACTTTATTATTATTATTATTATTATTAGTATTATTATTATTTGTTACCTTAAAAGGATCAACTCTTAGTTTGGATGTTAAATTACTATATAATATACCTTAATTAGGTTGTGACTTTTTCAATCACTTATACGAAAGTTGAGACTTTCTTAAAAGATTTGTGATTTTTCAATGAGTTTTTAAATTTTTCGAAGAGTTGCAACTTTTTCAATAAGTTGTAACTTTTTGAAAGTGTTGTGACTTCTCGAAAATGATAATTATTCAGATAAGATGCAGAAAAACATTTGTTCATATAACCCTTTTTTGATTATAAATATAGGAACTACTTATCATTTTTTAGCCACATTTTTTTGTTATCTTCTAATGTCCTTCTTGCATTTTTTTTTGTGATTTATTTTTTTTGAGCGAGTACAATGTTTAGAAGAATATGAGTTACCACCATTCTGATAAAATAAGTCATTCTATCCTAAGAGGGTTTATTCCATAACCAGAGTACTTTAGAAAAATGATATAATATTTTATGATAGAATAATTGTTTTTTTTGCTTAGTATTTACTATAGTATGCAATATTTCAATATATGAAGTTAACATTATGTAGACTAAATTCATTTATTTTGTTCACAATTTCTCTTGTGATTTAAATATATGCCTCTAAATATCATTTTCCAAAATTTAAGAGAATTTTTGACGATTTCTTTTATATGCTCAAGACAAAAGACAATTTCTTTTCAATCACAAATATGGATATTGTCGATGTGCATGGTTGTTTGTACATGTTTAAAATGAAAATTGTAGACATACTAAATAAAGATGAGCTATCGTTTTCATTATGCAAAAAGTACAGCAAAAAGGTGAGAGTTATATAACATATTATATCTTGTAACAGTTGCAACTGTGAGAATGTAAAATACAAAATGAGGTTAGAATAAGTAAAAACTCGATTTTATATTTACTAATTAGAAACCAAATTAGCTGTAACTTTAAAATGAATGTACCACCCCGTATGCTAGAACTACAAAAATGTTGGTTTAAGGAGTAGGGTGACACACCGATGGAGACCTAACCACAGAGAGTAAGGGGACCAAACAAAGTAGCGGGACCCACGATCTGTTCTTATGGTTCTTAGTTATAAATCTGCATCCCATCCCCAAGACTCCGAAGAAATTGATCTAAGTTCCGATGCACTCCAAGACCTAAATACCATATGTCAGACCACGGACAGTAGTCCGGGGTTGTAGATCTCATCTCTTTGAAGCCTGTCGACGATTGACCAATATGGAACGTCAGTCAATTCACGGTTCGTTGGTCTGGTCTATCTATTGCCCTAATAGGTTTGAAGTCAGGGTCATTTGGTCGTTTTGTTATGCTTTGGACCCATTAACTATGTCATTTAACCCCTTAACTATGTGGTTTTAGTAAATTTTATCCTAGTAAACTAGTCAGAACCTACCTCAGTTAATTCTTTCTCAAAATAACAATCAAATATAGAACCATATAGGAGAAAGAGACTAGCAAAGCTTCCAAGAACGCAACATCAATTCTAGTCCGAAATTTATCTGTGGAATTCTCACTAGGTATGTGGGATTTCACTTATGGGTTTTGTTCACCCATTATGTCCCTATATTTATGTCAGAATCTTAAATCCCTTAATATTGTCTAGACCTAGGGTTTCTTGAATGGAAGAAATTATTGTGTTTTAGTTGTTAGAATGATCCAAATCAGACTATCATGTTATTGTTCGGTTCTTTTATAATTTTAAGAAAGATAGTTGATATATTCATTTAGTTCATTTGTATACATTCTAGGTAAGATAATTCATATATACACATGTTTCAATTTTCGAATGTCATATTACCAATCATATTTGTTACATTCTCAGAGTTTGCATGTGAATAAATGAGATTTCTAGGGCTTCAACATTTAATTCGTAATATTGGTTATTTACATTCGAATTAGAGTATCTCAATACTAAGTGAACTAGGGCCAATCACCCTCAAGATTTCATGCCCCGTAGATCGTTAGTTCTCTCTATGGGCATTATTTTAGTGATCACACCAATCATGCCTCTATACCTGACCGGGTATGTTGGGTCCTCCTGATGGGGCATATACATAAAACTTCACATTTAGCTCATGTTATTTTATGTCATGTATTATTATCTCCCTTGAAAGCAGATTTTATTGCACTGACCATATTATCCGCTTTCGTTCAAATTTAAATTTCAGTATGTTATAAACTTGGTTATTGCATTCAATTATTTCATATTCAATATCCTCAACTTAGCATCATGCTTATCTCATATTGTTACTCAAATATTATGCTTTGGTTCACTTATGTTATTGTTAAGATTTATTTTATCCTTCATGCTCAGTACCTTTTAAGTACTGACACCTACTGTGCGCTACATCTTCTGGTGATGTAGGTTAAGGCTCTCTGCTTACAGATCATGCATAAATTGATTAACGATCTTAAGTTCAACAACATAATTAGTGAGCCCTTATTCTTTGAGGATTATTGACAGGACTGTCTTCAGTTTTAGTCCAGTTTTTTCTACATTAGCTAGTTCATGTTCTAACACCCTAGATTCAAGAAGGGAAAAATTTGAGATTTTCAGAAGTTGTAGGTGCCACCGACGGAAGCCACTTGAAGACTCTCGATCGACTAACATCCCATCAATAAGCTCCATCAATGCGTAAATAAACTTTCAGTTTCACACTTCAAATTTAGTCCTCACTCACGAACGATGGTGGACATGTATAGACCCTGAATCAACTCACGGCCCAACAATCAGCTCAATTGTTTGGCCAGTCACCTTAAACTTTCAAAACCCAAAATTGAGCCTTAATTCGCAAAACAAGGTCGACAAGTACATACCGTTTGTCAATAGAAGGTCTGTCAATCATGTATGTTAGTGACTCCGACATCTTTTAAGTCGGGGCTCTTTCTTTTCCTTGTTCTTTTGGCCCCTAAATTAAGTTATTTAGACCCTAAATCATGAGGTTTAGTAAGTTTAATCCTAGAAACATGACTAGAATTTACCCCAGTAAAATATTTAATTAAAAATTGAAAAATTAGAGAATAAGAGGAGAAAAGAGGTAAAGAAAACTAGTTCAAGAATGTAACAAGGTTCCATTAGTTCTAGCCCTAAAATCGAAAGATTTCTCTGTGGAGTTAGTCACCAGGTATGTGGGATTTCAATAGTTGGTTCCTTTCACTTATTAGGTCCCTAATTTTCTGTCAGATTCATTATTCCCTAAATATCATCTAGACCTAGGGTTTCTTGAGTCTTAGAATTATTGGGTTTTCGCTGTTATAATGATACAAATCAGATTATCAGGTTATTACTCAGTTTACTGCATGAATTTTGGACCCTACCTATGTAGTTCTTTAGTTCCTGAATTAATGTCCATTCTCTATTCACATGTCATTTTGTTGTTATCCAGTGAATCACTGAAATTCATTCATAATATATTAATCACTTAATCCATTATGAGTTGCATAATACCAAGTTGTACTAGGGTTCTTCGTACCTGAAAAATCCCAGCACTAAGAGATACGCAGGTTGCATCTAACGACCTGATTTTTTCATTATAGAAAACTCAATGAACAATTAGGGCCAGAAAACTCCTTCGTAGTTACATGGAATTACCCAACATATTTTATATGTGAAGAAATCAGATTTAGTACGGTGAAGGAAAAATATAGAAATGAATAAGATATCTGACTCTGAATTTTATTCATGAGTGGATAAATAAGACGATAATAAACCCATCACACTTTATGGAATAAAATTTGGATAAGTAGAACTCCCAGAATTGATCTTTTCGTAAATGGTTACATTATGTCCGCGCTGAGGCCACTGTAGTTGGATTTTGACAGTTGGTGCGGCACCGCTACACCGGTATGGGTCCGCTTGTGCGGGACAGACGCATTTAAAGTCACTTATAAACCATAAGTCTATCCTATTTGGTATTTCTTAACTTTTAGGACTAACGAGGCAACCTCAAACGGGTTCTTAACAATTTCACCATTTATAGGCTAAAGGTAAGGTTTTTACTCCCAAGATCCATTTTTTGATCTGTATAACCTATTTCCCTGGGTTATTATGAATGGGGAAGGGTTTTGATTTATGAATTTTAGTGGAAAATACCTAATTAAGGTATTATAATCTGAGTTTGGCCTAGAGATATTGGGTTTTTTATAATTCAAAAAATTAGACATTTGATTAATGATCTTTGTGTATATCAATTGTTGTAGACCTAGAACAAGCAAAATGAATTCGGAAAAGGGAGTCTCAAGTGCCTTAGGGGATTCAAGCTTGGACACGAGGTAGGTGATGGTTTTGATTTCATGTTGTTGTGATATATATTTGTTATTTCTTTGGTATAATGCATGTATGTATGAGAATGTTGCATTACTGATAACACACTATCTAAATGTTTATGAATACATAATTTTAATTCATGATTCACTTTTGTTGTATGATCTTGACGATGTGATTATGATATGTTATTGGGATAGGATTTTTACATTCCGACATACTAACTCGTATCGGTTGCCACATACCAATATAAAACTTGGATGGGATGAGCACATTCCGGCATGCTAACAAGGATTGGTTTCCACGTTCTGATATAAAAATTGGATTGAATTGCCATATTTTGGCATGTTAATATGTTCACTTTGGGTTCCATGAGAGGAAAAACTACTTGTGATAAGTGTACTCATTATGTGCGGACTATGACTTACGACTTCTCAAAGAGTTCTAGTTAGTGTGAATGATGGAATGGAAATTCATTCATGCATTGCATATGTAGACTTTAAGAGTGTTGTTTGTTTGGTTCTCTTAATTTATGAAGATTGTGTAAATCAATGTTATTGATATTTGGTATTTTATGCGGTTATATTGTTGTGATTACATATATATGGTTCATTATTGGGGTAGCCACGCGATCCTACCAGTACACGATGGTTGTATACTGATTCTGCACTTTCTTTTTTTCTTATTGAGAATAGGACATCTTTTGGTGTCTATTGTCACACCTCATATACTAGATAAGTTACCATTTAAAATTCAAGGGTAAGCTAGTTTTTCTGGGCTACACTTTAGTTGTCCTTGTTTAAGTCCACTCTCTTCAGACTCAAACTATTTTTTGAGGTATTGTTTAGTTTTGGGGTTGTATTCCGTGTTCTTAGACTTTTAATTTAGAGGAAATGGTAACTAAGGTAGAGGTAACGCGCAACCATGAATAAAGGTAGGTCTTGTTAATGATAAAGCTCAATGTTACGCCTTTCCTAGGAAGAATGAGGATGAGGCCTCTGATGCAGTGATCGCACGTCCTATTATTTTTTGCAACCGAATTGATATTGTATTATTTGATCCGGGTTCTACCTGTTCTTATATGTCTGTGAGATTTGCCTCTGATTTTGAGATGTTCTATGATATTCTTGATGATCCAATACATGTTTCTACTCCGGTTGGCGAGTCACTCATAGTCACTCATTTGTATCGTGCTTGCCTTTTTTAGTTCATGGGATTTCAGACTTCAGTTTATTTTGTGATTTTGGATGTGGTTGACTTTGACATAATCTCCGACATTAGTTGGTTCTCTCCCCATTATGTTGTTCTTAATTGAAATACTAAGTCAGTGACTCTAGAAATTCAAAGGAAGGAACAATTAGAGTGTGGAGAGGTGTACAAATTTAAGAAGGTTAAGATTATATCCTCCATCCAGGATAGTAAATTCGTAGAGCAAGGGTGTTTAGCTTATTTGTCTCATGTTAGGGATTTTGGGATGGATGCTCTATCCATTGGGTCTATTATGGTTGTGTCCGAATTTAATGAAGTGTTTCCAAATGATATTCTCGGGATAACTCCGGATAGAGACATATAATTTTGTATTTACTTGAAACCTGGCACACACCTTATTTCTATCCCTCTCTATGCATGGATCCAACGGAGTTGAGAAATATTAAGGATCAAATCTAAGAGATCCTTAATAAAGGTTTTATTTGACCTAGTGCTTCCGCATGGGGTGCTCCAAATTCATTTATTAAGAAGAAGGATGATAGCATGAGGATGTGCATAGATTACAAGAAATTGAATAAGGTCACCTATTCGGAATAGGTACCCCTTTCCTAGGATATATGATATTTTTGACCAATTACAAGGTGCATCGATCTTCTCTAAGATTGATTTAATATAAAGGTACCATCAATTGAAGATTGGGCCCGAAGATAATCAAAGACATCGTTTAGGACTCGCTACGAGCACTATGAATTCTTGGTTATATCGTTTAGGTTGAATAATGCGCCTGCAACTTTCATGAGCTTGATGAATTGATTACTCCAACCCTTTCTTGACCCTTTTGTTATAGTTTTTATTGATGACGTTTTGGTGTATCTGAAAAATGAAGAAGAGCATGCAAACCATCATTGTACTGTTTTGGGTATTCTTGGAATATAAAAGTTATATGCAAAATTTTCTAAGTGTGATTTTGATTGAAGTTGATTGCATTTTTGGGGAACGTGGTGTTGAAAAAAAGGTGAGGGTAGATCCCCAAAAGGTCAAAGCAGTTTAGAATTGGGTATCCCCTAGTTCGGTGACGGAAGTTAGGAGTTTTACGGGAGTTGCTAGTTACTATCGCCGTTTCATTAGGAATTTCCCTTTAATTGCTAAATACATTACCAAAAAAGGAGGTACCATTTGAGTGGACCAAAAAATCTGAGGAGTGCATCCAAAAGCTTAAGAATCTTTTGACCACCGCACCCATTCTAACATTACCAATTGGTGTCAAAAAAAAAGTAAGGGTAAATCGACAATTGAAGAAGTGGAGAATTGGGTAGGACTTTGTTTGGTGATAGAAGTTAGGAGTGTTGTGGGACTTTCTTGATACTATCATCATTTTGTTAGGAATTTTGATTCAATTGCTACCACTTGACCAATCTGACCAAAAAGAGATACCGTTTGATGGACCAAAAAATCTGAGGAGAGCTTTCAAAAGCTTAATACACTTTTGACCACCGCGCCCATTCTAGTATTACTGATTGAGGGTATAAACTTTACTATCTATTGTGATGATTAGCATTATGGACTTGGTGTTATGTTAATATATAATTATGAATGTCATAGCTTTCGCCTCGCGTCAATGAAAGGTGCATGAGAGAAATCATCCCACTCATGATATGGAGTTGGCAGCAGTGGTATTTTCTCTTAAGATCCGGTGACATTATTTATATGGAGTTAATTGGGTATTTACTAATAATCATACCTTGCAGCATTTATTAACCAAAAAGGATTTGAATTTGATACAACGAAGATGGATGTAATTATTCAAGGATTATAATGTGACTGTTCAATACCATCCGGGTAAGGCAAATGTTTTGGCGGACGCTTTGAGTCTAAAGTGATAAGTATGGTTAGTTTATTTCACCTGAGTTGAACCAAGTGACTTTTGTCCAAGGAAATTATGACGTTAAAGTCTTAGTTCGTGCAGTTGGAGTTTCTGAAACATGTGGGCTATTAGCTAGCATTGAAGCTAAGTCTATGTTCATAGAGGTAATCAAGACCAATAAATATGAAGATGGAGATTTAGATGAGATTTTATAAAATGATTAAAATATTTTAGTCTCAAGGAACCACCTTAGATGTGGATGGTGTGATCAACTGTAAAGGTAGAATATAAGTCACAAGAGTTGATGATCTGATTCCATGGTTGTCCACGTTGACTCATGGAATGGGCTATACTATTCATCCTTGTGTGACCAAGATTTATATAGATCTGAAACGAGTTTATTCTTTGTTGGGTATGAGATAAGACATTGAGAATACTATGGCGAAGTGTCAAAATTGTCAACACGTGAAGTATTAAAATCAAAGGACGACAGGGATTCTTCAATGGATGGCAATTACGGAACGGAAGTTGGAAAGGATAGCCATGGATTTTGTTGTAGGTCTTGCAAAGACTTTGGGGAATCTTGATTCTATTTGGGTTATAGTTGATAGGTTGACCATGTCAGCCCATTTTATTCTAGTAAGGGTGGATTAAAACGCTGAACAAATGACTTGGATTTATGTAAAAGAGACACTAATGATACACGGTGTGCCCCTTTCCATCGTCTCAAATCGTAGTACCCTTTTAACTTCCTAGTTTTGGGGGAAGTTTCATGATTAACTGGGAACACAATTCACTTTTATTACATCCTTCCATCCTTAGACGGATGGAAAATGAGAGAGGACTATGCAAGTAATGGAGGACAAGTTGAGAGCTTGTGTAATTAACTTTGGAGGGCATTGGGATAATCTGCTACTCGTATGTGAGTTCTCCTATATTAATAATTATCACTCAAGCATTGATATGGAACCATTTGAGGCGTTATATGGGAGGGGATGTAAATCTCCAATAGGTTTGTTTGATTCCAGAGATGTAAAACTTTTGGGGGTTGACCTAGTAAAAGGCGCTAAAGATAAAATGACGAGCATTCAAGCTTAGCTTCAAGCTGCACAGAGTAGACAAAAGAAGTTTGCGGATCACAAGATTGACGACATAGAATTCTAGACTGACGGGAATGTTCTTCTTAAGGTATCCCCCATGAAAGGGGTGATGAGATTTGGTAAGAGAGTTAAGTTGAGTCCTCTTTATATTGGTCCTTTTAAGATTCTTGCACGTTTAAGGTTGGTGGCGTATAGTTTAACGCTACCTATAAATTTGTACAGTGTATATCATGGATCTCATGTGACTATGTTGAAGACATATCACGGGGATGGTGATTATATCATTAAGTGAGACTCAATAGTGAAAAGGACCTCCCATATAAGGAGGAACCAATTGCTATTGTTGATTGTGATGTTTGAAAGTCTAGGGCTAAGGAGATTAAGTCTGTGAAAGTTTAATGGAAGCATCATCAAGTTAAGAATGCTACTTGGGAGATGGAGAAGGATATGTGAAAAAAGTATCTACAATTTTTCGTCGAATTAGATACTTCCTTGTTCCTTTTCTAGCCTACCTTTCCTTAGTTGGTCACATTGGGATGAGTGATCGGTAAATTGGTATCTATTGTAACGAACAGGTTTCGTCATTATTGAAACTCTAATGGGGAAAAATCAGGGCCGTAAATATATTTTGGTAGTATTTGGATTTTCTAATCCTTGTCTAGATTTAGAAGAATTTGGTAGCAGTAGGGGGGGGGGGGGAGTAATGTTATGACCCCCAAAATTAAATAGGATAAAATAGATCCTCACATGAAATGTATGAGTTAATAACTTACGAATAGTTCTAGAAACATCTTTTAATAGTTGGTTTAATAAGTTTCACGGACAAACGTCAAAGGATGACCAATACGTCATCCTAGTATGTTTGCCTTGTTTTGCAGTGTCGTTTGAGTCAAAAATAATGGGAGGGGACCCTATTATCTAGATGGTCATTTTTATGGTAAAAAACTCCACGTATGACTCCCCACAGAATACCCTAAGGGTCTTAAGGTAAGGCCTAAACGTTGGCCAAAAACTGCCAAGACAGTCTTGAACCACACCAATGGTTGATACCACGTTGAAAGGGGCCGTGGATCCACACATATTCGTGGGAGCCTATCCCACATTTGGAAAGTCTCTGAATCATTCCACGACCAGAATCATGCCCCTTCAACCCATCCACGGTCCATGGATGGGGGCCTTTAATGACCACCTGCAACGTTGTTTTAATCACGATAAACCAAGGGGACCACGTTCTAATTAAATAGTGGATGTCTCTTTTACCTATTTTAGGGTATTTTTAATTATTTTAAAAAAATTAACTAGAATTAGAATTCATTCTTCAACTTAAACCCTTCCCTCCTAAAAAGATTCTCTCTTGAACTCCATTGGAGATCAAACTCAAAATCAAGCTAGTAGATGGATTTACAACTGATTTCTTTTTCAATTTTTGTGGGTCTTCAATCACTAAATTATATTAACTCCAGATCCTTGTATAAAATTTCATTAAAGTATTTCTATCAATGATTTTTCAATGTTTTTCTATGATCAAATTTTCCAATTTCTAATCTAAATGTTGGTTCATAGTCAATTTTTTCCCAAAGTAATTGTAATGATGAATAATTTTTTAATTAAGGTTTTCAAGATGATTTTGAATATAATTCCTAGAAGAACCCATGATCTCCCTAATCTTTCAATTTAGTCTCTAAAGTGGGTTTTGTGATCTTGATTGGATGTCAATGGAATTATGTTTAGATTAGATGTATTATTGAATGATATTGCTATCTTTAGCTATTGATTATGAATCTTTGAGTATTGATCTTTGATTGATCATGGCTTGGATAATTGGTAAGTTGACCTAACTTCTTGTCTATATTATATATACTGATGTTGTATGGTTTGGTCAACTTATGGTGCCAGTGTTTACTTCTTGTTTATGTAGACATGTTATGATCATGGCTTTGAGGGAATTGGATGTAAAGTGAATTGGTATTATATGATGATCATGAGCGGGAGGTTGTGCTATCAAGGTCATGTATGTAGTCCTCAATGTTAGTATCATGATTATGGTGTATTGATCATGTGAAGTATAATGTGAATTATAATGTTAGAGAAAATGAATGTTCTACATGATTGATTATGTTAAGTATTATTGTGGAATGACCCCTACCTATATGATCTTATATGAACGTGTGATCTTATACATGTTAAGAGTTGTCTATTCAAATGTTGAATGCAATCTTGTCTCCTATGATGACATGAGGGTGTGTGGTTTAGACTCCCTAAATGCTCTACAAATGAGTTGTTCATGACTTGGCGATATTGTAAGTGTTTTGTGATCTTTTGAACAGGAGTTCCCTCAATGCCAATGTTGTAGATATTATGTCAATATGAGGACCCATATGTACACACACACAACCCCCCCCCCCCCCCCCCACAAATAATTATGGGTATAATATGTATATGTTGTTAATTGAAAGGATACGTCTCATCAGGGGAGCACCATTTAGACGTAACTGGCGTCATCGTCCTTGAAGTGGACTAAGAATAGCCTCTTAGCATTCATCATTACATTCGTAGGTTAAAAATGCGGAAAATTTAAAACTTTTCCTCTGCACTTCTTCATGAGGTTTACTTAGATCTCTCACTTACACATAATATATTCATATCAAGTATACATAGACCCTTAGTATGAGAAGATTACATAGTCTTCTAATTAAATGGCGCGTATATATATAAGATACATAACATAGTCTTAAAAGGGATATCTCATATTAAACCATCTAAACGGAATCAACAAAATGGACACAATCCCTTACACAATTTACAAATGCCACTTAGGGAATACAACAATATCTTGAAACAACATGCATGAAATTATTGTCTTTAGACTATAACAAAGAAGCATAGATAGAGTAATAACAAGGAATCATCATCGGACTTGAGAACATACCCACTTGGAGAATGATTCCAAGCCTTCCTTCAAAAGTGGTCACAAACCCTTCAATGACCGAACCTAAAATGTTGAGGAGAAAGGGAGAAATAGGGTTAGCACAACACTTGTACTAATTATAGGATCATATGCATTTACAACATAGAAATCATACTAAAAAGAGACATTTCATTATATCATGCTAATTTACTTTGAAAACACCGTATGCACATTCAAGAACCAATGGAATTCAATGACAAATATTCCTTAAGTGAAGACCATGTACATCACAAGATCAACAATACTAAGTCTAGTCAATTCAACATGCATATCAACATAATTGAACACATAATCTAGACAACTCTATAATCAGTTCAAAATTCCATTTTTCGTATATAATCACATTTAACCCTAAGTTGGTGATACCCCAATCTTAAGTCAATTTTAGAAAAGTATCTTGACCCTTGGAGTTGATCAAACAAGTTGTTAATCCAAGGGAGAGGATACTTGTCAATAGTGACTTTAGTGAGTTGGCAATAATCAATGCACATTCTAAGGAACCCATCATTCTTTTTCACAAATAAGACCGTAGCACCCCATGAAAAAATACTAGTTCTAATGAAGTCTTTGTCTAGTAAGTTTGAGCCTTCAATTCTTTCAATTCAGTTGGATCCTTCTGAGTAATGAGGAATTTAAATGGGGTTGGTATCTAGTAGCAAGTCAATACTGAAATCAATTTCCCGTTCGGGAGGGAATCGGTGAAGATCATTGGGAAAGACATCCAGAAATTCCCTTACTATGGGGACTAACTCAATGGGATGATTTTTGGAGTAAATATTTGACTCTTACAGTATGGTATAAACACCCCTTTGAGATCATTTTACAAGCCTTAACACAGCATAGAATACGACCTTTAGAAATATAATTTAACTCCTTCAACTCTAAGACGGGTTTATTCATAAAATTGAACTTTTTACAATTCTTGTTCTACAATCTATTGAAGCATAACAATTATGCAACCAATCAATCCTCAAAATGACATCAAAATCAACCAAATCAAGTTCTAATAATTCTACCAAGTTTGTAACATCCGGGGAGCACCCCCTAGATGTAACTGGCGTTATCATCCTCGAAGAGGACTAAGACTAGCCTCTTAGCATTCATCATTATATTCATAGGTTAAAAATGCGAAAAATTAAAACTTTTCATATACACTACTTCATGAGGTTTACTTAGACCTATAACTTACACATAATAAATTCATAGCGAGTATAAATAGACACTTCGTATAAGAAGATTATATAGTTTTCTACTTTTATGACACATCTATATATAAGATACATTACATAGTCTTAAAAGGTATGTCTGATATTAAACTATCTAAATGGATTCAACAATATGGGCACAAGCCTTTATACAACGTACAAGTGCAAATTAGGGCTTACAACAATATCTTGAAACAACATGAATTAAATGATTGTCTTAAACTGTAACAAAGAACCATAGCAATAGCAATAAAAAGGCATCATCCTTAGACTTGAGAACATACCTACTTGGAGAATAATTCCAAGCCTTCCTTCAAAATTGGTCATGAATCCTTCAATTACCGAAACCTATAATTTTGGGGAAAATGGGAGGAATGGGGTTAGCACATCACTTGTACTCGGTATAATATCATATGCATATACAACATATAAATAAACCTAAAAAGGGACATTTCATTAAAGCATGCTAATTTACTTTGAAAACACATTATGCACATTCAAAAACCAATACAATTCAATAGAACATTTTCCTTATGTTAAGACCATGTACAGCACAAGACAAACAATACTAAGTCTAGTCAAGTCAACATGCATATCAACATAATTGAACACATAATCAAGAAAACTTGACAATCAAGTTATAATATCAACGAGCATACATAAGAGTTCATAACATCATAACCTAAGAAAGACCATCACTCATACACCCCCATTAAGTACAATAGTGCAATAATTAGGTAAGGCCCCATAACCTCACTTAAACAAGTAAGCCCAACAAGAATGATAAGCAATGCCCACTTTACATACTATATCATTAAGAGTAAACATCATCATACTTAAGCAATATAGACCACCCACATGTTCATATGTGAAGTCAACATCACATAGTTTCATTAACATGCAAGATAAATATATACATATCATTTACATTTATAAGCATATAAGCAAATAAGAACATCCTTTTAAGACTTTCTTCTAGGTTAACTAGTGCAATGTTTATGTAGAGTCCCATACCACTACCTAGACTAAGCCAAACCCCTTAGGTCATCCTATTTAGAGTTCAATTTATTACTTCATTTTAATTTTAGGAACATTTTGTCTTAATCGACATAGAACACGTGAGCTAATGTGGAATCTGTGTCAAAGAACCCTACACCGAAAGAAGGCAGACTACTTGCCAAGGTAGTACCAAACATGAACATAACATCTATATGGAACCACTAGCTAGTATTCTTATGGGGGAAACATAGTTCAAGAACTAGGAGATGTAGTTGGGACCCTCTTTATGCTACATCCATTATATTCTCCAATCTCATGAGTACATTAGTGATCCTACCTTCCCTGTGTCACTCCTCACTTCTAGTTCACTCAGTGCTAAGCTAGAGTCCTTTTTTGAAATGTCTTTCAATAATAATCATAACTAAGTTTAGGTCATAGGGTCTACCTCTTATATAGTCATCATCATAACTCAATAGCAATTGCATGAGTATGTCCTTTTAATACGATTCACGCATGTGAGGTTAACACATTTACATAATCACATTATGATAAGGCACATGGGTAATTCATCACCAAACATATATAATTACATCTTCGTAAACAACTCACAAGCCATAATTAAAGATATTTCAATACAATATCATACCAACCCTAATCAATCTTATAATAAGGTATACTTCAATTTAACTTTATCACTAAAAGACAAGTAACCATAATTAAAGTAAAGGATTGAGATCACAAGACTTACCCCAATCTACTTCACAAGTCATCATACAAGGTCTCACCATCAACCAACCAATTTCATCAACTAAAAGGTGTAGTGAC
The DNA here is from genome assembly GCF_036512215.1 of Solanum lycopersicum. NCBI lineage: Eukaryota > Viridiplantae > Streptophyta > Magnoliopsida > Solanales > Solanaceae > Solanum > Solanum lycopersicum. Next base: position 40,281,674 of record NC_090804.1, read on the forward strand.
ATCATTCACTAGTAATCAATACAATGACTAGTTAAATTGCATCATCACTATCCCAATTAACTTCAATTCATAACCTTGAGTTAGGTCAAAAAGGTTCATCATGAATTATTCAAGAAATAGATCCAATCACAATAAAAAATTACCCTAGGAAGTACATGTACTAATTAGAGCAGATAAAACAAGTCTATCAATCAATGGATTAATCAATTCCCATCAATTCATAAGCAAGATCCAAGATTTGGGAAAATTAGGAAAACAGATATTATCCACACAAATTTCCCATAAATATAATCAATTACTCAACATTATACAATTAATTATAAATGGGTAATCACAATTAGTCTTAATCAATAATAAATTATAAGTTTAGAAGAAAACCCATTAGAAGAGGAAAATCGTTGGAATTGGGTGATTTAGAAATCAAATTTGCAAGGACCTCTTGGATAAGGGAATCCCAAGAGTTAAGAACCCATATCTTAATGAATATAAATCCACAAAATTTGAGAACAAAATTTTAGAACTTGTTCTTCTTCTTCAAGCTTCCTTTATCCTTCAATGCAGAATGAATAGAGAGAGAAAGTAGGAGAGGTGAGAAATTTTGGGTTTTGTTTTGGGAAATTTACTTAGGTGAGTGAAAAATTACTTGAATTTTACCTTTATTCAATATATAGTCATCCTTTAAATTATCCAAACGATCCCTCACTTAATTGTGTCTTTTTGTGAAGTAAAAATGCTTAAACTACGACACAAACAAATCAGGGAAGTGGATGTGCGTCGCGAGGTCAATTTCACATTTTATTTTTGAAATCAGTTGAGTTAGTAGGCCTCATGCAAACCCCTGTCACAAGGCAACATTTCTGCCTCTTCGAGTTAGTTGTGCGACACGCAAAAACCTTCATTTCTGTGCTGCGCGCATGCTGCTTTGGCAGACTGCTTGCCCATGTTTGGGTCCTCCTCAAGGTCCCTTCGGTGGGTCCTTGGGGAGTCGTTACTGGATTTTTGGACCCTTTATACTATATTTCAACTATTTAAATTCTTTATACAGGTTCTAGACTTCATATGACACTCCCAAACCTTCATACAACATAGGGACATCTACTAGTTTAATTCTGCTAGTTTCCGGAAGTCATGGACGTTTTTTAATGCCTTGACTATAATACTTCTTAAATAGTTTTCAAAATTTATTTTAGAATTATAAAAACTTTTTTAAGTTTTAGTTCATCACGTGAGTCTCTAGCTTATGTCATGGACTTTTGTAGTGTTATAGGATAATTCTTATATACACCTTTTATCATCCTATGCATGAAAAGTATTTGACCAGTAAAGTTTGAACAATGCGTTGTGTAAATGTTCTTATTGGAAAGTCCTTCTCACATATGTACACACATATGAATGTGTAATTGAACAATGTTAATTATAATATTGTAAAAAAGAGTTTCTTGAAAGGTTTCCTAAATCATACTCTAAACTAGACTATGTTATGTATTTCATAATTATGTGAATAGACATTTTCAAATAATGTAGGTTCTATGATGAAAGTTGATTCTCACGTTAGCAACCTTTGAGCTGTACGATATATGGGGGAATTAAGTCCCTAAAGCCTAATATATGAATAAATATTAAATAAAGGCTTAAATATGTTTAAAAAGGGAGTTTGAGATTATCACCAAGTGAAAATGAAATATATATGTGGGTACTCACATATTGCAAGTTTGGATATCCACAAGAGAACCCTCACGTTTAGCAAGTCCGACTTCCCAACATTGATGTTGTCTCATGATATGGAAACCTCCACATCTAGAAAGTTAGGGTTTCTAGTATCAATATCCATGTTCCATAACTACGTGCCCCGTAGGTCTTTGCTTAATGGATCCACTTAGATAACTATTATGTATGTAGGTGATACCTTTGCAAGTAGTATCCCCTCTTTTTGATGTGAGTGTGGAACACTTGATTCCATGTAACTCACATGGTCTATGTCGGTTATGGAAATGTCTCCCAATAATTAAGAAAGGAACTAGTATAAGAATATGGACTCTAGTCATGAATCCTTGAAGAGTTACTTAGTGTAGATAGAACGATGGCCCCTACTTATGCATTGCACAAGTGGACTTTAAGAGAGCTTACGATTAGATTTTTGTATGAAATAAGGACTATGGTTCATGTATGTTTATATAAATGCATGTTAAGGTTGACTTTACTTATGTCATGATATGAATTATGATTATGCATGTGATAACACTTATGGCTTCTAGATGGGTTTGCTTAGTATATGTGGAGATATGGGACTCCATTTTTACATTGTAGAAGTAATCTTGTGAATAGATTGTAAGGGTGGTTTACCTATTATATGAACAAAATGAGTTACGACTAAGATGTAGTAAATGAAGGATTTCTTAAGTGACCTTTAATGAAGTATGTGGGTCTCATGTTTAATGTTGAATGCATATGTTGTGACTTGTTGTATGTAATGTGCCTAGTCTAGGATTACTTAATAGCAACACTTGGTGTGAATAGTATTATGGGATTCTACTTGTACATTGGACTAGTGTGACTTCGGCTTTAGGTGATAGTTCTTATGTGGAGGTTATGATTTATGATATGATATGTTCTAATGAGTGTATGTGGTTAGATTGATAAAGGTTGTATGAATGCTTAACCTTAGTGATCTTAAGGTGACACTTTGTTATGAATCGTGGAGTGGGACATCATTCATGCATTGCACTACATATCACTTAATGGTTGCTTAAGACGAGGAGTAAAGGTAAAAAATAAAAGGTAATGTATTGGATATATTGAATATGTCTTAAATTCTACTTGCGCAATGCATGAATGAGTCACATTCCATCATTCACACTAAGTAGATCTCTTTGAGAGTGGTAGTGGTTCGGTTATCTTATGATATGAAGATTGTGTAAATAAATGTTGTTGATATTTAGTGTGTAACATGGTTATATAGTTGTTATTACTTATATATGTTTCACCTATTGGGATAGCCGTGTGCTCCTGGTCATGACAGTTTCCCTGTGGGGGATTATCTCTTGTTTGTTGAAAAGAATGAGGGTGCTATATGGAATGTTGATTTTATAATAATCCATAAGGGAGTAGATTAATATGGATAAAGTATGTTCTATTGAGTATATTTGGGTGAAGGAAGTCAACGATTCTAGTTAGAATGTGCATATCAAGAATGGGTTTGTCTTTTTAAGTCGATGAGTGTACATGAGTTTGATGGTTATGTCGATGTAAATGTTGACTTGTAGAGATATTCAGGGCTAACTGAGCATTATGCTAATAACAGTTTGTAGTAGATTGTGACGGGATGCAACTATACTCTAAGAATGTGTCTAAGCAAATTTGGTGTACTAATTATGACTTGTGAATATTTTAGGTTGTATTATTCTAATATATGGTCGGCAGAGTGAATATTTAAGGTTGTATATTTCTTATATTTGGTCAGTACCATGGTTGTATGTGAATTTGTAAGATTGGTGGGAAAACACTCATATAGAGTTTTAAGGAACACAGTAAAGTGGATGTAGTACAACCTTTAAAGAAAGGACAGGGGAAGAATAATGTATTTATTGGTGTTGCACCCTCTGTAGCCTTTTGGAGTCCATAATTTGTCGCACTCCTCGCATGTAATTGACAAAAATTGACTCTGAATAAAAATAATTTTGAAATTAATAAATGAACTTCTCTTCTCGTCGCGCAGTGGCTACCCTAATTTGGTTGTGTCATTCAAAAGTCAAGTTGGATGTTTTAAAAAGGTCCAACTAATGTAAGGGTGTTTTGGGTATTTTGGGGTGTATTATATATTGATTTTAGGTAATTTTACACCCATTCCCCAATTAAAAACCCCAATCTCTCAATTAGAAATCAAAAATCTCAAATCCCTCAAAAGATCTTATCTTCCAAAATTCTCTCCAGCCACCATTGAAGGACAAGGTCTTAGAGCTTGCTAGGTAAAATGGTTTTAATGTATTTCATCTCAATTTTGGTTGAGTTCTTTTATATTAACATATGGAGTTCTTTATCTAAGGCTCGCTATCACCATAGTGACAATTTAAAAGTAATTTCAAAGTGTCCAAAGATTATGCAAAATTTCAATTTTCACTGTAACTCAAGGATTCTTGCATGAAACAGTTTCAAATCTTTAGATATTACAATATTGATATTATATGATGTTTTCCAATGAAAAACTCCATAAACCCTTGATCTTCTCAAATCCCTAAATTGGACTTATGAAGTTGGTTTATTGCTTATGATCTAATGTTGATAGAATGTTATATTGTTTATTTCTATTGTTACCTATGTTATTATATTATGATATCTTGGAGATGTTAAGAAATGGTGATCCTGGATATTAGAAGAAGAAAAAATGACCTAATTTTCATACCAATATAGAATGGATATAGAATTGATATTATGTGGTATGGTACAATTATAGTAGTTGTGTTTACTGTATGTTCTTACTGTGTGCATTTCCCTATCGTCATTATTATGAGAAATATAGTAACATCATGTTATGGTACAGGTAAAGGTATAAGGGGAAGTTGGTTATATGAAGTTATGTGACTAAGTTAAAGGTGTTATGGCATAAATGAATGTGTAAAGTGAATTTATTGTGTGATATAATTTTGATCTTGTGTAATGTTCATAATGTGAACATGTTCCTCTGATCTTGAGGTTATCTAATATAAAGCTATTTGATATTGGGAGTGAAAGAATGTTCCTCTAAATGATTGTATGTGATGACAATAGACTATGAAGAGTCACTATATGTTGATATGGTGCTTTGTTTAGGTAGACCTAGTTGTTTTTACTTGATACATGAAAGTTATGTGACTTTAAATCTTTACTTGCTATGTATAGACATAATTGTCATGAATGTATGAATGAATGAAATTCTACGATTGGTAGACCTAACGTGGCACCCTTCTTTGAATGATTAATTTGGAATCTTGAATATAAAAAGAATGATAAGAATATGAAACCTTGAATATGACTAGAAGATTAATAATGAATCCTTGATGTGGTATACCGTAATGGTGCCCCTCTTGAGTTGAATGATGGACTTAGAGGTAGGTTGGGAGGAACGTCATGAAACAATCTCAAAGAAAGTGTATAAGACCCCCAAAATGAGTTACGGTTTGTAGAGACTCACTTGTTCCTATAAGGTTATTAATATGTTAATAAAGTTTTTAAAGGTATGCTTGGGTGATTTCAAGTCATTTGGAAGTCAAACGTCAAGTGACGATCAAGACGCTTGACGTCTAGTCACCTAAGGGGCATTATCTGTTTTTATGTGCTTATGTGTGTGTCATGAGATTATGAGGTCCTTATATGATTAAAATGATGTTAATAGACAGTATGGTGAGTTTCATGTAGTTTTGAGGTCAAATGTCGAAGATCGTCCAAGACGTTCAATAGTTAGTCCTTTAGACATGCATGAGTGTGTCTTGATGGTTCCTAGCATGTTTGAACGTGTTGCATGAAAATTAGTTTGGGTGAAACTGATGAGGAAGGTCCTTGAATTTTTAATTTTCATATTTACGTTGTAAACATCCAGGTACGACTTTCCAAGGGCCCCGCAAGAGGCCCTCAAAAAGGAGCTAAAGGCTGTCGAGATACTACCTTGGCAGTTTCAATCGACTAAACCCAACGATGCCCTGTCGATGGGGAGGTGTCGACCAAAGCATATACTAGTGAAGTCTTAAGGGTGTTGTCAAGCCTCATTTCCAAATGACGTCCAGTAGGGCCCGTCGATGGACCTACAGGGCGTCATTTGTGCCCGTAGATGGTGGCCTGCAACTATTGCCTAACGACTATTTTTATTAAGGGGTGCATGGTAAATTCACCCCACGTACTAACCTGACCGTACTTGTTTTATTTGGTTATTTTTTGGTGTTTTTAGGTGATCAAAATGTCATCAATCCATTCTCAATCTATTCTACACAAATTAGACTTTCCCTACAAAACCAATTCTGTCTAGAAACCTTCATTGAAGGTGAAGCTCAAGAACATCTTGGAGATTCTATTCCCATGGATTCTTCATCATTTTTTAGAGGTTGTATTACACATTAACTTATGATCATCCTTCATCTCTAGTTATCCTTTAACCTAGAGATTTTATCTCAAAGTTTTCAAGGAGATTTCATGATCAAACTTCTTCTTCTTCATTCTAGCCATGGGTTCTTTCTCAAAATATATTCAAAGGCTTAATTATAATGAATTGATGATAATATATTGGTTTTAACAAGAATTTCAATCTAATTGGATTGTGAACCCATGTCCCTTCCCAAACATGATTTAGCCTATGCATGGGCATTGTGATCGTCGGTTGTTATTAGTGGATTTGTGCTTCTTTTATGTTGATGTAAAGACACTAAAAATGATTATTCTAAGTATTGCTTAATGTGTCTAGAATGCCTACGATAAGACCAGATTCACATGGATTGATATGTGTAGAACCATACATCGGAACCATTGCTACATCCAACACAACTAACTTGGGGAGTTAGTTGAGCTAGGAAAGGTTGGGTCCAACCAAGTAGGGCTCTCAAATACGAAGATTTACTTGAAGGAGTCTTTATAGGACTTAAAAAGGGAAAATCATACGTTTAGAGGGTCTAGGGGTAAAATGAACTTTTTCTAGGCTAAGGGTACTATCGTAATTACCCTAAATATATAATTAATTATTTAATTGATAAGGTGGAGAGACTTTTTGGGAGAGAGGGCCGAAATTTGGCTCTTGAAATGAAGTCTTGCTCCACCCGGGTTCAAACCTAGGTTGAAGAAATGAATTAAATTGTTTTTACTTTAAGTTGGTAAATCAATGTAATTAATTTATATTTACTATTAATTAGCTGATTTAAAATAAAAGGAAATCAGATTTTTAATAAATCAATAAAACCTTATTTGACTAAGTCCTAAACTAGACTCCTAAGACTTAGAAAACTCGTCTCTCCCATACTCATCTCTCTCACATCTCTATAACTCTCACTCACTCTTTTCTATGCCAAATAACGTACAAAAACATTAGGTAACCAAAGTTCTTCACACTTGAATAACTCACAAAGAAAATTATAAACGAACAACTAATCAAACGTGTTAGGCAAATAGAGGGTTTTTCCATCAAGTTGGTGTTAAAGCTATAGGATTTAGACGTGTGTTTGGAGGGGTTCTTTGGGCAGCAAGTCGAGGTTTCAATTTCAAAAAGGTATGGGTTTTCATATTTTTGGTCCCTTTCCCAAGAGACCCTTAAGGCTCAGATTAAACTACTCGAAAACTAGGGTTGTTCCCATTCTTTTTGAACTCCTTGTCCCTAGTATCCCTTTGATCTCAATGTGAAATAGGTTAGAGATCATGTTGTTGGTATGTGTGCTGTTAGTTTATGTATGAAGTTTTATTTTCTTGATAATGTGTTCTTGATTATGTGTTTGGAATTGTAAGCATGTTAAGTCATATCAACCGAAAGTATGTGAAAAATGATATGTTTTTATGGTTGAATTTTATGTGCGAATGATTGTGTCAATCATGTGGTGTAAAGTGGTGTAATGTTTCTGTATGAAATGTTAATTCTTGGATGAATATTATCATAAAAATATTACACTTAAAGATGAACCAAATGAGTTACGAAATGCCTTTAGAATTAACCTATGAATGATGATAAAAAAGAAGCTGAAAATAGTGAACAAATTTCGAGCATTTCATAGGTAGGGTTCGGCCAAACAAAATGGTACAAAATGGACTGAAAAATGAATGTAAAATAAGTTATATCACTAAGGATTTAACCCAAGACATCATTACATGAAAGCTACAAAAAAAATCAACAAAAGATTAAGACAAAAATGGATTGGAAGAGACTAAATTTCCAGCCTGCTAGAAATTGTAGTCTTGGCCAAATTATAAAAATTATGAGCTCTGTTTAAAAAAAATTAAAATGTGAGGTCATTGGGTATTGAACCCATGACCTAACTAAATGAAAATTTCATAAAAAATTCATGAGAAAAATGCAAGGAGAGAATAAATGTGGAAAGTGGGGATTGAACCCACAACCACTTGTATAGGTGAGAAAGTTAAGAGATAAATTAAAAGAAAAATAATGAGCTTGTGGGGGATTGAACCAACAACCACCTTGACTTAAAAGAAAAAGGAGAGGAGAGAAAGAAAGGAAATATTATGGGGTTGATTGGATCGAACGAGGGTCCCCAAAATCTGAAAAATGCGATTATCAAGTTTAAAATAAGGTTAAGTGTTTTCCAAGGGATTAAAAATTGGGTTCCTTTGCCAAATTTTGTAATGACACATAAGTCATACGTAAGTAAATATTTAATTAATGCTGCCTCTAAAGATCGAAATCATTATCTTGGCATATCTACAAGATGCATAAGTGTTCTACCATATAATCTTGGGTAAATATGAATCACTTAGACAAACTATGAATGAAGCCCCACGGCTTTTATGTATAGACTCATAAGTGTAGCATACGTTTAAAAGTAAGTGAACCTAAGATGTATGTGATCAAATGATGTAGCCCTAAAAGGGTTAAGTAAGAGTGTGAAACACACTAAATGGACAAGTGCATTGTCGTCATATGATGACATGACCAATGAAATAAACAAAGAAATGATAAAATGAACAATGAAATGATAAAACCCTAGAAGGGTTAAGTAAGAGTGTGAAACACACTAAATGACCAAGTGCATTGGCATATGATGGAATGGACATTCACGTAAAATGGGGTGAGTAATTATGAAGAGCAAATGTGCTAATGTTAATGAATATGGTGACAACATGAAATGATGATAATGTAAATGATGAGAGTAGTCTCAAATGAGCCTCCATAAATATTACCAAAATGTACTCACCTATGAGAGTGTAAAGTTAATGACGAGACCAGCCTCTATGAACACTCTAATGAAAGTATTGAGTATTAACATACTTAATACTAATGATAAGATGAGAAATAATCTATTTAGCTATGCTGTCCTCATACTAGAAGCCAACTTTCATGCTGTATGAGTTGAATGTAATGGAACTTTATACTGAGCACCGATAGACTAGCTATGAGCGGTGATGCCTTATTTCAGGAAGGGCAGAGGTTCACATAACTCTCATGAGATGAGACTGTGCCGCATGCCAGGTATGGGTCTCCTTGTACATCCTAATCTTCAAACATATACTGCTAATATAGGGATATGAAGGGGTTCAATTCCCATGTACATTAGCATATTTTGGGTCACTTTGGCCGGTGATTCTACCTTCTTTGGTGTGGGGTTTCATGACACTGTATTTAATGATGCTCACATGATCTATGTCGGTTAAAGTTAAAGTTCCCCATGAATGAATGAGGCCAACCTCAAATAATGCAGATAATAAAATGAATGATAGGAAAAATGTTAGGATAGGATAATCAAGAGTAAGCTAGACTTAATTAATGACAGTAGGTCATTCTTGATCATTGCACATCAAATCCTATGAATGTTTTAAACTACATCCTATGTATATCTTGTGTTTACACTACCCTATGAATGAAATGAAATGACGTACGTATGAATGAATGAAGCATACTCTGTATTTTCTAAAGAAGGCTCCCTAGTTGAGATCCAAAATGTTGAGCCCTTATTTTTGGGAAGTCTTGATGTCAAGTCCATTATTCAAAGGTATCATGGCATATGAACTAATGATATGGAAAATGTTATGTCCTATATGCATTATGTTATGTGCTATGTGCAAGATGTTATGTGTTGTGTGCAAAATGTTATGTATGATGATGCATGTTACTCTCATGGCATAACTTTCCGAATCAAAATTTGGAAATTTCATAAACTTTGCTAATCCAAATTTGGAATGTTCACTCATTTTCCTAATCCCAATTTTGTAAGCTCACTAACTTTCCTAATCCCAATTTGGCAAGTCCACTTACTTAACTTTCCATAATCATGTTGTTAGGAAAGAGTTGTTCTTAATCATGTATTTCCTTGGTGTGTGCTTGCATATACCCATACTTAGTACAATTGTGTACTAATCCCATACAACTCTACAATTTTAGGTGCACACACAGGTGGACGCTAGAGCTACAGGTTGACACTGAAACTATCCGGATGTGGAGCATTCATCCGGACTTTGTAGTCCCTTATACTTTCGAGGATTCTTTCCCATTATATTCTATCTTAGTTATATGATTGAGCTAGTGGAGTATGCTCCACTAGCGTTTCTTTCAACTTTTGTTCAGACATTGTATTGGTGGCAGGTATATATTTAATGTTATATTAAACTATTTCTTGTAATTTAATGATATTAATGTTACATGAATGATGGAGAACAATTATGAATCTAACGGAATGATTAGTATGTATGTTAAGAAATAAAATGTTTCAAAATTTCCGCTAAAATTAACCTAGACGAAGTAAGAATGACGTAAGTAGACTTGTCTGCAACCTCTGAGAGATCAATGATGCCGGTCTCCTCTAGGGTCTAGACTCTGGTCGTGAAAAAGTTTGTATCAGAGCGCTAGGTTATATTCTGAGGATAATAAGTTCACATCAACCACATCGAGTAGTTTCTAAATCATGGTAGTGAAGTGCACCACTAACCCGGATTAGAGACTACATGATGCATAAGAAAATTTCCCTTCTTATAATCTTATCGTGCCTTTTTTACTATTGGATTTCTTGGTGTTAAGATTGTATATAACATCAAATCTTCAAGTTTCCAAAACATGAATACAAGGAGAAAAGTAGGACGGGGGATTGGAGAAGCGGCTACTGGGCAATTCAAGTTTCTCCCCAGGCTCCAGCTGCTGGAATAGAGATGCATGTTAACTCAGCTGGGTTGACAGAAGGAGAATTAAGGACAACTTTGGTACAGATGGCCCAAGCTATCACTTCACAATCTTAGGCTATTGGGTTTGATTGATGTGGAGAAGTCTTAGTTGGCATTTGACCAGCTAAAGGATGTTTCTCAATCTTCGTATAAGGTGTGGCTGGATAGCAGATCCTTATGAGGGGGTCCTATTACTTGGGATCTTTTAAAGATGACTTTTCTAGGGCGGTTCTTTCCCATATAAATGAAGGATGCTAAGGTTGAGAAATTAGTCAACCTTAACCTGGGCTCGATGTCAGTCAGGGATTACTCCCTGAGGTTTGTAAAACTTTACAGCCCAGGAGAGGCCACCTTGTAGGAAGTATGGCATACTGCATGGGGAAGAATGTATGATAGACTCTAGTGCTTGTTATAGTTGTAGCAAACCGGGTCACATGATGAAGGATTGTCCAAATAGGAGAAATCGAGAACAAGAGAAGGAGAGAGTTTAATCTAATGGTCCAAGTGAAGAGGCTCCATGGAGGCAAAGATTCTCCGCACTACAGTCTAGGGGTGCAGGGGAAGGAACCTCTCGTGAAGTCTAGGGTGCGTAGCCTTAATTAGTCTTTCATGTATTTGACAGTGTATGGTGTTGTGAACTAATATGAGGTTAATATGTTTGAGTCATCATGTTGGTTGCTGATTTGTATGACTTACATGTTTACTTATGTTGTATGCTTTGATAAGACTAGTTTAGGAATGAGTTCCTTAGTCCATTAATGTGAACCTACAGTAGGTTTCAATGATGTGCACCATCATGTTAATATGTGAATCAGATATTCACCAATGAGGAATATTGAATTACCTATGTAGGCATACGTTCTATAGATGACCTACTTTTTTTTAGTAAAGAGTAGTGTCATTTGGGGACCAATGTTCCTAAGGGGGGGGGGGGGGGGGGGGATAATGTAAAAACCTTAAAAAAAATGAGAATGCTAAGTAATGGTTAATGTGTCTAGAATGCCTACGATTAGACCGGGTTCAAACGGATTGATGCGCGTAGAACCATAACTCGGAACCCTTGCTACATCCAAGATAACTAAATTGGGGATTTAGTTGATCTAGTAAAGGTTCGGTCCAACATTGTAGGGCTATCGAATACGAAGATTTACTTGAAGGAGTCTTTACCGTACTTAAAAAGGAAAAATCTTAGGTTTGGAGGGTCTAGGGGTAAAATGGACTTTTTCCAGGCGAAGGGTAGTATCGTAATTACCTTAAATATATAATTAATTATTTAATTAATATGGTGGAGAGGCATTTTGGGGAGAGAGGGCCGAATTTGGGTTCTTGAAGTGAAGTATTGCTCCACCTGGGTTAGAACCTAGGTTGAAGCAATGAGTTAAATTGTTTTTAATTTAAGATGGTTAATTAATGTAATTAATTTATATTTATTATTTATTAAATGATTTAAAATAAAAGGAAATCATATTTTTAATAATTAAATAAAACCTTATTTGACTAAGTCCTAAACTAGACTCCTAAGCCTAAGAAAACTCTTCTCTCCCACGCTCATCTCTCTCTCTCTCTCTCTCTCACGTCTCTATCACTCTCACTCACGTGTTTCTCTGCCAAGTAATAAACAAACAACTAATCAAATGTTTTAGGCACATAGAGGGTTTTTGTGCAAAGTTTGTATTGAAGCTCTTGGATTTGGACGTGTGTTTGGAGGGGTTCTTTGGGCAGTAAGTCGAGGTTTGAACTTTTAAAATGTATGGGTTTTCTTACTCTTGGTCCCTTTTCCAACATACTCTTAAGTCTCATATGAATCTACTGGAAAACTAGGGTTGTTCCCGTTCTTTTCAAACTCTTTGTCCCTAGTATCCCTTTGATCTCAATGTGAATTAGGTTAGAGATCATGTTGTTGGTATGTTTGCTGGTAGTTTAAGTATGAAGTTTGATTTTCGTGATAATATGTTGTTGATATTTTTTTGGAATTGTAAGTATGTTAAGTTATGTCAACCAAATGTATATGAAAAATGATATTTTATTATGGTTGACGTGCAAATATTTGTGTAGATCATGAGGTTAAAGTGGTGTAATGTTGCTGGATGAAATGTTAATTCTTGGCTGAATATAATCATAAAAAAAACTACAATTAAAGATCTACCAAATGATCCACGAAATGCCTTAAGAATTAACGTACGAATGATGATAAAAAGAAGCTGAAATAGTGAACAAATTTCCAGCATTTGGTAGGTTGGGTTTTGCCAAAAAAAATTGTACAGAATCAAAAAAAAGATTAAGATGAAAATGGATTGGAACACACTAAATTTCCAGCTGGCTGGAAACTGTACTCTCCGCCAACTTTTAAAAAAAGATGAGCTTCGTTTAAATTTTTTTTAAAATGTGAGGTCATTGGAGATTGAACCCACCTGACTAAATGAGAATTTCATATAAATTTCTTGAGAAAAATGGAAGGAAAAATATATGTGGTGAGTGGGGATTGAACCCACAACCTCTTGAATAGATGATAGAGTAAGGTGAAAAATAAAGGAAAAAATAAATGTGGAGAGTCGGGATTGAACCCACAACCTCTTGGATAGGTGTGAAAGTTAAGAGATAAATTAAAAGAAAAATAATGAGCTTGTGGGGGATTGAACCCACAACCTCCTTGACTTAACCGAAAATGGAGAGGAGAAAAAGAAAGGAAATATTATGCGGTTGATGGGGTTCGAACTAGGGTCCCCCAAATCTGAAAATTGCGATTATCAAGTTTAAAATAAAATTAAGTGTTGTCCAAGGGATTTGAAATAGGGTTCCCTTGCCCAATTCCGTATTGACACATAAGTCATATGTAAGTAAATATTTAATGAATGCTGCCTCTAAAGATCGCAATCATTATCTTAGCATATCTACGAGATGCATAAGTCTTGTACCAGATAATCTTGGGTAAATATGAATCACTTATACAAACTATGAATGAAGCCCCATGGATCGTATGTATAAACTCATACGTCTAGCATAAGTTTACAAGTAAGTGAACCTAAGATATATGTGATGAAATGATGTAAACCTAAAAGGGTTAAGTAAGAGTATGAAACACACTAAATGGCCAAGTGCATTGGCATATCATGAAATGAACAATGAACAGATGAAATGAACAATGACATGGTGAAACCCTAGAAGGGTTAAGTAAGAGTGTGAAACATACTAAATGGCAAGTGTATTGGCATACGATGAAATCAACATTCACGTAAAATAGGGTGAGTAATTATGAAGAGCAAATGTGCTAATGTCAATGAATGTGGTGACAATTTGATATGAGGCTAATGTAAAAGATGAGGGTAATCTCAAATGAGCCTAAGTAATGTTACCAAAACGTACTCACATATGACAGTGTAAATTTAATTAAGAGACCAGTCCCTACGAACACTCTAATGAAAATATCGAGATTAACATACTTAACACTAAATATGAGATTAGAAATCATCTATTGAGATATGATGTCCTCATACTACAAGCCAACTTACATGACGTATGAGTTGAATATAATAGAACTTTATACTGAGCACCGATAGATTATCTATGAGCGGTGATTCCTTCTTTCGAGAAGGGCGGAGGTTCCCGTAACTATCATGATATGAGATTTTCTGGCATGTCGGGTATGGGTCTCCTTTAATATCCTAGTCTTCGAACCTATACTGCCAATATAGGGATCTGGCGGGGTTCAATTCCCATGTACGCTAGCATGTTTTGGGCAACTTTGGCCGGTGATTTCTCCTCTTTTCGGTGGTAGGTTTTATGACACTGGATTTTATGATGCTAACATGATCTATGTCGGTTAAAGTTAAAGTTCCCCATGAATAAATGAGGCCAACCTCACATGATGCACATTATGAAATGAATGATACCAAAAGGTGTTTGGATATGATAATCAAGAGGTGACCTAGACTTTAGTAATGACACTAGTTCGTTCTTGATCATTGCACAAAAAACCAGATGAAAGTCGTAAACTACACCCTAGGTATAACTGGTGTTTTCACTAGCTATGAATGAAATGAAATAAAGTACATATGAATGAATGAAGCAGACTCTGTGTTTTCTAAAGAAGGCTCCCTAGTTGAGGTCCCATATTTTGAGCCATCATTTTTGGGAAGTCTTGATGTCAAGTCCATTATTCCAAGGTCTCATGGCATATGAACGAATGTTATGAAAAATGTTATGTGATATATGCAATATGTTCTGTGCTATATACAAGATGTTATGTGTTGTGTGCAAAATGTTATGTATGATGATCCATGTTACTCTCATAGCATAAATTACCTAATCAAAATTTTGAAAGCTCATAGCTTTCCTAATCCAAATTTGGAAAGTTCACTCACTCTCCCAATCCAAATTTGGAAATCTCACTAACTTTCCTAATCCCAATTTGGCAAGTCCACTATCTTGAATTTCCGTAATCATCTTGTTAGGAAAGAGCTGTTCTTAATAATGCATGTACTTGTTGTGTGCTTGCATATACCCATACATAGTACAAGTGTGTACTAATCCCATACAACTCTACAATTTTAGGTGCAGGCACAGGTGGACACTAGAGCTACATGTTGTCGCTGGAACTATCAGGACGTCGAGCATTCATCCGGACTTGGTAGTCCCTCATGCTTTCGAGGATGCTTTCCCATTATATTCTAGATTAGTTATAGGATTGATCTAGTGGAGTATGTTCCACGAGCGTTTCTTTCCGCTTTTGTCCAGACATTGTGTTGGTGTCATTTTCGCAAGTATACATTTGATGCTATATTAAACAATTTTTTTAATTTAATAATCTTAATATTAGATGGTTGATGGTGAAAAATTATGAATGTAATAGAATTATTAGTATGTATTCTAAGAAACAAAAAATTTTAATTATTTCACTAAAATTTACCTAGAAGAAGTAAGAATGACGTAAGTAGGCTTGTCTGCGAACTCTGAGAAGTCAACAACGCGGTTCTCTTCTGGGGTTTAGAATCTAGTCGTGAAAGTTGAATTGATTATGTATTTCTTTTACTATGTATATTTATGGTGAATTATTTATGAATTATCCATGTGGATCATTATATGAAGATTTAAATAAGACTAGCCTATTTCTCTTTGTGTTCATTGTTACATTGAGTCTATAATGTTTGAATGTGGAATTTGATTATGTTAAGATTGATTGTAGCTACTGCCTTAGGTTAATATCATGGTTGAATTGTGGGTATAAATCTTGTATGATAAAAATTAAAGAAGGTTTGGTATGAATTGATCTAGTTTCTTCTAGTCTATTGATTGATAATGCTATGTAGGTGATGTGAAACTCGATTTTTGGTTAGACGAAGCATGATTCCTTTTGACAAATTATATCTTCAGCTACTGCTTAACATGTAAATTGTTTATAAAATATGATTGATAATCAAGAATTTAGGGAATTAGTAGTATTGTTTCCTCTACTCACTATTGAATCGATTGGTTAGTGCCTATGTTGGTATCTTGATCTTGTAGGGAATTAAGTATTAGTTTGTTTACATTAATGCATATTTAGATACTTCCTTATACTTGAATTGTTGATGAAATACTTGTATTGATCAATCATTATCTAAGTTTAAAGGATTGGTAGGAATTGCTCTACTCTTCTACTTTTCTACTTCTCTTTAGTATTATGGATGAAGCCTTGTATGGTAATGTGTCGTATTGTCCACTTATGGTGGAGGTGTTTACTTTATTTTCAATATATATCTGTTGACCATATCCTTGAAGGAAAATTTATGAATTTATGAATGTGTGGTTATGATGATCACAATGTGTGTAACTTGTGCCTAGCCTTATATTCTAGTTGTGAATCTAGGTTATGTAGCTAGTGTTATAAGCATGTAAATGGTTATGTTAAGATCGTGTGTAGGTTCTTACATAAATGAAGTTTTAAGGATTGATGAACCCTACCCATGTACCCCTATGTGAAGGTGTGAATAGCTAATTTTAGTAGTCTTAAAGTGTAATATGAAGTTATCTAACCTCCTATGCTAAATTATATTGTGTGCTGTATGCTTTTTTGTGCATTGTGGTCTTAGGAGAATGGCTGCCTCAATTTGTTGGTCTATATCCATTATGTGATCATGTTGACCAGTGCAGACACACACTCACACATTATGCATGCATACAATGTAGTAAAGGTTCATAATGTCTAATCAAAGGTTGTTCTCATATTCACTAAATGTCTACTACTATGCATGTAAGGTAAATGTATGTTAAGTATGTTATGTATTCCTTAACTAGGATGACTTTATAAGATTACTATTATGGGAAAGGGTATGGGACCTTGTCTATGCATTGCACATGTGTACCTTGATACGATAGTTCCTAGATTTGGTTTCTATGTACATGAAATTGAATGTATGGACATGTTATGAATATGGCTTATATGTTATTTTGTTAAATATATGATATGATGAAGTATGAATGTGCATAGTGTCTTGTTGTGTTTATATGAAAGGATTTATCATATATTTATACATATAGATTTATCCATTGATATATGAATATGTGTGATATTTATGTGTTATTTGAATGGTTTGCTCATATATAAGTATACAAACACACATGCACGAAGATCTAGTTAATGGAGGGAACTTGAAAGGCATGCTCATATGTACCCTACAACTAGATAGGTGCTTATATATGTTATGTCCATGTGAAAGGGTTTCTCACATAATTTAGGTTGATGAACTCTTATATATTTACTATGAGCTAAGCATATGAGGAGTCAATCTTGTAAGCCAAATTTTATAGAGTAAAGTTAATAAAGGTTTTTCAATAACAGGAACTTAGCTTAGAAACGATTGATCTTGAAGTGAGGGGTGTCCCTTCCCATTAGAGGAAGGTAGGCCACCATAAGCCTCATGAGGTTGTTAGCCTCATAGTCCAAGGGCATACACGAAAGTGTCGATGTATACCTCCAAGTTTCATATCTATCCTAGACAAATAGGATCCAGCAACTGAATTCACTAGTATGCTAGCATGTGTAAATGTTCTACCTTGCGAGGTAAGAACACCTTACATTGGTGTAAGGCTCTAGAACACCAAATTCCACGTAGCACCCATGGTCTTAGTGTCGGTTAAAGCTATAGTTTCCCTAAAGTAAAATGGACAATGTAAGTAAAGTGATGACCCTAACTAGGATAACCTAAGTGTAATTGCTTAGTGTAGGTGGAGGTATGGGACTTCACCTATGCATTGGACAAGTGGCTCTTGAGGGATGTCTTAGGAAGGTGTTATAATGCATGTATCTACGTATATGTTCTTTATGCATAACTCTGTAGTACTTTTATACTTGTTGTGATAAAGTTCATGGTATGAGTCTCTGTGATATAGGTCTTAATGACTATATGATGAAGGTCTTGTTGACATGAATGAAGTTGTCTTCACTCACTTGTTGATGTATGTTTTGGATGTTATGGCTTGCGGTCTCATGATAGGTCTACTAAGTATGTGGGAGATTATGGGGCTTCACGTGTACATTGAACAAGTAGATTTATATTTGGATTATGAGAAAGCTCTCATAAGGATCTATGTGAAGTAAATAAGTATATGTGCATAATGACTATAGTATACTGTAATGTTCTTATTGTTTTGACTTAAATGTGTCTATGTTGTACTATACTTCTATGATGGTAGGTTATGGCTTATGTATGATGTATGATTGATTCCTTGTGTCCCTACGGTGATGCATTGCACCAAATATCACTAGAGGGTTACTTGAGAGGTGGATGGGTTAAAAGAAAAGTTCATTGTTAAGGGAAAAATGCTCACTGTTAAGCATGGAGAACTTAGTATAAAGTGACCCCAAATGTGGCCTAAATTCTATATGTGATTTTATATGATGTTTGGCTTTTGAATATGCCAATATGAAGTATAAAATTTGTATAAATGTTATTGTATAATGGTTTTATGAAGATTTACTAAAAAAAGGCTTGATGTATGATTCAAGAAAATGTTCCTTTTAAATACATATTTTTTGCATGGTTGTCATAATTAGTGCATTCTTGTACCAACTCCACTATTCTGTACTTTTTATGCAAAGTGTAGGTTATGGATGCTTAAAGGATATCTCTATGATTGAGGAGCTTGATATTTGATTCCCAAGCTCAAGGAAAGGGGTCCTTAAGTTTTAAGGACTCCTTACATATGGTTTACTGTAAAGTTCTTTAGTATTGTAGTTATGTATTAGGTTGCTAGGTTCGTGTCCCTAAATTACTCTTATAATGTTGAGTCTAGGATGGCAAAAGAGACTAGAGTTTTTAACTATGTATGATAATATTATATATATATGAATGTATATATATATATATACACACACACACACATATGAAGTAATCTTGTAACATATTATGTCATAAGAATTTTTAGACTTTCCCCTAAATTTACCTATGGCAATGCGATGAATGATAACTATGGGCTTGTATAAGACCTCCGAGAGGTCAAGTATGCCATGTTACTTCTAGGGGGTGCTCCCCTGGATGTGACAAAATCATAAGATCAGTCCTAATGAACCTTGATCTGCAGCCCTTGTGGATCCCTTCTTTATTGCGGTATTATGAGTTGGTAGGACTAAGAAGGTATAGTACTATTTTGTGAATAAACATAATTTATGAGAACAAAGGCAAAGCATCGGGAGATATGCTTGTGGTAGTAGATCTACTTGAAGTATGAGACTAGAGTACAAAGAATCCCTTGGTATCCCCTAAACCATGTGCCTACATGAGATGTGTCTTAGTTCTAACTTTGGAAAGTAGAACACCTTCCACGGTGTAGGGTCTTATGACACAAGATTTCATACATAGCTAATATGGTTTATGTTAGTTAATGCATATTATTATTATGTGGGTTGTGCACTCTATTTATTGGATAGGTTCTACATAATGTAGGTAGTGAAATGGGACACTATCTACCCATGGCAAGAGTAGGCTTTGAAGATGCTAAAGTGAGTTCCCCAGGTTTTCCGAGATGGTTATGTGAAGTCCCCTTTTTGTTTAGATGTCTCTTAAATGGCTTAAATGAATAATGTTCACTTAGTGAAAATATGTTGAATGGAAAGGTTCTTAGTTAGGGTGGCTTTGAGGAACATATAGGTGTTCTTGAAGAGGGTGTATGGGCGGTCTTTTCATGTATTACTTAAGTGGGTCTTAAAGTAACCTTGGGTACAGAGTCTATATGATGAAAAGGCTTACTCATTTGATATGTAATTCAGTCCTATATATTGATGCTAGTTTAATATGTCTTATGTGTGAGTGTTGACTTGGATCATGTCTCATAAACTCTTATGAATAAGGTTTTAACAAAATGTCATGAAAGCATGTTTCTAAACTAAATGTCCCTTTTTGCATGGTTTTTGCATGGCTTCCATAATTAGTTGTTTAATTTGCTAATTTTTTCCCTTTTTGATTAATGAGTAGGGATTAGAGATATGGTATGATATGGAAAATGACTAGGTATTCTAAGTATTTGAAGATGAAGACTTGGAGAGTTCTCATAGATTAGAGGACAATACCCAATATGTTCCTTTATGTCGTTTACTATTTCTTTAAGTTTTATGAGGGCTTCGTTCTATTGTTGTACTCGAGAGTATTACACGATTTATGAGACATACATGTTTTGAAGTTAGATGCTTTTAAAGTCTTCCACTTGCTAGTTGATGAAAATATTCTTCATGTGAGAAGAAAGTTTTAAGTTCTTTATTATTTTTGATTATCATATGCAATGAAAGATTCATGTTGCTTGTATGAGACCTCCGAGAGGATTAATATCACGACTACGTCTAAGGGGTACTCCCGTGTTGTAATAAACTTGGAATTAGAGCATAAGGTTTCTGGTATGGTCTTAGGTCGTCTCAAAACCATATCTCGTAGAGTCTTGTTCATAATGTAAAGCACTCCACATTATGAATCGGTGTCTATTCAGTGCAAAGAAAGTTTCACTTCTTCATTCTTCTAATCGTGCCAATGATTTTTGCTTTATGATGTCTTTCCCTTTTTTATTATCTGATAGTCCTTTGAGTGGGATTTCCCTTATAAGGGTTGTGTTACAAAGATGATGGAGAGAAAAGGTTATTTGTGAAATGGTAGGTTGTGAAGTTTACATATGGTGGAAATGAGTTGCTTTAGGTCTGTGTATTGTTGGTAGGACACGACTTGGATATATTTGATGGTGAGGTAGGTTGAACGAGATGGTAAAATTTGGTATTACAAATTCATATGTATGATGAGTAAGAAGGTTTGAGGTTGTTAGGATCCAACCTTAGAATGGAAGTAGGTGATGTTTAAAAAGGGCTAGTATGAGTTTCTCCTAAGTTAGGGATATGGTTATTATAAAATAAGACTTTTGAGAGTCTATAATGTTAATGAGATAGGCTTGATTGATATTTTTGTTTCAAGGGGTATAGAGAGTGAGGAGTCTAGATCCGATGATGTGGACTTAAGTGAGACCTTGAGTGGTGTTGGTAACATTTATGGTTTCTTGGTTGACACTCTCATGGTAGGTTCATGTTGACCTTTGATGGTTTTCTCCTAAGTGGGGGAGTATGGTAATTAGTAAGGTGGTAGGGAGTGAGATATACATACCTTTTCCTTATGTGCTTATGCAAGCCTAAAACCAAGAGTTCATAGTATCTTTGTTCATCTTGGAGTCTTTTGTGAAAAATGAGTTTCAAAATATTGCCCTTAAGATATGCATGTTTTGGTTGAGTTCTTGTTAAATGAGAAAATGAGTTTTCATACATTGTTTTACATCATGTTCATGCACATTTAGTGTAGATTGTCTATTTTATTCATGAGGTAAAATTGTGAAGATGCCTAAATAGTAAATGAGTTTACTTGTTGAGCATGCCTAATGTGTTATCGAGAAATTGTCTTTTTAGCCCTTTTTATAAAAAATTTCTTGAATTTGGCTTATTGAAAGTGGTGCATAATTTTGATTTTATGAGAAATTGGCATTTTGTGCTTAGAAATGTTGAATTAAGCATGGTATTATGTAGAGAAGGAATTTCTTCCAAATATGAATGAAAAATGTGAATTCTTATGTATAATGAGTTTGTACATGTTGTTCCTACCTTCTTATTGTATTTTGAGTCTCTTATATGTAGAGTTGATGATCCTCCTAGCTTTGAATATGGAATATATTGTAGATTGTATGATGATGGGCTTCTAGTCTTGAGCCTTTACCTCTTGAAAGTGTTTTAGTGTCATTCGTTGATGAATGTTTTCCTAGTGGGGGAGTATTGTTACCTCCTCAAAGTGAACTAGGATAAATTAGAGATTCACGTGAGTTTTTAAATTAGTTCAAAAGAGTTTTGAACTCAAACGTCAAGGGACGACCAAGACATTTGAAAACTAGTCTTTTACGGGTATGTTCTTGTATGTTACTTATGTTTTTATGTGTTGTTTGGAGTCTAAAATAAGTGGACGCGACTCTACAGTCTATATGAACATGTTTTGAGTCAAAGTTTCAGTAAGAATCCTCAAGGACCACCCTAAGGGTCCTTGAAGATGACCCAACCATGGTCCAAGGAAGCTGCCAGGGTAGCAATTTTATGGAGTCCATGGTGTGTTGCGCGCCTGGTACTCAAAATACAAAACATGGGTCCGTGTCTAGGGCTTGTCACACATCTCACTTCCTCAAAATAATTTCAAAAATAAAAATTTGGAGGTGCCTCCGCGTCGCGCAGTGGCTGCCTACATTTGTTCGTGTCGTTTAAAAGTAAAGGTGGACGTTATATTGAGGTCCAACTAATATAGGGGTGTTTTGGGTATTTTAGGGGTGTATTATGTATTTATTTTAGGTCATTTTACACCCATTCCACATTCAAAAACCCCAAACCCCTTAATTTGAAATAAAAACTCTCAAATCCCTCAAAGGTTCTTCTCTTGCAAAATTCACTCAAGCCACCACTGAAGATCAAGGTATTGGAGATTGTTAGGAATGATGGTTTCAGATTAATTCTTCTCAATTTTGTTGAGTTCTTGAAGAAGAAGTTATGAGTGTTTTTTGTCTAAGGCTTTATATTATCTTAGAGACAATTTCAAAGTGATTTCAAAATGTTCATAATTTATGGAAAAGTTCAATTTTCACACTAACTCAAGGGTTCTTGTATGAAATAATTTCAAATCATTAGATATTATATTATGGATGATAAATTGATGTTTTCTGATTAAAAACTCCTTGAACCTTGATCTTCTCGAATCCCTAAATTTGTCTAATGCAGTGGGTTTATTGCTTATGATCTAATGTTGATAGAATTGAGTTTAATTTATGTTGTATTGTTTATTTCTAGGGTTACCTACACTATTATATTGTGAGTTATTGGATATGTTAAGGAATGGTGATCTTTGCTATCGGAAAAGGGTAAGTTGATCTAATTCCCGTGCTTATGTATTACGGATATATAATATCTCTTGTGTAGTATGGTCCACCTATGGCGGTGGTGTTTACTTACTGTTCTTATAGATATCATGGCCTTGTCTGCATTATTATTAGAATTGTAGTAGCATCATGTTATTGTATATGTGAATATGTAATGTGAAGTTGGTTATATGAAGTAGTATGACTAGGTGCAAGGTGCTATTGCATCTATGAATATATAAAGTGAGATATTTTGTGATATATGACTGATCTTGTGTAACTTTCATAATGTAAAGGTGTTCATGTGGTATTTAGGTGATCCTATATAAAGTTATGTGATATTGTGAGTGAAAGTTATTTGTGATGATGATAGACTATGAAGAGTCTATATGTTGGTATGGTGTATTTTTTAGGTACACCTAGTTGTCCCTACTTTATACATGAAAGTTATCTCTTGACTTGGTAGGTTTATGCACACTTGTAATTAATGTATTAATGAATGAAAGTCTAGGATTGGTAGACCTAAAGTGGTACCCTTCTATGAATGACTAATGTGAATCCTTGAATATGAAAAGCCGGTTAAGAAAATGAAACCTTGAATATGAAAAGAAGATTGATAATGAAGCCTTGAAGTGATAGACCGTAAGGGTTCCCCTATTGAGTGGAATAATTGACTTAGAGGTAGGTTGTATTGAACAACATGTAACTATCTACAAGAAAGTCATATGATTTGTCCTAACGAACCTTGATCGGCAGCCATTGAGACCCCTCTTGGTAGTGGTATTATGAGTTTGTAGGACTTATAAGTGGTCAAATACTATTATGTGAATAAAGTTACTTTAAGATAAACAAGGAAAAACACCGAGAGGATATGCTTGTGGTAGTAGCTCTACTGGAAGTATAAGACTAGAGTACAAAGAAACCCTTGATATCCCCTAAACCATGTGAAGAGCATGAGATGTGTCCTAGTTCTACCTTGACAATTAGAACACCTTCAATGGCGTGGGTTCTTGTTACAATGGATTCCATATCTAGCTATTATGGTTTATGTAGGTTAATTAATATTCTCATCATATTGGATGTGCACTCTAGTTATTGGATAGATTCTACAACGTGTAGGTAGTGGAATGGGGCGCTATCTATAAATGGAATAAATAGGTTTTGAAGATTCTAAAGTGAGTTTCCTAGGTCTTGCAAGACCATTATGTGAGGTCTCCTTTTTTTATTTGTATCTTATATGTCTTAAATGAATAATGTTCACTTAGTTAAAGTTTGTTGAATAGAAAGGTTCTTATTTAGGGTGGCTTTGGGTAACACGTAGGTTTTCTTGAAGAGGGTTTATGGGTGGTATCTTCATGTCTTACTTAGATGTGTATTATAGTAACCTTAGGAAGAGTATAAATGAGTAAAAGGCTCACTTTTTGTATGTGGAATTAAGTCTTATATGTTGATGTTAGTTTAATATGGCTTATATGTGATTTGTTGACTTGTATTATGTCTCTTAAACTCTTATGAAGAAGGTTTTTATAAAAATGTCATGAAATCATGTTTCTATACTAAATATCCCTTTTTTCATGGTTTTTGCATGACTTCCTTACTCGTTGCTTAAAATGCTAACACCTTGTTTTCCCTTTTTTACTAGTATAGGGAATGTTACGGAGGTTGACTAGGTTTCTAAGTTGTTGAAGATGAAGTCTTGTTGAGTCCTCATAGATTCGAGGACAATACCCTACATATTCCTTTATGTTGTTTAATCCTTCTTTATGTTTTATATGGACTTAGTCCCAATGTTCTACTCTAAAGTATTATATAATTCACGAGGACATACTTGTTGTAAAGTTAGATTTTTTTTATTCTTCCGCTTGCTATTTGATGAAAGTTTTCTTTGTGTTTGAAGAATATTTCAAGTTCTTACTTATTTTTAGTATCATATTCAATGAAAGATCCATGTGTATTGTATGAGACTGTACCAGCTGGGGAGCACCCCCTAGACGTTATAGGCCTCTTCATCCTCGAAGATGACTTAGACAAGCCCTTAGTATTCGTTATAGCAAGTATCATAAAATAAAAATGAGGAAAAATTGAAAAATATTACTTTGGAAGTTCACTTCGCTTCTTATATGAAAATAGAATCTAAACTTTTCACTTTATACTATCTAAACATAGGAATATAGAAATTTGGGACTTAGCCCTTGCGTCAACAAAGAGTCTACAATTATTAAATACAATATTGTCTCCAACATAAGCAAACAACGAAAATCTAGATCATGAGGGTCTTGTCCTCGGACATGAGGACTCGCCAACTTGGATAAACAAGTCCCAAATATCCTTGAAAGAAACCTTGATTCCTCAATGGCCAGAAAGTACATTGTTTGGGGAAAAGGGAAGAAAATATGGGTTACAACATCACAAGTACTATGTATGGATTTTATGCATAAAAATCATCGATGCATGTATAAAAGAACGATTTAGTGAAAAACATGATGTTAATCAATTATACTGCTAAAGTGAGCATGATAATCCAACCCAACATATACATAACCCAATCAATACTTGTGCAATGCAAAGAATATAACCCCATAACCCTATTCCAAGCTAAGAATCACATTAATTAACCTACCTTATACATACATTCATAATCTCATATTTCATGATAACTTGCTATATTCATAAAGACCATACATTGTTTAACATTCTTGAGTCATAATCATCATAATCAAAATATAACACTACTAGAACAATCCCTTAAGATCCCACAAGATCAATGTGTAAGAGATGTCCCACACCCTCCCTCATACTATGTAGAAAAGACTGGATGAGACTCCATGCATTTCCTTTTACATTAGGTAAAGAGGTTGCAATAAATGATATTAGACCATGTAATCCAAAAAGAGAGTATTAACACTGGCCTAAGGTGTAACCTTTTGTGCATAGCTATGTAGGTGTATTCACTAAGCTAGAGTCCTATGTGGGCGCATAGTTTAGAATATTTTTATAGAAACCCTAACTAAATTAATGTGGGGGTTTCCATCTCACAATAAAAAACATACAATATGAATCTGTACTTTCTAAACGTGAGGAAACCCATGTGGTGAGCGGAACTTACTAAACGTGAGACCCCCATCTCTTTTCCATGCCCTTTCGGTGGTAAGAATCTATTCCCTTTATTAATAGTCTTTATTGATCATAAAACTTCACATCAGTCTCTACTAGACCCCTATATAAACATCTCATCAGAATAGGTCATAGGTGATCATAAGTGAGAACAATTCTTTCACTTTAGAAACACTTGAACCATTTCATTATAATCATGAAAACTACCTTTCATCATATAACCATCATATCATAGCATACATTCATACAACATAGATATATCAAGAGTATATGGTTAAGGATGAGGGAAACTTTTAATCAACACCACCACAAATATTAGCTATAACATCATTACGATTCAAGTAATTCATCTTACATAATTAACTTCAAGAAAGACCCAAATTTATACCTTCTTTCCCTTCATAGGACATCATTTTTCAATCACCCAAGAATGCATAATAAATACCTAAACCAAGGTATTTCCTGAAAAATACTATAATTAACACCAACAAAACCAATAAACATGTTCATGTAATGAGCCGGATCCGAAAAGTCATTTTTGATAATTTTGAATAGTCATTTAACAATAATTAATTTGTGGATAATTTATTTACTGTTAATAATAATGGGTCAAGTCTAAAATATTAAAATAGGCCAAAAAGAATTACAACTTTTAATACATATTAATTTAGAAAAGAAGTAAAGAGAAGGAAGAAAACTAACCTGTGCCTCGGCGGCACAAAATGAAAAACATAAATTCGTTAGGTAATCTCTCAAACCTCTGTATTGTTGTATACATATATAATGATAAGATATGATATTATTATTGTATTATTATTAGTATAGTCTATTATTAAAGAAAAAAAATGATTAACAACCAAATGGGTTTAAAGTTTGAGGAATTGAAAATATATTACTGTATGACCGCTTTTCTTAAGGGAGAAAAAGGAGTGATGGCCAATCATTATGTAATGATTTATATTATTAGTCAATAATGATTAAATTGGTAAATAAAAACCTAGGGTACTTTAATGTATGTTTTGGAAACGGTAAGTGTTTTCTCGTTGTTTCTTTAGATTTTATTATTATTACACTATTATTCAAGTTCTGATAGATTGGTAATTTAATTAAGCTTTTGGTGTATTATATGTGAATATCTTTAGATTTATGATATTGAAAAGAAATTAAGACTTAATCCTAGTCTTGAAACATAGGAACTTCACCATAGATGTGAGTGAGTTTTTACATCTAGGCTAGACATATTATAATATGGGAATTGCTGGGTTAGAAATCATACAGTGATTAATTGCGTGAATAGATTGCATTGATATGAAAGCTCAACGAAAAGTGGAAGACTCAAGTTTCATAGTGAATTTTTGATTGATTGAGGCAAGTAGATTTTTAAACTCTTGTTAAGTGTATGAAATGCGTGTATTTTCTTGTGGTATATGTTTGGAGTAACGGAATTAGTGATGGGTTGACTTGTCCACATTGATTAATTCTAATGATGAAAAAAAAGGGGATAACAAAAGGCAATGTGATTAATTATTTATGTGTGATTGTTGAGAAATGGATGAAGGCTTGTTGAATCATTGTTGATGTGATTTCATGTTTGTGTGGTTTTGAACTGTGCGATGTTATGAAAATGGTCATCTCCCCATTATTTGTGTGAACTTGTCATCCGCATTATACTAAGGCATTGGGTGTGACAAGTGTTATGTGCATTGAGAAAGAATGAGTACTTAAGAAGATGTGCCATTTCGAGGGACGTATCGCACGCCGCGATGGATACTATATTTCGAGGGACGTATCGCGCGCCACCATGGTTACTATTATTGAGGGTCGTGTCGTGCGCTGCAATAGATGCATGGGCAGATATGTCCCCCATGGGTCCCAGACTGAGACAACGGGTGTGTATCACTAGGTCAGACATGCATCATTATACCTGATATTGCATTCCATTGCATCGCACATACTTATCATTAGTGAATTTGATATCGTGTTTTGCTGATCTTTTGATTGCCTCAAATGAGGTTGAGTTTTTTTTACCATCTATCATTTTGTAGGTATAAAATTGACTTATCTACTAAGATTTGTCAATTCAACCTTTATACAATAAGATGCACACCTATAGAAAATAAATACCTAGAGAGGACTCCTATCTTAATACATTTTCCTAAGAATGCATGAATTAGGGAGACTCTCCCTTTACATAAGTATAAAAAAGAATAAACCTATTCTACTAACTATCACTAGTCAAAGAATAAATTTAATTGTCATTTGAATATTATGAAAGTCCATGCTTCCTTTTAATCATGCTATGGTGGATACTTGATTCTTTTTATTTTCCTTCTTCTGAAATTTTGTACTCCCATCTTTTCCAATATGTAACTTCCTCTAATTGCTCCCATTAGTTGTTGTGTAGTATAGAAATGTTGTGGAATGTCCATCGTATGACTACATTTGGCTAAATCTGCAGTGCTGTTTGCTTCTCTATATATGTGGTTGCACTGAAAGTACTCCATTTTACATATTATTTGTAGAATTTGCTGGACAGATTGTTGACATCTCCAAGTGGTGTTTATCGTATTGTTGATCCATTTGCATAACAATTCTGACTCTACTTCCAAATTAGTACTTTTGTACCCATGTTGTTCACACCAATCAAGCCCATATAATGCTGCCTTTAAATCTGTCATATTATTAGTACCAAAACCAAAAGGAAATGAAAATGCATATATTAATTTACCTTGGTGATCCCTTAGAATTCCACCTCCACCTATCTTACCAGAATCTTGTAATGCACTACCATCTGTATTGAATTTATATTTGCCTTCCTGTGGTTTGTTCCAGCTTACCATAATTACCTTATAATGCTGATGGCATTGCTCAACAATCTTGATCAAGTTGTCCCAACTAGACTGCCATGATATATTAGGAAATACCAGTCTAATAACCTGCATAGTCTCTTTAAATATACCATATTGCACTCTTTGTATACTTGATTGTTTTCCTCCATATTTCACAACACAACTATTTTTCCAAAGATTCCAAAAATAAAGTTAGGTAAAATATGAATAAGTAATTTATGTACCTCATTAATTCCTCCATTGCATTAGTTGGCTTCTTAGATTTGTATTTGCTTGTACTACACCTACTTTTGCTGCATGATATTTCCAAATATATTTGGCAAGATTTCCTGTGATAAATATATGATTAATGTCATCTTTTCCTTTTTTGTAACAGCAATAACAGTCAGCTTCATCTCTTCCAAATTTCTGCATAATTTCATTTGTTGGTAGTTTACCCCTCAAAGCTCTCCAAATAAAGAAGGCTATTTTGAAGGGAATCTGTTTATGCCAAACAATATTGTTAATAGGATCTTTATTTTTTTTTCTTTCTAATAATCTCCCATGCAGAGGCAATAGAAAATTTTCCATTCTCCTCAGGTATCCATATGGCAGTATCTGCAATTCCTTCTTGATAATTGATGCTTGTCTGAAGAATATTGGGTACCAACAGAGGTGGCACTTGATGTCTAACAGATATCTCTTTCCATTTACAATTTTCTAAAAGTTCAGCCAGTACACTATTATTCAAGCTGGATATACTGTCACAATAATTGGCAATAGCTCATTTCCTAACCAGTTATCCCACCAGAAACTACAAGTTCCTGAATGAATATTCCATCTAATGTGTGATTCCACTTCTGGTCTATTCCTAGTTAAATACCTCCATACTAGAGAATCACCAGTATCATACTTCTTAGCCACAGGATTAGCTCTTTGACAGTACTTAGCCTTTAAGAATTGACTCCACAAAGAATGTTTTGTTCTTAATTCCCACCACTACTTTGATTGAAAAGCTTTACAAACATCTTCGAGCAGCCTTACACCAGTACCTCCTTCATTAGTTGGATAAGCCAATGTTTCCCATGAAGCCCAATGATACTTCTTCCCATCCTTGTCAACACCCCAAAAGAAATTAGCAATTACTCTTTTAATATAGTTGAGAGTAGTCTTGGGATGAAAAATAGCAGCTAGTGTGTGAATAGGAATAGATTGCAGAACATCTTTCACTAGAGTGGCTTTTCCTCCAAAATTTAGAATCTTGGATTGCCAACCAGAAATCCTTTTTATCACCTTTTCCACTACATCAGAGAAATAAATGATTCTTTGACCACTAATGTATAAAGGACACCCTAAGTAATTAATAGGGTTGTTCTTCATACCAAAACCAGTTACCATCTTGGTATCCTCAATTATATCTTGGCTAGTCTTAGAAGTAACCATAAAGAAGCTTTTATCCTTATTCACCTTCTGATCCTACACCATTTCATAATCCTCAATAATCTTCATGATTAGATGTAGGGATATTCTATCAGTGGAAGTAAAAGTAATTATATCATCTGCAAAGCTAAGGTGATTAATTTGAGGCCCTTTATTTTCCATATTAAAACCTCTATATAACTGATTTTGATACAGAAGATTTAGTTGTCTTGAGAAAACTTTAGCACCGAAAATAAATCGTGCGGGAGACAAAGGATCCCCTTGTTTAAGACCCCTTGTAGAGTTAAAGAAACCATGTCTTTTACCATTGATCACAATAGAATACCAATTATTGATCAGAATTATCAAAGCTCTATCAATGAATAATTCACTAAAGCCCATTTTTCTTAAGACTATACAAGTATATGCCCATGAAACTCTGTCATAGGCTTTAACCATATACAATTTCATGACTGCATTCCTACCTTCTTTAGGTAATTTAATACCATGAATAACCTCTTGAGCGAACATAATGTTTACAGATATACTCCTTCCTTTAATAAATCCAGATTGATTATCTGAGAAAATATTAGGTAATATAGAAGCCAATCGAGTACTCAGTATTTTGGAAATGAACTTTTTAGTAAAATTTCTAAGGCTGATAGGTCTATAATCCATAAGCTTGTTAGGATGATCAACTTTAGGGAGCAGAATTAGACAAGCATGAGTCATATATCTAAGCATAATATTACCATTACAAAAAGAAGTTACTACAACCATAAGATCTGCTTGAATAATATCAAAACACATTTGATAAAATTTGCCTCCAATACCATCAGGTCCAGGGGCAGAATTAGGATTCATACTCATTATAATCCTTCTCAGTTCATCATCTGTAGGCATTCTATCCAAGTTTGAATTTTGTTCTTGAGTAATCATATTAGGAATACTGTAACAACTCCTCCTTTATTTTCTCTGTTTTACCAGTAAAAATATTTTGATAGTAATCACAAGCTTCATTAGCTATATTCTCCTCCCCTTGAATCCATACACCACTGTCATCCATAACTTTATGAATAACCATTTTTTTCCTTCTTCCTCTAATCACAGCATGAAAATATTTGGAATATGCATCACCCTCTTTTAACCAATGTAACTGAGTTTTGTGTTGAAGGATAGCATATTCTAATTTCAAATACTTAATATATTGAGCATTAGCACCACTTAACTTTTCTCTATTTTCCTTACTATTATCCATAATCATATCTTCTTCAGACATTTTAACAACCTCCTCATATTGTTTTACCTTTTCAAATACATCTCCATATTCCTTGTTTGACCAACACCTTAATGTTTTTGTTAATCTCATCAATTTTGTATGTAAAATCCACATAGGATCTCCAATAACCTTTCTTTTCCAACACTTTTCAACTGTTGGTAAGAATGATTCATTATCAGTCCAACAGTTGAGGAATTTAGAGTACTTAATAACAGTGGTCTGATTATTACTCATTTCCAACAATAATAGAGAATGATTAGATCCTACTGATGGAAGATGAGTAATATTACTTTGTGGCATTCTGTCTAGCCATTTGAGTTGAGATGATGAAGTCCATGGGTTAGTTCGTGGCTTGAAAAACACTCCCAATTTTTAGATATTCCAAAGTTTGATTCGAAATTTTATTTATCATTAGTTGACCTTGATGGAATGGACTTAAGGAGAAGTCACTCAAAGATGAAAACCGACTAATAGGTCATAACTGAGATTTTTGATAACATTGATTATTTTTCCTTCTTCTTCTTTATGTTCGAGAACGAACATTATTTTTAGTGGTGGATAATGTAATGACACAGATCCGAAAAGTCATTTGTGATAATTTTGAATAGTCATTTAACAATAATTAATTAATTTGTGGATAATTTATTTATTGTTAATAATAATGGGTCATGTCAAATATATTAAAATAGGTTAAAAAGAATTAATACTTTTAATACATAATTAATTTAGAAAAGAAATAAAGAGAAGGAAGAAAACTAACATGTGCATCGGCGTCACAAAATGTTAAAAAAATAAATTCCTCAGGTAATCTCTCAAACCTCTGTATTGTTGTATACATATATAATGATAAGATATCATATTATAATTGTATTATTATTAGTATAGTCTATTATTAAAGAAAAAAAAATGATTAACAACCAAATGAGTTTAAAGTTTGAGGAATTGAAAATATATTACTGTATGACCCTTTTTTTTAAGGGAGAAAAAGGAGTGATGGCCAATCATTATGTAATGATTTATATTATTATTCAATATTGATTAAATTGGTAAATACAAACCTAGGGTACTTCAATGTAAGTTTTGGAAATGATAAGTGTTTTCTCGTTGTTTCTTTAGATTTTATTATTATATTATTATTATTCAAGTTCTGATGGATTGGTAATGTAATTAAATTTTTGGTGTATGATATTATGTGGATATCTTTAGATTTATGATATTGAAAAGAAAATGAGACTTAATCCTAGGCTTGAACATAGGAACTTCACCATAGATGTGAGTGAGTTTTTACATCTAGGCTAGACATATAAAAATATAGGCATTGCTGGGTTAGAAATCTTACAGTGATTAATTGTGTGAATAGATTAAATTGATTTGAAAGCTCAACTAAAAGTGGAACACTCAAGTTTCAGAGTGAACTTTTTATTGACTGAGGCAAGTGGATTTCTAAACACTTGTTAAGTGTATGAAATGCATGTATTTCCTTGCGGTATATGTTTGGGAGTAACAGAATTGGTGATGAGTTGACTTGCCACATTGATTAATTCTAATGATGAAAAAAAAAGGGATAACAAAAGGTAATGTGATTAATTATTTATGTGTGATGTGTTGAGAAATGGATGAAGGCTTGTTGAATCATTGTTGATGTGATTTCATATTTTTGTGGTTGTAAACTGTGCGATGTTATGAAAATGGTCATCTTTTCATTATTTGTGTGAATTTTTCATCCGCTTTATTCTGAGGCATTGGGTGTGACATGTGTTATGTGCATTGTGAAAGAATGAGTACTTAAGAGGATGTGCCATTTTGAGAGACGTATCGCGCGCCGCGACGGATACTATATTTCGAGGGACGTATCGCGCGCCACGATGGTCACTATTATCGAGGGTCGTATCGTGCACCGCGACAGACGCATGGACAGATATGTCCTCCATGGGTCCCAAACATAGAGACAGCGGGTGTGTATCACTAGGTCAGACATGCATCATTATACTTGACATTGCATTCCATTGAATTGCATATACTTATCATTAGTGAATTTGATATCGTATTTTGCTGATCTTCTGATTGCCTTTCTGCAGAACTTGTGATTGATCAATATTGAGCTTGTTATTGCTGATATGTAGTTTGTTGAAGTATTGTTATTTAGGATATGTAATTTGTTAAAGGTTTGTTGTTGAGGATATGTAATTTGTCTAACAAATGTTATTGAGCTACGTGCTATATAAACTTTGAGCTGTTAGGTTGGGTTGATTTTAATGCAGATTGTAGTTGTGGAGCTTTGGTTGGGGGTGGTAGGAGTACCCGTATTTCATTCCATTAGCCTGTGTTTAGAGGATTACTTTCTGAGTACCATGTGGTTTGGTACTCACCCCTTGCTTCTACAAAATTTTTTGTAGGTTATGAGCCTGGATTTTTGTTGTACTTGTCATTCTCTTCTTTTCCAAGGCTTCTTGGAGATTTGTGAGGTAGTTGTTTCCATCTCAGCAGACTTTCTTCTCCTTAATTATGATCTTGTTCTATTCTAGAAACAAGTTCATTTGAGACTTGAGTTTTCATTTGAATCAATTGTAATATTTTAGAGGCTTGTACACGTGACTACCTGGTTTTGGGGTTTTTATTAAGTTACTTATATTTTATTTCAGCACTTATTGTAATGGTTGAGTTTTAGACTGACTTGTCTTGGTGGGATAAGACGAGTGCCATCACGTCCATTTTTGGGTCGTGAGAGTTCAACATCTTCAAAATTCACCATATAAATTTAAGGTTTTAATGAAATTGGGGAAGAACATGGGTCTATGGGAATCTTGAGTAAATAAAAATAAATAAACAATCATTACATACATAAACAACATTAATTGATCATAATTGACAACAATTGAATCCTAATTTCGTCTTCAAAGAAGACCCATGTACGGACAAAAACCCTAAATTTAGAGAAATTTGAAAACCATCTTTCAAGGGACCTCTTGCGGAAAATAATCCCAAGTGTAAGAACTCATACCTTAAAGATGATAAATCCAGTAATTTGAGTAAAAAACCGTGTGGATTTGGTATTCTTGTTCAAGCTTCAGTGCTTCTTTAATGGAGGTTGAGTAGAGAGAGAATTTAGAGAGAAATGAGAGTGATTTTGATTTCAACTTGGGGATTTGATTTGGGTGGGTAAAAACAAATTTAATATGACATTAACTCAATATATACCCCTCCCCTAAAATTTGAAAAACACCCATCACTTTTAAGACCTTTTTCGTGAAGTCAAATTGACATAAAAATGACGCGACCAAATATAGGACATGGTTGCGCATCGTGGGGGCACCTCAAAATATTTTAACTTGAATTTAATTTGAGGAACAGAGATTCGTGACATCCCCACATAACGAGGAAATTTTCCCTTTAAATGTAGGGGGGCGCACGCGTCACCACCTCAAAAAAGAGGTTGTCTGGTTGTTGCCTTGGTAGGGCCATCCTCAAGGACCCCTAGGGTGGTCCTTTGGAGGTTTTTACCGGTCATTTTGACCCTTTAAACATTAATATACCTATTTAAAGTATTTTTACAATTTATAAACTTCATACGACACTCCCAAACCTTCATAAGACATAAGAGTGTCCACTAGTTCAATTTCACTAGTTTCCGGACGTCATGGTCCTCCCTTAATGGTTAGGTGTATATAATTTTAAATAAATCTTGTTACATTAGTCTATGTCTAGAAACATATTTTTAAATATTATTGAATAGGTGAGGCTTCATTCTAGGTCTAGAAATTTATGGGGTGTTGTAATATCTCCCCCCCCCCCCTCCCCCCCGCTTTAGGAACATTCATCCCTGAATGACACCTTAAACCTCTTATAGGGAAAAGAAAGAGACTCAATAGTAGCATCGCAACAAAAAAATTTCATGATGAGTCACAACTAATAGGAGGAATTCTTAACTATTTCAAAAAATAATTATAAAATTTAAAGATAGGAACTTAACCCACAAGTCATCACATATTAAATATCACTATATTACATCACATAATAAGAAACTACCTTCTTCGTTAACATATGAGCTCAATATGAACATCAAGGAGTTGACATGAAAATTTTCTCTCAAAACAACAAATATCATGCTCAATACAACTCTCAAGAAGACACTTTAGAACACTACATATAAGTGCAAGTTAACCATGAGAACATATTTCATGAAAACTCAGTTTCAGAATGAATATATACAAGGGGATGCATAGACAAGGAAATCATGTCATTCTTATCAATATATATTACTCTAAATTTATACTAAATTAACAGTAACTACTAAATTAAACCTTGGCTAGGAGTAGGAGGAACGAGAGGAGGATAGCGGGACTTCATG
This sequence comes from Solanum lycopersicum, assembly GCF_036512215.1. Classification (NCBI taxonomy): domain Eukaryota; kingdom Viridiplantae; phylum Streptophyta; class Magnoliopsida; order Solanales; family Solanaceae; genus Solanum; species Solanum lycopersicum. Next base: position 40,317,882 of record NC_090804.1, read on the forward strand.
TCGGCCTCGGCCTCTCAGGTTGCACCCCCAACTAGATAGTTTGTACATAAGACTTTTATGGAGGCAACCTCTTTATTCCTCAATTTCTTAACTTGACGATCTAAGATCGCAAACAGAACCTCTTCATAAGAAAGGTTTTAATTCACCCCTAAGCCTTCTAATGGGATTATAGACACAAGATCGCCTATACATTTCTTTATCATGGAAACATGGAATACTAGGTGAATGGGGGCTAATTCATTAAGCAACTTTGCCGACTAGCTTCAAAATTTCATAAGGGCCCACATAATGTGCACTAAGTTTCCCCCTCTTACTGACTTTCATCACCCCTTTTGATGGGTGAAATCTTCAAGTAGACTCAATAACCTATTTAAAACTCAAGGTCTCTTCTTCTATTGTCGGCCAATGACTTTTGCTGACTATAAGGTGCTTTAACGTATCACTTATCATTTGAAATTTTTCCGTGGCCTCATAGACTATCTCGAGACCAAGAAGTGCAAATTCACCAACCTTAAACCACCCAACTAGAGATTGACACCTCCTACAGTAAAGTGCTTCAAATGGTGCCATAGAAATACTTGAAATGTAGCTATTGTAGTACGATAATTCTATCAAAGGTAGGTGGTCATGCAAATTACCTTTGAAGTCAATGGAAAATGCTCTCAATATGCCTTCTAGGGTTTGGATGGTGTGTTCCGCTTGACCATCCATTTGAGGCTGAAATGCGGTACTATGTTTTACTTAAGTACCAAGACCACTTTCTAAAGACCTCCAAAAGTGAGAGGTTAATCAAAAACCTCCATCCAAAATGATAGACGAAGGGTCCCCATGAGACCTTAGTCTCTCCTTAATAAACAATCTAGCATATTTTTCTGCCTAATAAGAGATCTTAACAAGAGGGAAATGTGATGATTTGGTCAACATATCTATAACGACCCATATGGACACATTTTGTCGTACGTATGCGAGGCATACCTATTACTAAATCCATTATGACATCTTCTCACTTCTAAGTAGGGATGTTAATATCTTGAGCTAGACCTCCTGGTTATTGATGCTCGACCTTGACTTGTCAAAACTTTTAGCATCTAGCGACAAAGTTCTCTATGTCCTTTTTCATTTTGTTCCACCAATAAATCTCACGTAAGTCAGAATACATTTTGGTTGCCCATGAATAGCTTGAATATCGAGACCCATGGGCCTCATTTAAGATTATTTCATTAGGACATACACATCCGGTATATATAACCTACCTTGAGCCTAAGCATTCCATCTTGTCATTGAGAGAAAGTTTTTATAGATTTATTTAGAACCGACTTTTTTAATTTCATAAAGCTAGGGTCAAGATGTTGCTTAGACTTTTCATCAACAAAAATGGATGACTCAGAATGATGACGGATCATGACACCCACTTTTGGAGAATCTTCTAGTTGGATACCCGATCGGGATAGCCTATGCATATCTTGGGCTAACTTCCTTTACTCTTTTTTGATATACAACAAACTGCCCATGAAGACACGACTAAGTGCATCCACAACCACATTGGTTTGCCATGGTAATGTAAGACACTCATATCATAATCTTTTAAAAGCTCTAACCACCTTCTTTGGCACAAACTCAAATCCTTTTTGTTGAAAAAATACTGGAGACTCTTATTATCGGTGAACGCATCAACATATACTCCATAGGGAGAGTATCTCAAAATTTTCAAAGCAAACACTACGGCCGCTAGTTCAAGTTCTTGAGTTGGGTAGTTCTTCTCATATACCTTGAGTTGTCTAGAAATATATGCTATAACCTTACTATGTTGCATAGCGACACAATCCAACCGTACTTGAGAAGTATCACAATAAACCTTAACGCTTCGGTACTGTTCGGTAAGGTCAATTTCGGAGGGGATGTGAGCTTATCTTTCAATAATTGCAAACTATTTTCACATGATTACGACCATTCAAACTTGGAATTATTTTGGGTCAAGGCCATCAATGGAGATGCAATATATGAAAATCCCTGAACAAACCTCCTATAGTATTCGGCTAATACCAAAAAGCTTCGAATATCGGTATGACTCAAAGGTCTAGGACAAATTTTGACCACATCTGTCTTTCTCGTACCTACCTCTACACATACACTAGAGACTATGTAACCAGGAAATGCAACAGATTTCAACCAAAATACACATTCACTAAATATGGAAATGAGTTGATTATGAGGACTGGAAAAACTATCTTTATGTGGTTCATATGATCATTCTCACTCTTAGAGTATATCAAGATGTCGTTAATGAAGACAATCACAAACAAGTCAAGATAGGTTTAAAAACTCTATCCATAAGTTCCATGAAAGTCGTAAGGGCATTTTGTTAGACAAAAAGACATCTCTTTAATTCAAATTGAGCATATCTAGTTTGGATTACCATCTTCAGAATATCAACACGTCTCACCCTAAGTTGGTGATAACCCAACCTCAAGTCAATTATCAAAAAGTAACTCACTTTATGGAGTTGGTCAAATATTTCATCAATTCTAGGAAGTGGATACTTTTTTTTGTAGTGACCATGTTCAATTGCTTATAGTCAACACACATCCGAAGAAACCAATTTTTATTTTTCACAAATAAAAACACTGCACCCTATGGAAATATGCTTGGTTGAATAAAACTCTTATCTAGCAAATCCTAGAGTTGAGGCTTTAGTTCCTTTAACTCATACGGGGCCATTAGGTAAGGAGGGATTGAGATGGTTTTTATATCCAGCAATAAGTCAATACCGAATTCTCATTCAGAATTCTGGGTAAGTCATTTGGAAAGACATCAGGAAAATCCTATACCACGGGGAATGACCCTAATAGAGGAGCCTCAGACTCAAGATCCTTGCTTCTCATAATATAATAGACAAAACCCTTAGCAATCAACTTAAAAACTTTAAGACATGAAATGATTAAATTTTTTGGATCTAAGTTCCTCCCCCCCCTTCTATTCCAAAATGGGTTCACTAGGAAATTGAAATTTTACTACCCGAATTATACAATCTATTGAAGCAAAACAAGAATGTATCCAATCAATCCCCAAACTAACATCAAAGTCCAATATGTAAAGGTTCTACCAAATCAATCAATGTGACTCTATTAGGCAATGAAATGGGAAAACCCCTATAAACTCTTTTACTAACTACGGCATCAACCACTGGGGTAGAAACCAATAGGGTTTAATATAATACATCTAGAATAATATCAAATTTCATAGCCACTTAAGGAGTTACCAAATATGATGTGCCATCGGGATATAAAAATGCATAAATATTAATTGAAAATACTTTCAACATACCGGTGACAACATCCGGAGAGCTCTCTTGATCACCTTGAGATTGGAGAGCATAGAAGTGATTCTTCTTAGGAACATCGGGATTGGGAAAATTTTTTGTGCTTGAGAATTTTCCCTTTCTTTAGCTTACAATATATGGAAGTCACTCTTCATGTGTACACTCTTACCACAACAATAGAAATTTCCTATGCCCACTAGAAACTTGCCTTCATGTTTTCTACCATATTTTGCACAACTTCGCTTCTCAATATAAGCACCATTACCTTTCCGCTCTTGAGACTTGGGTGTAGAAATTTTACCTTTGTTGATCTTTGGAGTTTTAGGAGGGCCTTGGTTGGAGAAACTCTTCTTGATCCTTGGGTTATTTTGTACCTCAAATCTATCAATGGAAGCATTTGAATTTTCGGGCCTAGTCCTCTTAAATTCCCTACAAACTTGCTTCAGCTTTTGGTTCTCAATTTGTTTCTCTTGAACCATGAGACAAGATATTTCCATTCTAGGAATCAACATAGACAACCTACATTAATTGACCACAACGTAGGATATCCCAAAAAAAATTGTTCATCTTAGCCTAGAATCTGCCACCACAGTAGGAGCATGTTTTGATAATTAGGTGAACTTAAGGCTATACTCCGTCACACTCATTAATGAATTTTTGCATTTTACTCTCCCTTATTTCCAAGGTGAATAACCTATCAAGGAAGGCCGTGTTGAGCGAATCCCAATTAATTGGACCTTCTCTAATGTGTCTCTTCTCTTTTGATTGTTCATATAGAACTTGAGACACATTTATAAGTTTTTAGGTGTCTAGTTCCTCCTTTTCTTGATAAGTTAATCCCATAGTATCTAGCCCCTTGAACACTTCATAAATGAATACTTGCGGGTCCTTCTCCACTGTGGATGCAAAAAAAGTAGGGGGATTCATCCTCGAGAAATCCTTAATCCTAGAAGCGGTAGTATTAGTATTGGAGTTCACTTGCACCTTTGTATCTCTAGCAACTTGAGTGGCTAATACTTTATTCAAGCTATGAATTCCCACCATTATCTCAAAATTAGACATAGGACCTTCTTCTATAAGAACTTCAGGGTTTTGAGGAGCTTGAGGGGGAACCACCTCATTCACACTCTTCTCCTCGTCCCTTCGAGCCTTTTTCCTTCTCGTATACATTATCTATAAAAAAAAGGATAAAAAGAAAGGACTAGATAGAGTTAAAACTCTTGGGTATGATTAATAAATGTTAAAACCGTGAAAGTTCCTAAGCATCTCGTAGCCTCTCATTCATAAGTGTAGCGCGCTTCACACCCATGAACAAGACTATACATGACTTGGTATTTTGTGAAATCAATCCTATATTTTTCTCAACCTCATGCTCTGATATCAAATTTGTAACAATTAAGAGAGCACCCCGTGAACATTACCGGTGTCTTCATCCTCGAAAAGGACTTAGACAAGCCCTTACCGTTCGTCATAGCAAGTATCTTCAAATAAAAATGCGGAAAAATTTAAAACCTTCCATTTGGAAGTTCACTTCGCTTTTTATATGAAAATAGAATCTAAACTTGTCACTTCATACGATCTAAACATAAGGATATTGAAATTTTGGACTTTCCCCTTACATTACAAAAGAGTATAGAATTAGGAAATACAATATTGTCTCCAACATAATCAAAGAACTAAAAGCTCGATCAAAATTGTCTTATCCTCGAACATGACTCACCAACTTGGAGAATCAAATTCCAAGTATCCTTGTAAATAGACCTTGATTCCTCAATGGCTCAAACCTACATTGTTTGGGAAAAAGGTAAGAAAATATAGTTTCTAACATCACACGTACTAATTGTCGCTTCTATGCATAAAAATTATCATCGCACGTATCAAAGGACATTTACCTTAAAAACATGAATTTTACCAAGTAAATCCAATATACATATAACGTGAGCATTATAAGCTAATCCAACATGATATCATTCAAACTTAAAAACAACCTATGCAATAGTTGTGCAATACAAAGAATTGAACCCCGTAACCCTATTCAAAGCTAAGTATCACATCAAGAAACCTACATTGGACATACATTCATATTCTCATATTTCATCTTAACTTGCTTTATTCATAAAGATACTATTTAACATACATGAGTCATAATCACCTTAATCATAAAATAACACTACTAGAACCATCCCTTAGGATCCCACAAGTGCAATGTGTAAGAGAAGTCACATACCCTCCCTTACACTATGTAGAAACCCCCTTTCAAGAAAAGCCATAATGAGAGTCTATACACTTCATTTATTCATTTACGTTTACGGTACGAAAAGAGGTTGAAATAACCGACATTAGGCCATGAGAGCTATATAGAATCTTGTGTTCTACTCCCACACCGAAAAAAGAGAGTTAACACTTGCCTAAGGTGTATCCAATCTTACATATATGTCTAGGTGCATCCACTAAGCTAGTGTCCTATGTGGGCACATAGTTACGGGTCAAAGAGATTGTTACTAGAAACCCTAACTTACGAAACATGGGGGTTTCCCTCTCATATGACAACACATACATTGGGAATCCGGATTTGCTAAATTTGAGGAAACCCATGTGGGGAGCAAGACTTACTAAACGTGAGAACCCTATCTCATTTACATGCCTTTTAAGTGCTAAGAATCTATTCCTTTTAGTAATTGTCTTTATTCATCAAACAATTTCACATTGGTTTCTATTGGACCCTTATGTAAACATCCCATCAAAATAGCTCATAGGTCATCACAAGTGAACAATCCTTTCACTTTAGAAACACTTTAACAATTTCATTATAATCATAAGAACTACCTTTTAATCATATAAACTTCATAAAATAACATACATTGATACTTCATAGATAATTCAAGAGTATAGGATTAAGGATGAGGGAAATTTTTCATCAACACCACCACAACATATTAGCTATAACATCATTACTATCCAAATAATTCATCGTACATAATTGACTTTCAAAAAGACCCAATATTCATACCTCATTTCCCTTCATGGGACATCATTCTTAAATCACCCAAGAATACATAATAAATGCATAAACAAAGGTAATTCGTGAAGCAATACTAATTAACACCGATACAACAAATTAACATATTTAACATCTTTACAATTCACTATATGAATTCAAAGTTTTTATGAAATTGGGGAAGAACATGGGTCCATGGGATATTGAGTAAATACAATAGTTAACAATCATTATATACTTAAACAAAATTAATTGATCATAACTCACAACAATTGATTCCTAAATTTGTTTTTCAAAAAAGAACCATGTATAGAGAAAAACCATATATTTGGGGAGGTTTGAAAACCATCTTTCAAGGGACCTCTTGGGTAAAAGAATCCCAAGAGTGAAACAAATAATACCTTAAAGATGATAAAGCCATTAATTTGAGTAGAAAAATAAGGGATTTGGTCTTCTTCTTCAAGCTTCAATGCCTCTTCAATGGACGTTGAGTTGAGAAAGAATTTAGAGAAAAGTGAGTGTGATTTTTATTTCAACTTGGGGATTTGATTTGGTTGGGTATAAAAAACATAAAACTGACCTAAAATCAATGTATAAACCTCCCCTAAAATATCTAAAGACCCCTAACTTAGTTAGACCTTTTTTGAAGTTAAAATGACTTAAAAACGACGCAACTAAATCTAGGACATGGTTTCATGTCGCATGGGCACCTCGAAATCTTTTTTCTAGAATTTAAATTGAGGCAGAGAGAATTTTGAAATACCCATGTCGCGAGTCAACTTTTCCCTTTTAAGTACAGGGGGCGCGACACGTGACCATCTCAAAAAAGAGGTTGTTTGGTCACTGCCTTGGCAGCCCCTTGCAAATGATGGGGTTTTCCTCAAGGATCCCTAGGGTAGTCCTTGGGGGGTCATAACTAAACATAGTAGAGTGTTGTTCGTAATGTGAAGCACGCAAAATTATGAATAGGAGGCTATTGGGTGCTAAGAGAGTTTCACTTCTTAATTCTTCTAATCTTACCTATGAGTTTTGCTTTATGATGTCTTTCCCTTGTTCCTTATGTAATGATACTTGGAGTGAGATTTCCCTTATAAGGGTTTTGCTGTAAGCATAAGGGAGAGAAAATGTTCTTTCTGAAATGGTAGGTTGTGATGATGACTTATGGTTGAAAATAATTGTTTATGTTTTTATATTGTTAATAATACCCGACTTGGATATGTTGGGTGGTGAGGTAGGTTGAATGACATGGTGAAATATGGTAATATAAATATATATGTGTGATGAGTAAGAATGTTTGATGTTGTTTTGCTCCAATCATAGAATGGAAAGAGGTGATAGTTAGAATTGGCTAGTATGAGTTTATCCTAGGTTAGGGATATGGTGGTTAGAAAATAAAGCTTTTAAGAGTCTTTGAAATTTATGAGTTAGGTTTGATGTATGTTGTTGTTTCAACAGGTATAAAATGAGGATTCCTTATCCAGTAATGTCGACTTAAGTGAGTACTTGAGTGGTGTTGGTACGATTGATTGTTTGTTGATTGAGACTCTTGTGGGAGGTTCATGTTGACCTTATATGGGTTTCTCCCACGTGAGGAGTATGGCAATTAGTTAGGTGGTTGGGAGAGAGATATCCATATATTTTCCTTATCTACTTATTCAAGCATAAAAATAAGAGTTCTTATTATCTTGGTTAATGGTAGAGTCTATTGTGAAAAATAAGTTTCAAAATATTCTCCTTAAGATATGCCTGTTTTCGTTGAATTTTTTTTAAATGAGAAAATGAGTTTTCATACATTGTATTCCCTTCTGTTGATGTACATTTAGTGTACATTTTCTATTTTCTACATTAGGAGAAGTAGTGAACATGCCTAAATAGTACATAAGTTGACTTGTTGAGCATGCCGAATGTGTTATTGAGAAATTTCGTTTTTAACCTTTTTTTTTTAGAAAATTGATTGAATTTTCCTTATTGGAAATGTTGCATAATTGTGCTTTTATGAAAAATTTTCATGATGTGCTTATAAATTTTAAAGTAAGCATGGTGTTATGTGGATAAGGAAGTTCCTCCAAACATGAATGAGAAATGAGAAGTCTTATCCATTATAAGTTTGTAGGTATTGTTCCTACCTTCTTGTTGTTTTTTGAGTCTCTTATATAAGGAGCTGATTATCCTCCTTTGTATGTGGAATATATCGTTTATTGTATGATGGTGGGATATTACTCTTTAGTCTTTACCTCTAAAAAGAATTGAAAGTGTTTTAGTGTCATTCGAGGACAAATGTTTTCCAAGTGGAGGAGTATTGTTAGGCAGTCAAAATTGACAAGGATAAGTTAGAGCTTCATGTGAGTTTATTGAATTAATAAATTTTGAAAATGATGAATAATAGCTTTTGCAAACATCTTCATAGATATTTGAAGTCAAACGTCAAGGGACGATCAAGACATTCAAAAATTAGTCTTTTAGATGTTGCACATATTTTTTTGTGTTGTTTGGAGTCTAAAATCACTTGAGGTGACTCTAGTGTCTAAATTAACATGATTTGGGTAAAAAAGTTTGAGTACAACTCCCCGAGGACCACTCTAAGGGTCCTTCAGGAGGACACAAATATGGGCTTATAAAGCTGCCAGGGCAGCAAATTTTGGAGTTTGTGGCGCGTCCCGCGCCTGGCACTCAAATACCAAAACATTGCTCCACGTTGTGGACTTTTCACGCTGCTCAATTCCTCAAAATAATTTTAAAAATTAATATATGGATGTACCTCCATGTCATGCAGTGGCTGCCCAAATTTGGTCGCGTCGAAAAGTCAAGTTGGATGTTTCAAAAATGTCCAACTAATGTAGGGTTTTTTTGGGTATTTTGGGGTGTATTGTATAGGTCATTTTAAACCTATTACCCAATAATTGACCCCAAACTGTCAATTAGAAATAAAAAATCTCATATACCTTAAAAGATCTTCTCTTGCAAAATTCTCTCAAGCCACCATTGAAGGTCAAGGTCTTGGACCTTGCTAGGAAGGATGGTTTCAACTGATTTATTCTCACTTTTCATTGAATCCATTAATAATAAGTTATGGTTGTTCATTATCTAATTCTTGCTATCACCTTAGCAAATTTTAAAGAGTTCAATGTTTACAAAAAAATTCAATTTCCACTCTAACTCAAGGAATCTTGCTTAAAAAATTAAAATCATTAGATATGATATTATTGATGTTAAATTGTTGTTTTTAAATGAAAATATCCATGAACCCTTGATCTTTTAAAAACTCTAAATTTTGCTTATAAAGTGTTTTTATTGCTTATGATCTAATGTTGATAGAATTGGGTTGAGATTATGTTGTATTGTTGATTGTAATGGTCAGCTATGTGATTATTTTATGAGTTTTTTGAGATTTTAAGGAATGGTGATATTTTCTGTTAAAAGAGGGTAACTTGACCGAATTCCCTTGCAAATGTAGAATGTATATCAAATTGCTCTTGTGTTATGGTCTACTTATGGTGGCGGGGTTTACTTCTTGTACTTATTGTGAGCATGGTCTTGTCGGCATTATTATGAGGATTGTAGTAGCATCATGTTATGGTACATGTGAAGGTATAATGTGAACTTTTTTCTATGAAGTAATGTGACTAGGTTCAAGGTTTTATGGCATACATGGAGGTTATTATGTGATATATGTGTGATTTTGTGTAATTTGCATAATGTGAAGGTGTTCATGATAATTTTAGGTGATATTGTATAAATCTATGTCATATTGTGATTCAAAACATGTTCCTCTAAATGTTGGTATGTGATGATAATATACTAAGAAGAGTCTCTATATATATATATGGTGTCTTGTTTAGGTAGACCTAGTTATCCCTCTTGATATATGAAAGTTATGTGAATGTTATATCTTGACTTGGTAGTATTAGGAACCCTTGTCATGACTGTATCAATGAATGAAACTCAAGGATCGGAACACCTAAAGTGATTCCCTTCTATGAATGACTAAAATGAAACCTTGAATATGAAAAGAAGGTTAAGAATGTGAAACATTGAATATGAAAAGAAGGTTTGTATGAAACCTTGAAGTGGTATACCATAATAGTGCCCCTGATGAATGGAATTTGGCCTTACAGGTAGGTTGGATGGAATGTGATGAAACAATCTCTAAGAAAGTCATAATAGATATCCTAATGAACCTTGATCGGAAGCCTTTGTGGACCCCTTCTTTGGTAGTGGTATTATGAGTTAGTACGACTTAGAAATGGTACTTTCTCAAATACTTTTATGTGAATGAACTTACTCTATGAGAACCAACGCAACACACCTAGAGGATATGTGTGTGGTAGTAGCTCTACTTGAAGTAAGAGACTAGAGTACAAAGAACACCTTGATATCCCCTAAATCATGTTCTTACATGGGATGTGTCCTAGTTTTACCTTTGGACAGTAGAAGACCTTCCATGGTATGGGGTCTTATGACACCCGATTCCATACCTAGCTAGTATGGTCTATGTCGGTTAATCACTATTCTAATTATGTGGAATGTGGACTCTTGTTATTTGATAAGTTCGAAAATGTGTATGTCATACCCGAAGAATACACCACAAATGAGAAAAGCGTCGTTAACCTCTCAGACGTTGCAGACAAGACTCTTCTTAGCGTTTATCACAATTATACAGTAAAATTTAGCAGAAAAATTAATGTTTTTAACATTAAACTGAAGTATACTTAGACTTCATACTTAACATTCATAAGTCATACGATATTCTAAGGAATTGTATCATATATATATAAAACCATCTAACAGTTCAAATCTAGACTTAGACAATAAATAGTTAACATGTCATATAGGCCTTAATACAAAACAATCCAAAGAAAACATGATGGAAATAGATAACCCTAATATATGCTAAAGTCTTCATAGGCTCAAAAATAAATGATAGCGTCCCAAATATGAGGACCTACCTAGACTTGGAGAAAGAGTTCCAAAATTTTCATATTGGCCTCCTTAAACTTCAATGGCCGGAACCTAAAGTTGTATTAATATAAAGTTATGGGTATACGCACATAACACATAAGTATATGCATGAAAAAGGATCATTTATCATTTCACTAGAAAATATGCTATGTCATGTGAAAGTATTCAATGCACATACCATATAATGTGTACAAACTAAGGATACCATCAACTTACAACATTATCATAGTCAAAGACATATTTACATAGAGTCATTTTAACATATTCAATAAATCATATAAACATAACATACAAAACACTGACCAATGATCTCATCCCCAACCTACAAGTGCAATGGTCATGTGAAGCCCCATAACCCCACACAACCAAGTAGATAAGATAGGAGACCATAAGTAAAGCTTTGCTTCATGTGACTTGTAACATAAGTAATCATCACTTCATATAGCAATATAAACCAATAACATGTTCATCATAATAACTAACGTCATATAAGAGTAACATCATGCATCATAACATATAGCTCTCATTTCATCATATTAAATAAGAACAATCTCCTAGGACTTCCCTTTGAATCAACTTGTGCAATATCTAGGTAGAGTCCCATACCCCTACCTATACTAAGCAAACTCCTCAAGTCACCCTAGTCAACGTTCACTTACTTGTCTTTCTTTTTAAATGAGGGAACATTCTCCTTAAGCGACATAGACCATGTGAGCTAAACAGAGAATCCGGTGTCTTCCCCACACTGAAGAGAGGTGGTCTACCGGCCAAAGTAAAACCTACATGACATAGCTTTCTAGGTGGATCCACTAGCTAGTATCCTATGGTGGAAACATATTTCAAGAACTAGGGGATATATTAGAGACCCATAGTTTCATATTACATTGTAGCCTCAATATCATGAGAATCATTGTGAACCTACCTTCCACTAGGGAAGGGAGACTTCTCATATCTAGTCCACCGGTGCTTAGCTTAAGTCTCTTTTCTTGAAATAACCTTTTAGTTTTCTTTCATCATAAACTTATCATAGGTCATACTAGGTTAAATCCCTGTATAAACATGATCATGAGCTCTTTTAGGATTAGAGGAGAATTACCTTTCATCACAACCCTTCATATGTGAGATTAATATAACATAGTCATCTTGTGTAAAGCATACAAGAGAATATCATAGCTTGCATTTTTATAGTCTTATCACGATCTCACATTTAACATGTTCATAGACCAGCGTATACACATAAAAACATCATACATACTTTCATAATAACATAGTGATTCATAGGCTAACATAAACATTGTAGAGTAATTGCAACTGTAGAAGACTCACCTCTTACGTCCAAGAATCTTATTCATCTTAAACTATTCATAATCATACATTGTGAAATACTCAATAACATAATCGATAACAACTCATCAAATCATGTAAAAGATCAATGCATAGCGTAGGTAAGGGAAACGGATCGTAAAAGGGTTCATTCAAGTCTTAATCCTAATCCTAACGTTTACACATAATCAAATACCATAAACAGCCCATTCGAAACCATCACTTAGATAAATATCATGTATCATACGTCATTCAAACATTATAAATCAAATACTCAACAATCGTATGAAATTAGCTATGGAAAACGTTTACTTTTTGTTGGAAATCATAAATCTATGGTTAGGAAGAAAATCTATTTTGTAGAGTAAAAATCCTAGTATTGAAGTTCTTGAAAACTTATTTTGAAAGGACCTACTGGGAAAATTAATCCCAAGAGTTAAAAACCCATATCTTATAGATTAATAATCCACAAAAATCTGATTGGAAACTTCGAATCCTTCTTCTTCTTCCTTAAGCTTTTCTTGATCTTCAATGGACTTTGGAAAAGAGAGCGTTCTTGAAAGATTGAGAGAATTTTTGTTTGATATGATTTGGGACGTGTAAAAGTGATCTAAAACTGATCTAATATACATATATAGTCATCCATGAAATACCCAAAAAACCCTCCACTTAAATTACTAAAATGCTCTCCTAAATTGACTAAAAATAGGAGAGCATTTGACTTAGCAAAATCTAAAAATTTGTTAAGGGTTTCAGATTTGACTAGAATATTTAATTGTATTAATTATTTTTTTAATTTAATTAATTAAGTGACCTAGGTTAATTACTAAAGTAGCCCTAAGTCACCAGGACCATAACCAACCCCTTTGGATGTTTCTTTAGTTAGTTACCCGGCCAGTTCCATCCGGTTAGGTTGTAGGATTTCAGGTAACCAAGTTAGTTTATTTTAGTTAATCCTAGGTTAGTTAGTTAGTTAGGTAATTTATTTAGATCCTAGGACTAGTTAGTAAGTTAGGCGTCATATGGCTTTACCTGCACACGCGCATGTTCCCTAACTGCCCTTACTGAATTTGGTTGGGCTTGGCCGCTTGGTCTCTTGGCCGATAGCACATGTGTTGCTGCGCATTTTTTGTTGTCCCAAGGATCCTCACTATTTCCTTGGGCACTACTTAATCTACATAACCATTTTAAATAATCACGTGTTATGGTACCTAGGCTTGACAATTGGATGTCTCGTACTTAACATGTGAGTTAAGGAATTAAGCATTTCAGCTTAGGGTATTCATTGCAGGTACCGTTCCTAAACAACCTTGTATTTGAGCATTTGAACATAAAAGTATATCTTATTACATAGAAATTGGCTAAACATCTAAGTGTATTTTATGTTACTTGTTTATACATAGAAATTGGCTAACACCCTTAAGCCAATATTCTCTAACATGCCCAATATTACTCAATATTGGGCATTGGGATGTCTATGTACCCCAATACATATTCATAAAACCTAATAGGCTCTTCACTAGACAAGTACATTTTATGGAGTGTTACAGTGTAGGAAGTTGAATGGGACGCTATCTACACATGGCAAGAGTAGGCTTTGAAGATGCTAAAGTGAGTTCCCTAGGTCTTCCAGGACCATTATGTGAAGTCCCCTATTTGTTTAGTTGTCTCTTAAATGGCTTAAATGAATAATGTTAACTTAGTGAAAGTACGTTGAATAAAAAGGTTTTTATTTATGGTGGCTTTGAGGAACACTTTCGTGTTCTTGAAGATGATGTATGGGTGGTTTCTTCAAGTTTTACTTAGGTCGTCTTAGATTAATCTTAGGTAGAGAGTGTAAATGATGAAAAGGCTTACTCGTTGAATAAGGAATTAAGTCCTATTTGTTGATATTAGTTTAATATGTCTTATATGTGATTGTTGACTTGTATTATGTCTCTTAACTATTATGATGAAGGTTATGTTTCTATAGTAAATGTAGATTTTTGCATGGTTTTTGTATGTCTTCCATACTAAGTGGTTAATGTGCTAACCCTTTTTTTCGTTTTTGACTAAAGTATATAGATTTTAGATATGGTATGCTATATAGGTTTACTACGTTTCTAAGTTGTTGAAGATGAACACTTTGTGGGTCCTCATAGATTCAAGGACATTACCCTACATGTTCCTTTATATCGTTTAGTCTTTCTTTAAGTTTTTCATGGGCTTAGTCCCAATGTTTTAATCTGAAATATTAGATGGTTTATGAGACATACATCTTGTAAAGTTAAATGTTTTTAAAGTCTCTGCTTACTATTTAATGAAAGCATTTTTTTTGCATGAATAAAGTTTTAAATTCTTATTTATTTTTTAGTATCATATGCAATGAATGATCCATGTGTCTTGTATAAGACCTCCAAGAGGTCGAATATGCCGGTTACGGCTAGGGGGTACTCCCGGGTTATAACAATTGGAAAGGCTAAAGAGTTATATTTAGAGGTGTTGATAATTGGGTGCAGAGATGCATAATTTCATTAGCTTTGTTCTGAATATTGTAATAGTGTAACAAGTCTATCAGCTTGGTAAAACTCTATCGAAAAGTGAATAAAAGGATTGTACAGATAGCTCGAGACTGATGATAAGTGCCTTGTCTTATTTTTAATTGGATAAATAGATCTTCGGGAATCAATTTTAGCATTAGGGGTATTTTCTAAGCATAGTTGTTCAAGATTTTGCTAAAAATCTTACTGCCTCAATTCATTCCGTTGCAATGGGGTTATTGCCACTACAATGAAACCGCCTACAACGATATGTGTGCGGCTATAGCGAACAAGTTAGAGATCGGAATTATAATGCTTTCGGGACTTTTCAGATGAGTTTTCACTGGTTTAAGAAGACCCTTTGAAGCGGGATTGGTGAAGCTACAGTGATGCCGCTACAGCGGGATAGGTTCCACTATGGCGGGTCCTAAGCGACTAAAGGTCATTAAATAAACATATAAGCTAATGCTGATACATAAGGGGTTTGTGTTAGACGTTTGAATTTAAAATTTATATTTTTTATTGTACATATACATTCGTGGTAAAATACTTTTCCAAGGTTTGACTTTTCAAGATGCGGAACGGTCACTTGTATCAAGTATTGAACATTTGCAAGGACTTTCACTTGATTTGAGTTTGTAAAGTTTATCTTTTTTGATTTTCAAGGTATTTGATGAACGTGTTGGTTTAAAAGAAGTTCAATAATCAGAGTTGTTATTATTGAGAGTGTTGGCCTCCAATCAAAGGATGTGAAGAGTATGTCGAGTCAAGTGAAAGAGAATGAATGGTATTGAATCTGCAAACGAAAACCTTCTGCATTATCTTATAAATTTATATAGGACCATGGGTTTCATTTTTTACATGATTTGAAGCGTTAATGAACTAGCTATGTCACATGCATTTTATATTGTGGGTGGAACTTTAGTGGTTGATCTAGTGTACCCATATTGCGAATGTTCTCTTGAATGAGTGGGACAGTTGGGAGGAATTGGTTATCTCAATGAATAATGTGGTGTTGTCTAGGAGTTGTTAAGAATTGGTGCATGTACCACCTTGCTAAGGAGAATTTATAAAACAGCCACCTTGCGTGATTATATTTGTCTGACAATATTGATATTCTTCATGTCGTCGAGTTTCTATATCGATTATGTATTGTTTAATATTGGATCATTGAATTCAATTATGTTGTTCTTAAGAGTGATCTGCAATTACTAAATCTAGAATTTTGATAGTATTGTTTGAGGGGTTGTATGCTTATACATATCCCTCGACGAGTATCTCACTTCTCAAGTTTGAAACTTTAGTGACTTAAGCTTATGGAATTTTATGTTGTGAGATGGAGATGTTGATAAAAACTATGATTTGTTGGGTATAATGAGAGTGTGTGGGTTTGTTTAGGTTTACCTCTAATTATGATGAGTTTTTATTTTAGAATTTTATCAATTATGTGAGGAAGGATTAGTTCTTATTATTATATCAAGATCCTTTATGAGATGTGACAGACGTGTGTAGGATCAACTTTTTTTGTTGTTGGGATTCATTTTGTTGATTATTTAAGTTTATAAGCAACATTACGTATCACTTGAGTATTGGGTGACCATTGATAAATTGGAAGGGAGGATGTGAAGGTATTAAATTGGTTGGTTTGAGGTTGGAGTTGTGAAACCCTTAAGAGATAATGAGATTCGGTAGTAAGGGCATCTGAGACAATTATTCTAGTAATTCGATGTTTCAAATACTACTCTACCTTTATTTTTCCCAAGCATCTCCTAGTTGATCACTCAGGGATGAGTAATGGGTAAATTTTTATCAATTGTAACAACCTGATTCCATCATTATGGAGAAGTCATTGAAGAAAGAATTAGGGCCAGAAAACTCCTTCTTAGTGACTTGGAATTACCCAACGTAGTCCTGATTTGAAAAAATTAGATTCATTAAGGTTTAGGTAAAATATAGTAATGAATTAGAGATGTAATTATGAATTTTATTACATTAATCGATAGATAAGATGAAAAGGAACTGATAACACTTTAAAAAATCAAATTTGGACGAGTAGAACACTCGAAATCGATATTTTCATGTATGAGTACATTCTTTCCGCATTAAGGTCGTTGTAGCGGGATTTAGGCCAATATTGCGGCACCATTACAGAAGGAAGGGTCCGATGGATAGGGAAAGACGCATTTTGAAGTAGCTTATAAAACCTAGGAGGACCCTATTTGGTGTTTTTAAACTTTTAGGACTAAGGAGGCGATCCAAGACGAGTTCTTAACATTTTTTTCACTATTATAAGGCTAAAGGTAAGGGTTTAACTCGCCGAAACTGTTTTTTGACTCATAGAACCTATTTTCTTGGGTTATTTTGATAAGTAAGGGTTTTGATCAACGAATAATGGCAGAGAAAAACGTATTTTGGGTATTATGATATTGGGTTTGATCTAGGGTTTTGGGGTTTTTTAATAATATTAATAATTAGAAATTTGATTGTTGATCTTTGCGTATATCAATTTTTGTAAGGGAAGATTCAAGTGTCTTAGGGGATTCAAGCTAAGATTGGAGTTAAGTGATGGTTTTGATTTTATGTTTGTTAGATAATTGTTATTGCTTCAAATAATTCATGTATATATAAGAAAGTTGCATTGTTTATCACACACTATGCAAATGAATATGAACGTATCACTTTAACTGATGAATCACCTCTTGTTGAATGATCTTAATTATGTTATTGTGATGTTTAATTGGAATCTTGTTTCCGCATTCTAGCATACTAACTCGGATCGGTTGTCATTTCTGACAATAAAACTTTGATGAGGTTTCCACGTTCCAACATGCTAACTAGGATCGATTGCCATGTTTCAACATAAAAGTTGGATCCGATTTCCATGTTCCGGCATGTTAACACTTGGACTTTGGGTTCCGTGAGAGGACCAACTACTTTTGAGAATTGTACTCATTGTGTACAGAGTATGACTTATGACTTCTGAAAGAGTTCTACATAGTATGAATGATAGCATATGACTTCATTCATGCGTTGCACAAGTACACATTAAGAGTGGTTGTGGTTTTGTTCTCTTATGCTATGAAGATTGTGTAAATTAATGTTGTTTATATTCAGTATGTAACATGGTCATATTATTGTGAATACTTATATATGCTTCAGTTATTGGGATAGTCATGTGATCCTACCAGTACATTGTGACTTTGTAATGATTCTTCATTTGCTCTATTTCTTGTTGAATATGGGGCATCTTTTGATGGATATTGTCAGACCTCGTTTAGAAGACCAGTGACTATTTCGAATTCAAGAGTGAGATAGTTCTTTCTGACTGCCCTGAGTTCTCCTTGTTTAAGTCCACTCTCTTCGGACTCAAAATATTATTTAAGGTGTTGTTTAGTTTTGGGGTAGTACCCCTTGTTCTTAGACATGTGGTTGTTAGAGTTTTAGTACATTTATATTCAGGTTTTAGGTGTATTATTCCACATTTTTTTTGTTTCTTTAACTTGGTTTCATTACATAAATACCTTAGTTTAGATTATTTGCTTTATTTGGCTGGTAGTAGTGATTCTCCCACTAGGTGTTAGTGTAGGTTCCAATCACGTTGGTTTGGGTCGTGAGATTGTAAGTCCCCTCTGTGGGCATCCTTTTAGTGAGCATGTCAACATTCCTCTATACCTTTGGCTGGGTATATTGGATCTTCTTAATGGGCGTATACATCGGAATCCACATTTAGCTAATGCGATTTTATCATGGGTTATTAGTAGCTTCCACAGTTGAGAAAGATTCCATTGCATTAACCACATTTCACTATATTTCGTATTCCATGATAGCTTTTTATACGATGGTCATTGCATTCAGTTAGCTCAATGGTCAGTATCTATATAAGGTTCATATTAAACTCTCACTTTGTTGCTTGTTCGGTTATACGTTTATTTCAACTTTACTATAACATATCTGCTCAGTACCTTTCAACTACTAACACATACATTGCACTACATCTTATCATAATGTAGGTTAAGGTCCTCAACATCCAGATCATGCTTAGTAATATTTTTGATCATCATTTCAACATCAGTGGTCAAGGACTGATGACATATTTATCGTTATAGCTTTCAGTTTTAGTTTAAGTGTTGCAAGATTCAATTGGGGACATGTAGCAACATTTCTAGCCAGTCCAGAGGCTTATTTCAGAAAAAATTAGCTTCAGCTTTAGTCTTATAGTTTTATTTCTCTTTTTTACTCAAACTCACACTTTTCATAAATTCTTATATAGAATGGGTAGTCCCCATCACTTTCATTTTCATAACATTCAATCTTCCGCATTAGTATTTTTATCATAGTATGTTTATGTTATGCTAGTAGGGTTAGCTTGGGATCACTCCTGATCCAAGGTCCCGTGTACGTGTCCAGAGGGTTTCCTTGGGGTGTGACACATGTCTTAGAACATCTAGCCAATTGGAGACTATTTTAACCCATAGATAAATTAAGTTATAGTGTTAGAGTTTTACTTTTGAGTTGTTTTTCAAACTCTTAGTTTCATATATTTGGATTTAATATATGGGCATTCCCATCATATCAGTTTAAAGGATAATTGAGCTTCCACATAGTATTTATTTACTTAACTTTATGTAGTATGCTTAGATACAAAAACAGGGTTAGCTTGGGCTCATCTGTGATCCTAGGTCCCATGTGTGCTTCTTGGGGGCGAAGCCTTGGGTCATGATGAACTTGGTATCATAGCATAAGGTATTGGGATGTCCGGAAAGTTTCACTAACTAGAGTACTTTTTATGGGTTTAAAGTGCACCACATCTAATGAAAAGGAGGTTTCAGAGTGATATAGGAAAACTTCAATATCCTGATCGTGCTTAAGGTATGTTTTAATTCCTCATTTCTAATTTGATGTTTATGTGTTTCAATTAGTAATCCTCGTAGAGCTTATGGAATGAATGTGGATGCACGCGATACTAACATATCTCTTGTATTTCCAAATAAGGAAGTTTCGAAACCTGAGTTTGAACCGCTATCCAAATTTTAGCTTACAATGTGACTATCTAGAATAATCAGCATGATATACATTCTACAAATGCTAGTGGTGGATTGTGGCAACTAGGTTCGCGATTTTGTAATGATGAATTCGATTGACTTGTTTTGATCATAGATTAGTGAGGATCCCAAAAATTTCATTGATGAGATCAAGAAGATCTTTGCAAAGATGAAGGTGAAAGGTAATGATAGGGTGGATTTTGCATCCTATCAGCTTAAGGATATAGCAAATACGAGTATACTTAGTGGAAAGAAAACAAGGGCATAGAGGAAACTCCTTTCATTTGGGAATGATTTAGTGAAGCTTTTCTTGACATGTTCTTCTTGAGAGAGTTAAGAGAGGCAAAAAATATAAGAGTTCATTGATTTGAGACAAAGTAGTATGACAGTCCAAAAGTGTGGACTCAAGTTCACCCAACTCTCTAAGTATGCTCCTCACATGATTGTTGATTTCAGGGCTCAAATGAACAAGTTCATGTATAGGGTATCTGTTTTACTAAAAAAAGAGTGTACAAATGTTATCATGCTTGAAGATATAAACATGTCTAGGACCATAACTCATGCTTAACATGTTGTGGATGATTAGATTTGGGAACAGGCTAAGGAGAATAGGAAAGTCTCAAACATGAAACTGTAAGTATTTTCAACATAAATCTTATAGTGGAAATCACTTGAAGTTATAGAAAAAGTCCTCAGCTCCACCACCTTCATCAGTTAGTATTTTGTTATACATATTTTTAAATGATAAAAAAGGTAGGGCATCACTCTCTAAGTTGCATGGGAGTGTTTTAGGCTCCCGAACCTACCTAATTTTTCAAAAGTGTTGTAAGACCATCCAAACGAGTATCTTGCAAGAAAGGAAGGATGTTTTGGGTATGGGCCATCTGGTCAAAGGTTGAAAGATTGTCCTTCTAAAAAGGTTCAAGGAGTCAATAATGCTAGAGCTCAGTGCATAATTTTTGTATTATCAATAGGAAACCTGACTCAGAAGGGTAACTCATCTGGTACCGGTGACAGGCAGCGCAAAAATAGTTTGTATGCTCTTCAAGCTCGCCAGGATTAGGAAGATTAACTTGATGTAGTCATTGGTAGATTAGGTTCTTGAATAAAGATCTTTGCGCATGGTTATATCCAGGGGCAGTCATCTTTAGTATTTGTCTAGTATTTTCGTAAGAATGCTTCCAAATCTAAAATCCTCTAAGTGACCAAGTTATAGATGGACGCATATGTAGAATTTGCCTTGTCACAGTCTCTTTGAATTTCACCTCTATATATCTTGTTGAGGGAAATGGTAGACTTCGATATCATTCTAGGCATGAATTTTCTACATTCATGTTATTCCTCAAATTATTATATAACTAGGATAGTTCAGTTTTGGGTTCTTGATGAGCCAACCTTAGAATTCAAGGGTAGTAGCATAGAAAGATTATCTCCAGGGATTATCTCTATCATCTACTTTGGGTTAAGAATTCAAACTCCTTAACCCCAACTCTTGAGTCAATTACAGCAGTCAATGAGTTCCCATAAGTGTTTCTAGAAGATCTTATCGGAGTTCCTCTCGAAAGAGATATCGGCTTTGTAATTGATCTCCTTCATAATACACATCATGTATATATTCCTCCTTATTTAATGACTCCATTTGAGCTAAAAGAACTAAAATTGTAGTTGAAAGACCTTAGAGATAATGGCTTCGTATTTCACCGTGGAATGCACCAGCATTTTTTATGAAGAAGAATAGTTGAACAAAGTCACAATTAATAATAAGTATCCTATCCCCAAGATTGTCCACTTGTTTGACCAAATTTAGGGTTCTATTCATTTCTATAAGATAATCCTCTAATAAAGTTATCATTATCTAAAAGTCAGACATATTGACATCCAGAAGAAAACTTTCGAACTCGATATGGTCATTATAAATTTGTAGTTATGTCATTTGGACTAACTAATTCTCGTGCATCATTTATGAATCTGATGAACACAGTGTTCAAGTAGTATTTGGACTTGTTCTTTATCTTCTTTATTGATGATATCCTCATTTACTCTAGGAAAGAGGAAGAGCATGCAAATCATTAAAGGGTTGTTCTCCGAATTCTCAAAGATCATCAATTATGCACTAAGTTTGGAAAATGTAAGTTTTATTTGCAATCAATCTCTTCCTTGGTCATATTCTATCTAATGAAAAAATCCGAGTGGATTCTTTGAAGAAAGAATTAGTAAAATAAAGTCCTAGAGTTACCTGTCCTTAAAATATCAGAAGTTTCTTGGGTTTGGCAAGATATTACAGAAGGTTCGTGGAAGGATTTCAACCATAGCCTCTCCATTGACTAATTTGACTAAAATAAAGATCATATTTCAATGGTCAGATGATTGTGCAAAAAGCTACGAAGAACTGAAAACAAGTTTACCACAATATATGATGTATTGTGATGCATACAGAGTCGGTTTATAAAGTGTATTGATGTTACGAGGTAAGGTTATCTCTTATGCTTCTAGACATCTTCTGGTGATTAGGATGCACTATCAAACTCATGACCTCTAGCTTGAAGCACTAATGTTTGCACTTATGATTTGGAGACATTACTAGTATAGTCTTCACATAGATGTTTTCAGAACATAAGAGTTGTCACGACCAGAGTCTACACCCCTGACGATACCAGTGTCGTTGACCTCTCAGAGGTCGCAGATAAGCCTACTTACGTCATTGTTACTTCATCTAGGTTAATTTAGCGAAAAATTTGAACTTTTTGTCATATGAAACATATTCTACTTAACATCATACTCGTTCACCATCAATCATCTAATATTAACATCATCAAATGTAAGAAATAGTTTTATATTGCATTAAACGTAAACATTCCAAAACGGCACCAATACAATGTCTGAAATAATATGGGAAAGAAACACTAGTGTAACATACTCCACTAGATAAAACCTATATCTAAGTTAATTATAACAGTAGGCATTCTCGAAAGCATAAGGTCCTACCAAGTCCAGATGAATGCTCCACGTCCGGATAGCTGCAGCGTCGTATATTAAGTTCTAGCGTCCGCCTGTGCCTGCACCTAAAAGTATAGAGTTGTATGGGATTAGTACACACTTGTGCTATGTATGGGTATATACAAGAACACACCAAGGACATGCATGAGTAAGAATATCTCTCTCCTATCGATATGAATTATGGAAAGTCAAGTCAGTGGACTTGCAAAATCGGATTAGGAAAGTCATGTCATGAGAGTAACATGCATTATCATACTTATCATTTTGCAAAAAGCATACAACATATTGCACATATCATATAACATAGTTCATATCATTCATTATTATGATATGAGACCTTGGAATCATGGACTTGACATAAGGGCTTCCAAAATGAGGGCTAAACACATGGGACCTCAACTAAGGATCCTTCTTTAGCAAACACGGAGTATGCTTCATTCATTCATACGTACTTCATTTTTTATTCTTTCACATACTAGTGCAACCACCAGTCATCCATAGGATGTAATTTAAAATTCTCATCGGGTTCGCTGTGCAATAACAAAGAATAACCTAGTGTAGTTACATAAGTCTAGTTCACCTCTTAATCATCCTATCCTAACACCTTTGGTATCATTCATTTCATTATGTGCATTCATTGAGGCTGGCATCATTCTTTCTTTGGGAACTTTAACCTTAACCGGCATAGATCATGTGAGCATTATGAAATCCAATGTCTGTCCCAGACCGAAAAGAGATGGAATCACCGGCCAAAGTGACCAAACATGCTAGCGTATATAGGGAGTTGAACCCTTCTAGATCCCTATATTGGCAGTATAGGTTCAAAGACTAGGAGATATAAGGAGACCCATACCTATCATGATGGACAGTCTCATCTCATGAGATTTACGTGAGCCTCCGCCCTTCCCGAAGGAACGCATCACCACTCATACCTATCTTATCGGTGCTCAATATAAAGTTTTATTGCATTCAACTCATACATCTTGGAAGTTGGCTAGAGAGGACATCACAGCTCATTAGATGATTTCTCATCTCATCATTTGTATTTAGTATGCATTAACTTCAATAGTTTTATTAGAGTGTTCATAGAAAATGGTCTCTTCATTAAGTTTACACTCTTATAAGTGAGTACGTTTTGGTAACATTTACATAGGCTCATTTGAGATTGCTCTTATATTTCACATTAGCCTCTTATCAGTTCTCACCACATTCATTAGCTTTAGCACATTTGTTCTTCATAATTACTCACCCTCTTTACGTGAATGTTCATTTCATTATATGCCAATGGACTTGGCCCTTTAGTGTGTTTCACACTCTGACTTAACCCTTTTAGGGTTACATCATTTCATCACATACATCTTAGGTTCACTTACTTTTAAGCATATGCTAAACTTATGAATCTATACATACAAGCCATGAGTATTCGTTCCTAGTTCATTTAAGTGATTCATATCTTCCTAAGATTATGTGATACAAGACTTATACATCTTGTATGTATGCCAAGATCTCAATTTCGATCTATGTAGGCAGCATTCTTTTCAAAATTTATTCACGTACGACTTATGTGTCAATACGAAATTGGTAAAGGGAACCCAATTTTGAATCCCTTGGATAACACTTATGTTTTTATTTGTTTTCCCTTTATCGTAATCTTCACCCTCGGCTTGGGGACCCAATTTCGAAAACCCTCACTAACATTGTTTTCCTTCCTTTTTCCTTTCCCTCACTTCAGCTTAAACATTTAGGAATTAGGAGACCCGAGATCAAACCCCCACAAGCACATTTCTTTATTTTTATTTTTCCTTAACTCCTTTTTTGTTGGCCGAGAGGATGTGGGTTCAAATCCCACTCATCTCATCTCATTAATTTTATTACTTTCTCCTTGTCTCCTTATTTGATCGGCAGGTCGTGGGATCGAATCCCACTCCTCCCATCTTTTTCTTTTATTATTTTTAACTTTCTCCTTATTCTCATGTTTGACTGAGTGGTGGTGGCTTCGAATCCCACTCCTCTCACTTATTTATTTTTATTTTCAAGTATGAGAATCGGCTAAGGCACCCAATTTTTATTCCCCTTAACCCCATTTCCTTAATTATATTTTTTTAGTGATTTTAAAATGGTGAGGTCTAGGGTTCAATCCTTAGTGACCTCACTTATTTTACATTCATTTTACATTGCATATTGTACAACTTTGCTTGGCCGAAACAAACGAACAAGGTGCTGGAAATTGGGTCACGTTATTTTAGGTGTAGTTTCATAGTTAAATTTAGCGAAGAGTTTTTTACTTAAATCAGCCACATTATACCTCATATGAACATCAGAATTTATACAAGATTGTGCACGTTAAATACAACCATAACACATGTCATGTTCGAACATCAAACTGAAAGTAAATGTCACGGCTTACACATTGCACACACATAATATTTCACATAATTTCGAAAGACATAAATTATCAGTCATACAATTCCGAACACAGTTTCATGAACATATTCATCACAAAAATCACATTACACGCCTTATCTACCAGCAGACATACCAACCTAAGATCATTGGGAGCTAGTGACTGGGAACATGTAATGGGGAACAACCCTAATTTTCGGAGTAGAATCATCTTAGACTTAAGGGTCTCTTGGGAAAAGGACCAAGAGGAAGAAACCAATACCTGGTTTTATCTTTCAACACCTTCAAAGTGCTGCCAAATCCACCAATAAACCAACGTCCCAGCTTACCCGGTGAGCAATGCCTTTTTGCTTTACATTTTCAAATTATCTTGTCGTTTGTATTTTTTTGCAAGTTCTTCAAGTGTGAAGAACTTTTGGTTTTTGTTTTGTTTTCTGTTTTATAACCAGAAAAAGAGAGACATCATGAGAGAGTGTTTGAAAAGAGGGAGATAAACGTGAAAGAGAGAGATGTGAGATAGTGTTCCCTTAGAACTAGACCTTTTAGGCAAGACTTAGTCAAATTAGATTAAATAATAGTTAATAAGTAATAATTAATAATAAAAATCTGATTTTCCTTTTTCATAAATCAGCATTTAAATATTAATTAATTAAATTAATTCACCAAATTAAATAATCAAATTAAATCATTGCTCCCACCTAGGTTCAAACCCTGGTGGAGCAAGATTTCTCTCAAAGGTCAATTTCGGCCCCTTCCTACCCAAATTGCCCCTACACCATATTAATTAAATAATTAAGTAAATATTTAGGGTAATTACGATGCTACCCTTAGCCTGAAAAAAAAAGAAAATTTTACCCATAGACCCTCCAAACTAAAGATTACCCCTTTTAAGTCCGGTTAAAACTTAATCGGGTAGATCTTCATATTCGGCTGCCATACATGGCTGGAACCAACTTTTCCTAGCTTAACTAACTCACCAAGTTGGTTGGCTTGATATTTTCAAGGGTTCAGAGGTCTAGTTCAACGTGCATCAATTCGTGTGAACCCAGTCTAGTCGTAGGCATTCCAGACACATTAAGCATTACTTAGCATAGCCATTTTTAGGGTTGTTACAAGAGCCTTCAATATATATTCACCAAGAAAGAGTTGAATCTTTGCCAGAGGAAAGGACTTGAGTTCCTCATGGACTATGACATGAGTGTGCATTACGATCCCTATAAGGCCAATGTAGTGACAGATGCTCTTAGAAGACTATATATGGATAGTGTAGCACATATTGAGGAATAAAGAAAGGAACTATAAAAGGATGTTCGCACACTTCCTCTCTTAGGAGTTCATCTTATGAAAATATTGTATAGTGGTGTGACACATCAAAATGGATCAGAATCTTCATTGGTAGAGGATCTTAAGGAAAAGCAAGACAATGATCCAATATTGCTTTAACTAAATAGTGCACTCCATCAACAGAGATTTGATATTTTCTCCAAAGGGGAGATGGTGCGATTCACTATTAGGTTCAGTTATGTTTTTCTAATGTTGATGAGTTGAGACAACATATACTTTCAAAAATCATAATTCCAGATATTCTATTCATCCGGGCACCACTAAGATGTACTATTATTTGCGAGAAGTCTTTTGGTGGAATTGTATGAAAAGGGATATAACATATTTATGGCTAAGTGACATAATTGCAAGCCATTGAAAGTAGAACATCGGAAACCAGGAGGTAATACCCAAGAAATCAACATTCATACTTGAAAGTAGGAAGTGATTAACGTAGACATCCTTACAACCTTACCTCCTACTGAAAGACAACACAACTACATTTGGGGGATAGTTGCTAGAGTTACTAAGTCTACACGCTTTTGGATGTTAAGACTACACATTTGACGGAGGACTATGACAAACTTTAAATTAATGAGATATTTAGGTTGCATGGGTTTCCCTTGTCTATTTTCTCAAAAAGAGGTCCTCGGTTTACGTTTTATTTTTGAAGTCATTTCATAAAGGTCTTCATACTAAGTTATATCTTAGCAGGACATTTAATCCACACATGGATCGTCAGGTAGATCATACCATTAATAACTTGGAGCACAAGTTAAGATCTTGTTTGATAAATTTAAGGGGTAGTTGGGATGATCATCTTCCTATTATAGAGTTCGCCTACAATAATTGTTACCATTCCAACATTCAGATGGCCCCTTATAGGCATTATATGGGCATTGATGTTGATCTTCAGTTGGTTGGTTTGAAGTATGTGAAGAATCCTTCATAAGGAAATATTCACTTTATAATTTTATGAATAAAGATAAACTCATTAAAGATATACTTACGACAATCAGAGTCACCAGAAGATCTTTGCCGATGTAAGAAGAAGGGGAATTAGAGTTCCAAGTGGATGATTGGGTTTTTTAAGTAAGTGTCACCTATGAACGGGATGATGAAATTAGGCAAGAAAGGTAAGCCCAGTCCTAGATATATAGAGCATTACAAGATTCTGAAAAGAGTTGGCAAAGTGGCTTATGAGTTAGACTTTCTAAAAGAAATAGCAAATGTGAATTCGCGTTTTCATATTTTATTGTTAAGGAAGTCTGTGGGTGATCAAACATCTATTGTTCCTTTAGAACATATTGCTATGAAGAATATAAATTATAAAGAGGTGCCCGTTGAAATTATAAATCGCTAGGTTTGAATGTTGAGAAACAAAGAAGTCGCTTCATTAAAGGTTTTGTGGAGGAGACAGTTCTTAGAGAAAGATACTTGGGAACAAAAGGAAGAAATGAAAGACGATTATCCTAATATATTTCATTTTGATTCCATGTCAACTTAAAGTAATAGTTTCTCTTCAGTTTTTCAGTCATTCATATGTAGTTCTAGTCTTAGTTTCATTATCCTTTAGTTTGTACTTTCATTTTAAATGTATTTGTATGGCCTTGGAACTTGTTTTGTCTTAGGTTAGTTTCTAGTGTTTAGTGGTATGGTTTGTATCTCTTTCCCTCCATATTCAGCTATTTTAGTCTTCATTCGAGGACAAATGTTCCCAAGGAATATATAATGTAACACCTTTTATGCTAGAACTACCAAAATGCAGGTTTCAGGGGTTGCAGGTGGCACCGATGGGTATAACCCACAAACAGTAGAGGGACTCGGGGTCCGTTCTACTAGTATATGGTTCTCAACCATCAAAGTCTCCCCAATACCCTCTATGAAATTAATCTAAGTCATGACCCATGATAGTCCATGTCGACCGTAATTCAGAACGAGGTTTTTTGTCTAGGGTCGTAGGTTGAACCTCATATTTCAGCTCTCTAAATCCCATTGACGGTTGACAAACACGGACCATCATTCAATCAATAGTTCATCGGTATCCTCGATCGTTTTTATGTCGGGGGTCATTAGGTCTTTTTCTTATGTATTGGACCCCTAAAATATGTCGTTTTACCCTAAAACTATGTGGTTTTTGTCAGTTGACCGTACCTTAGTGGATTTTTCTAAAAATAGTTAACCACACTTAGAACCAAAGAGTAGAAGAGTACACAAAATCTTTCCAAGAATGCAACAAGGTTTCCTTTAGTTCCAACCCAAAATCGAAATATTTCTCCATTGAATTTTTCACCAGGGATATGGGATTTCTCTAGTGGGATCCTTTCACCCATTTAGTCCCTATATTTCAATAAGAATATTTATTCTTTTAATATTAGGTATACCTAGGGTTTCTTGAAAGTTAGAAGTTGTTAGGTTTTAGCAATTAGAGTTACCGAAATAAGATTATCACGTTATTGCTCAGTTCCGTATATAATATTCAGAACCCTAGTTGTATACATTCGTTTAGTTCATGAATTTTACATTTTACGTGAGATTATTTTATAAACACATGCTTCAATATAAGAATGTCATACTATCAATAGTACTTGTTACATTTTAAGAGTTTGCAAGTTAGTAGTTGCGTTACCCAGTACTTCAACATTTTAATCATAATATTGCTTATTTACATTGTAATTGGGAGTAACTTAATACTGAGTAGACTAGGGTCAGCCACCTTCAAGTACTAGAACTATGTGCCCTGTCTCTTGTAAGTCCCCTTTTTGGGAATTATTTAATAATCACGCCAGTCAGGTCTCTATACCTTTGGCCGTGAATATTTAGGTCCTCCCAGTGGAAGCGTATACATTATTCTCCACATTTAGCTGATGTGGTTTTATGTTGGTTATTATTATTTCCTTTACAATATATTTTACTATCTTTTTAAGTTCAGATTTTATTTTCAACATGTTTTAACTAGGTCGTTGCATTCAATTTTTTCATGCTCGGTATCCTATCTTTAGTATCACGCGTTTCTCATATCATTGCTTAGATATTATTCTGTGGTTCAATTATGTTATTGTTCATCTATATTCTAACTGGCATGCTCAGGTAATCTTCCAAGTGTTAATGTATACTCTGTACTACATTATATCAGGATATAGGTTCAAGTTCCTAGCTTCAAGATCACGCATAGATAGGTTCTCGATCTTCAGTTTAACATCATTAGTGGTGAGATCTCATTCTTCGAGGATGGTTGATATGTTTGTGTTTTTTTAGTTTTAGTTTAGCCGAGGCATGTCCTAGCACTTCTAGTTAGTGGCTATTTTCAGAAGAAGACAAATTCAACTATAGTGTTAGAGTTTCACTTTTAGGTGGCTGTTTAAAATCGTAATTTCGTATATGTAGAGTGAGTATATTGGTAATTCTCCATCATTTCAGTTTACATGATGATTTAGCTTTTGCACAATATTTTTTACTTCAATTTATTTAGTATGCTTATGTTATGCCAAAAGTGTTAGATTGGGGTCATCTGTAATTCTAGGTCCCATGTCCTCATCTTTGAAATAGCTTTGGGGCATGACTATGACTCCACTTTTAAATAGATATTGCTTACGCCTTGATGTTGTGGTGCAGAACAATGTGCCTTAGTTAAACTATTTGTGGCCGTTCTACATTAACTAGGTTGTAACGTGCAAGACTGCATACAATCAACCTCAATAAAAATATGAATTGTATTTATACCTAAACACCATAACGCCCAATGGACAATGCCATAAAGGTATGTTTTCTAATCCATCCTAAATTTTATAGTTATCTTATTCTAATACTTCACAGAGAAAATATAGAAGAAACAATTCCACAATTACATATGATAATTCTTCTAATTTTACAAATTATTTTAGTTTTAAAAGAAAATGTGCCCATAACATTGCTAAGAAAACTCGACCCCTCAAATGTCTTCTTCAATGGGACATATTTGATATGTAGAGTCTTTGATGAAAATGACTTACATGTAAAAAAATAACAAGTCAATATGCTACAAACTTGTTTACTCCAACAATATAATTATAATCACCCACTTTCCCTTTTCAAGAAAATAATGTTTACGACTTGAAGTGTATGGTTGGAGAACAATGTATCTGATTTATACCATTGAATCGGCTTAATATTTACGACATTGCAACATGTAAGACTACATAGAATCAACCTTAGAAAATATATGATATGTATTTATACCTAAACAGCTTAACTCCCAATGGACTCTATCGCATGGGCACATTGTCTAATCCATCCTAACTTTTATAGTTATCTCATTTAGATACCTCATAGCATATAAGAGAAGAAAAGAGTTAAGAGATGATCCTTTTTATTTTATACATTAGGTTTGTTTTTGAAGAAACGTGAGAAGACTAGACCCCTCCAATTGCTTAGTCAATGAACATAGTTGATCTATAGTGGATTTGACAAGAATGTCATACTTGAATAATAAAACAACAGATCAATATGCATAACAATTGACAAGAATGTCATAGTTGATCTATAGTGGATTTGACAAGAATGTCATACTTGAATAATAAAACAACAGATCAATATACATAACAATTGATGATCCTTTTTATTTTATACATTAGGTTTGTTTTTGAAGAAACGTGAGAAGACTAGACCCCTCCAATTGCTTAGTCAATGAACATAGTTGATCTATAGTGGATTTGACAAGAATGTCATACTTGAATAATAAAACAACAGATCAATATGCCACAATTAAAGTTTATATTCCAACAACACAACTATCACCCCCTCCCCCGCCCCACCCACAAAAAAAGAAAAATAAAGGATACCTTTAAAATTGATTCGGTAACAATCTCCAATACGTCTATATTTTTAAAACGATGATAAATAAAGCTAAATATCAAACGATATAAAATGTAGGAGTATTGATAAACTCAAAGTACACCTTTCTGTAGAAGCATAAGTGATTGTTATCAAGTAAAGAACCCAACGGTAGGTTGGGGTCTATCTCACGAGGAATATGGTTTAGACTTATCTTTAATCCACAATTATATTAGTTTAGTCAAGGTATTTCCAAAACAAGTAAATAAAAAGGGGGGTTCGTGAGAAAAATTCCCATGATTAAGTAATTATCATGTAAGCAAAAGTTAAATTCGGTTTTTATCAAGACGATAAAGTAACTAGGGTGTACCTATTCCCCACAAGCTCAAAACGTGAAAATCTTAGTATTAGCAATCCCTTCCTAGTGTATAACAAGCGAAGTGATAAGTTATGTATCTTTAAATCATTGGTCTGCGCACCTTGGTTCGGCTACGTGTGTATAATTTACTAACTCTTAACTTTACGTCAAATTAGACATTACATCGATGTATGTCTTAGTTTTCACCCTCGCACCAATAGATATTCTATTATTACATAGTATCACATTAAATCTATGTTGATAATTCTTTTCTTATTAACTACCTCCTTGGTCCGACAAGTATCAACAACTCGAGTTTAAACTTTTGCAACCGCTTAAAATACTTCTAAACGAATGAATAACCAATGAATGCAAAACACTATTCGGAGATTGCTTAATTATTATTCATACGTTGTCAATCGCTCAAAATTCCCACAACCCTAGTTGTAGAGTTTAGTTACCCATAGACACAAGAAAACAACTCATTATTTTAGTTGAAAGAATTATGAACATACGTAATGAGAATAATAAACCTAGAAATTCAACTTGAATATAAACAC
The DNA here is from genome assembly GCF_036512215.1 of Solanum lycopersicum. Lineage (NCBI taxonomy): Eukaryota > Viridiplantae > Streptophyta > Magnoliopsida > Solanales > Solanaceae > Solanum > Solanum lycopersicum. Next base: position 40,350,495 of record NC_090804.1, read on the forward strand.
TAAAATCTTCAAAATTAACTTTAGAAACAAATAGTTGCTTAGGTTTGCAAAAAAATTTCAATGCCTAGGCTACCCATCTAAGATAATCGTCTATCAGGAGTCAATGGATCTGTGATTTGTCGATTGCCTCCGTGGATGCCTTTTTCTGCACTTTTTCAATTGTCTTTTCACTTTCGCGACTAAACATCTTTCATGCAAAACATGATACAAAACCATCAAAATCAACAAAAAAAGAGGCTCTAGACAAACATAATTCTTAAGTGAAATGCATTAGACATACCATAAACTCACAGTATATCATCACTCTCAACTTAAATTTGTTGTTTGTCCTCAAGAGACGCACTAAAACTCTGAATGCCACTTGCATTGAAGTAGACGATTAAATCTCAAGCAATCACATGGATTTCTATCCCAATTTTCTATTGTTTGAGTACAAATATATGTCTTAGACTTGACAAGCTAATTCATGAGGAAATTGTAACATGACACTGATTGACCATTAAATAACCTCCTTAACTTTTTCCTATCACCAAGGTACCAATTTTCCATCAATGTAACTAGTTCCCTAACTTCAAACGAAATCCTCCATTTTTACAAAATGAGAATTATTTTAAGTACAAGTGTAAATTTCAACACTCACACTCAGAAGTAAGTTGAAATACATTTAGTGCTCAATATCATAGGCTTGCCCTTATTTTCGTTGTTTAGACTCTCCAAACTAGACTTTAGGGTCACTATATGACATTCTTAGCTTGTAACGTAGTCATAGGGTAAGGTGTGGTAAATTTGGGTACATTTAGAGACTTTCTAACCTCCTTGACATTATATTAGGCCTTATACCTCTTTTTTGCCCTATTTCCGACATCTTACCTTTGTCTCTTCTTTTCTTTGAATCTTTTCAACCATAGATGTGACTTTCCCTTTGTAGCTCTTTTATTTGTCACTTTCTTTCATTTTCATTAATTTCATTCTTTTTACTTTCACAAAGTAAAATCCTCTTTTTTCACTTTTCATTTCAACACCAAACTCTTTCATACCCATTTTTTGGAATTTCTCTTTCATAGCCACATTCAACTTATGGTTTTGCCTTGAGTCGAGGTCACAATACCCGATGTCGGGTCAGGGCAAAGAACAAGGTCACTTTAGTTTGGATTAGCCACCCTCAACTTAGGCTTTTGGCCTAAGTCAAGGTGCACATTTTCAATGAGGGATTAGGGCCAAGGCAATAGATTCTTGGAAGATAAAGTAAGGAGTTAGAAAGAAATTATCTATTTTAGGATTAAAATATTTAGATCAAAGTGAATAATTACTTCATTTGGCCGGAAACTTTTAGGCTAGTGGTTGACTATTCAGAATAAGAGTCTATGATCACTTCCTTGCCTCTAGAGTAGATTATCTTAGCATGATTAACCAGGCAAGTTCTACTTTCGCACCAAGTGTTGATCAATCAATTATTTTCACAGTCACTTGGCACATCGTTTTTTTTATTAGATTATCATATTTCCCTGTTCAAGATTTAGTCTTGGATTATGAAGTTGGTGCATTATCATGTCATATTAGAGCCAACACATTCAACATATCTTAGACTACAAATCCAAGCACATATCACAACTTTTAGACGAGTCTCATTTTTCGTAAGCCATCATGCTTCAACCTTTCTTGCTTCTACACATACAATAAAAATACATGCAAGTTCAAAACAAATTTATACAATCTCTTGGGGGGGAAGAACATAGGCAAGAAAACCACAAGAAAGGTTCTTAAGTTCAGTTACTCACACTTTACCCTATCTCTCACAATCCGTTTACCCCATCCCCAACAAAACAGATTGCAATTGTCCCTAACGCACAAAAAACATATAATGAGTAACATGTTTTGGTAAACTAAACTTATGGCTCATAGCGCCAAACACCTCAACAAGTAGGTGGGTCTGGTTTCTTGAAGCCCACAGGATCAAAAATTTGGTCACCCTCAATAGTGTATGCATCAATAAGGATGACACCATTAGTATTTCCATCTTCTACTGTGTCTGCACCATAAGTAGTGCTGACATCTCCAGTTACGGGCCCAAAAATCGATGCCCCTATAGCAGTTGTAGGGGGAAAATAATGGAAGTGGGAAATGAATTTGAATGGTGGGTTTTTTAAATAAGAGTGTTTGGGTCGGGTCGGTAGGATTGATGTTTGGAACCATGAGACCCCATTAACAGTCTGTAGGTCTATTGAAGGTCCGTTATTGGGGATCGTCAATGAATTTTTGACTTAGATTGTAATAGGGACTTACCTAGGATATATGGACACCATTCATAGTTAGTCAATTGATTTACGGACCGTCGATGAGGTCTGTAGACCTTGCATCAGACCATTTTCAACAGATCTTGATTTGAGAACCTACACATATAACAACTTGACTTCACTCAATATTTCTATATAAAGTAAATTATTTATTCCTAAATTTATATTTCTTATAAAGTATAAATATCTGTCACGATTATATTCATATATTATTACTGAAATTAAACAATCAAATGCACTCCTCTCGGTTATACAATTTAATTGTTAAAATAGTAATATTTAAGAACCAGAAATGTGTAGTTGAACGAAAACATATTTTTCTAAGTAAGTCTTTTTCGATTAACTTACTTGTTATAACTAATTATTACACTATTTGCCTCTTTCGATTACAAGTAAGTGTTGATTAATTATAACATAAAATAGATAGATGACACTACAATATAAGCAATATACCAATATTCCAATTAACAATATTACTTTTTCCGCCTCTCTCGATTAAAAAATTAGTAATACGTTATACGTAGTAATGAATGGATATATGTTAATAAATAAAATAACATTTAACTATAAAATAAATTAAAATGAAATCTATAGCTTAAGTCACACACATAAAATTTAGATATAATAACTACTATTATATAGAAATATCAAGATCCGTGAACTTCCCAACACAAGAGAAAATTACTCCATAATAGAAATAGTATTACTAATAAAAATATTCTTCTCCATTAAGAAAATAGAAGAAATAATCAAGGATAATAATTCCACTATTTAATGAAAAGCAGGAACTAGAATAATTTTTAACATCAAATACTTTAAAAAGTAGTACAAGAAGAACTTACAGAAATATATCGATTGTTTTGTTTTTGGACCTCTCTACAGTACTATATCAACTTATTTCTCGTGCAATTTATAGCAATTCTCTGAAGAAAATCATCATTTTCTTTGATTTTTTCCACTTCGTAGTTGATAATTTTTACAAAATCAAAATGGTAGGTCAAATATATACCAACATTTGACAAAGTTTTTTCATAACTTGTGTTATGCTTGTTTTACATTTTGGTGGCTATCTTGCTACCATCTTTTTCAACTTTATTTTCCATATTTGCTCAATTTTCCATTCCTCTCTTTCATAATTCTTTAATATCTCCATTTGTGTTGGATAATTCCTTGTAAATCGACACTTGTGTTTTATTTTTTTGCCACATATCTATTATTTGATATTTTCTTATTATAATGCAACATTTTATGTAAAAAAACGATTAAAAATATTAGTATTAATATTAAATAACAACTTAATATACATATGATATTTTTCTCTTATCAATCGCGGTGAATATTGAGCATTTAGTTGGACTATTATATGTTTTGAATCATAAAGTATGTTATTTTGACTTTCAAAGGACCTAGATAAGGGTTTCATATAATGTTTTTGAGGGTAAGGTAAAAATGTCACGCGTTGTTGGCCAAATAATAAGATTGGTGAGTGAGTCACTAAAAGGACCAAGAGTGTAACGCCCTAAAATGAACTAAGGTGAACTAGAGACTCATGAGTGTTTCTTGAGTTAACTTTTTTTTTAAAAAAAAATGAGTTACTTTAGTGTTCTTAGGCAGTGTGTGAATTTTTGTTAAGTTTGGAGGTCAAACGTCCAAGAACGTCCATGACGCTCGGAAGGTGTGTCTTAGATAGTGTTTGTGTATGTTGATGTGTTTGAGTGGGTCTTTTGTGTTCATTTTAATCGAAATTAATGTGTGATGTTCCTAAGACCTATATGACTTAGTTTAGGGGTTTCACATTCCATGCTATTTCCTGTATTTATATTTCAAAACTTAGTTATTTTTTTCCCTTCCAAGGATGCAAGCAGTACGTGAACCTCTCATTGAAAAGTTAGAAATGATTGGATTTGAGGTTGGGGTAGGGGGGATGTGGGGGGGACGAATCGGAGCGACAAAGGTCTAAGGGCCCAAGACTTGGACCCAAAACTGCCTAAGCAGTGTCCACCAACGAGACTAACGACGGCCAGTAGGTCAACCAACGGCCGTTCGTCTTTGTATCACATTCCCCCATACTTAAATATTTACATGTACTCATGAAAATATAATAAATAATAATATTATAATGGCTAAAAAATTTTGAAATATAAACATGATAACTTATGAAAGAATAATTGACCAAAAAGTCTATACGAATTCAACAATCTTTAGCCTCACTCATAATCACTAATTGAAAACTTAAATAATAATATTTCCTAATCCCATGTTTTTTCTTACCGAATGAAGAGAAATGCCCATATATCAAACAATATGAAATAATGAAGGCATATGTAAAGAAAATTCACTCACTCTCAACAAAGAAGTATCTCATGTTATCGAAAATTAACATAAACTTGACTATTATGTAATTGTCCACTAATGTAGGAGTCTTTGAGTTGAGATCGTGTAGGGATTTTATAAGGTTGTAATGTAAGCTTAAGGATGGACTTGATATATATGCATAATAGTGACTAGAATTTCCTTTTAGGCATTACATTTTATTTTCTAGCTCAAGCACTGTTTTCAGCCATTTCCTTTTGAACCTTAATTTTATTTTATTTTTGTTGTTGATTTATTTTATTTGTCTTTTTTTGTTTGTTTTTTTTTTTTTATATTTTTGATGTCTCAAGAGATTTTTCTTTATATATTTTCTTTTCACCATTCACTCTTAGCTTTATCATTCAAAATTATTCTCAAAGTGCCTAAAAGGAATGTACGGTGAACAAATATTAAGTGATGATTAAAATAAGGTCGAAAATTAAAAATTGGTAAAATGAAAAAGTGTAATTTATTTATGTTCAAGTAGGTTTTCAAGTGATAAAAAATCATAAAAGGTAGGTCAATTCAGATCATGTTTAAATAAGAAAGGCCTACTTTCGTTTCACAACTCAAAATCTACCTAAAATTTCGTCAAACCACAGTCAAATCAAGTTCTAGATTTTTCAAATAAGCATGAGAACAAGGTAATATACACTTTTCACACAATGCGCTTGGGACAAGCGAATACCATACTTTCAATAACCAATAAGCAAATATGAGTTTGGAAATACAGTCATACAACTGTTCAATGAAATTCGGTTAGATTTATCTTTCTTGTGTCCCATGGTTTTTAAATCAAATCAATTTTGGCCAATTTTATTTATCAAAATAAAGATAACAACAAAAAATCCAAAAAAAAATGTTCGGTTAAAAATATTACAATCATGGCAAAAAATATTCTTTTCCTTTTTTGAAAAAATATAAAAAAATACACACTTTTTTTTAATTATTAATTTTTTTAAAGCACACATAATTATTTTTATTATTTTTATTTTTTTAATAAAAATAACTCACATAAACGAAAACATATTCATATACTCCCACGCTTAAACAATGTCATGTCTCATGACACACTACATAAAAAAATAAAAATAAAAATGCTTCCCTGATTTTTTTTGTGTGTGTGACCTCCATCCCCAATATTGAATTAATTCCATGTTTTCTCTCTTCTTGGGAATCCTCTATTTAAAGGGAATAAATAATTAAGGAAAACATGCATATATATATATATATATATATATAAGAGGTTCGACTTTTTAATATTATTCTAATCAAAGAATATTGTTGACGTTTGGTTGTCAAAAATTCTGGTGACATAAGGTTTCAACCGATGACCTTTTACTTTGAATTTTTCTCCCCCATTACTATGTTGTATTCCGATTGTACCATAAAGGGTCACTTCTGTTACAATGTACGGTCCTGTCCAACGTGACTTGAATTTTCCTAGGAATAGTCTCAATCAACTGTTGTACAATAGAACATGATATCCAATTTTAAATTCCTTATGACGAATAAGTTTATCATGCCATATTTTTGTCTTTTCTTTGTACAATTTAGAATTTTCATATGCTTCAAGTATGAACTCATCGAGTTCATCAAGTTGCAATAAACGATCTTTACCTGCATCTGACAAATCCAGATTAAACATTTTTATAGCCCAATAAGCTTTGTGTTCCAATTGAACAGGTAAATGAAAAGTTTTTCCAAAGACTAATCTATAAGGAGACGTGTCAATAGGTGTTCTGGAAGCTGTTCTATATGCCCATAATGCATCATCTAATTTTGTAGACCAATCTTTTCAAGAAGATCCAACGGTTTTCTCTAATATTCTTAATAACTCCCTGTTGGATACTTCTACTTGTCCGCTTGTTCGAGCATGATATGGACTTCCTGTTTTATGAGTTACTCCATATCTTGACAATAAACTAGCGAATTGTTTATTTACAAAATGAGTTCCCTGATCACTTATGATAACTCGTGGAGTTCTAGATCTAGAAAATATATTTTTTTAAAGAAAATCACAAACAACACGATTATCATTTTTTTCTAGTAGCTACTGCTTCTACCCACCTTGAGACATAGTTAACAGCTACTAAATTTTATTCACAACCATTTGACTGAGGAAATAGACCCATAAAATTGATGCCCCAAACATCAAATATTTCGAATACCTGAATAGAGTTAAAAGGGATCTCATCCCTTTTTGAAATGTTACCACTTCTTTGGCATTTATCGCAAGCGCCGACATAATTTCTTGCATCTTTAATTAGAGTGGGCCAGAAAAATCCTACTTCAAGTACTTTTGCGGCTATTTTTCTTCCTCTGTAGTGTCCTCCATCTCCTCCATCTTGACAATGACTTAAGATTTTGTTCATTTCTATCTCCGATACACATCTCCTGATTATATTATCTGCACAAAATTTAAACAAAGTAAGGATCTTCCCAATAGTAATATCTTGAATCTTTCTTAAGCTCTTTTATTTGTTCGTAAGAAAAATCTTTTGGAATCTATCTTCCATCCAAATAATTAGCGATGTCAACAAACCATGGTGGTTGGTACATCTGTTGTAATTGCATAGATATGCTCATCAGGAAATTTCTCTTTAGTATCCATTGTCTCTGTAGGAGGATTTTCCAAGCGAGACAAATGATCAGCTACTTAATGTTCTGATCCCTTTCGATATTTTATTTCAAGATCAAATTCTTGTAGAAGGAGCATTCATCTTAACAATCTAGGTCTAGCATCTTTTTTTGTTAAGAGATACTTTAAAGATGCATGATTAGTGCATATAGTACTTTTTTTCCAATTAAATAAAAATGCAATTCATCAAACATAAATACTACTGCTAGTAGTTTTTTTTAGATTGTGGCATAATTCTTTTGTGTTTCATTAAGTGTTCTACTCGCACAGTAAATGGGCCTAAAAATTTTATCTCTTTTTTTCTCAATACTGCTCCAGCTGTTGTACTACTTGCATCACACATTATTTCAAATGGCTGGCTCCAATCAAGAGAAACAACTGTTGGAGCTTTAGACAACTGTTCCTTGAGTATATCAAATGCTTTTCTACATTCATCTGAAAATTCAAAATTCACATCTTTCATTAGTAGGTTAGTAAGTGGTTTTGAAATTTTAGAAAAATCTTTTATAAACCTTCTGTAAAAATCTGCATGCCCTAAGAAACTTCTAATGCCTTTTACAGTATTTGGAGGAGGCAATCCTGCTATCGGATCAATTTTTGGTTTATCAACTTCTACTCCTTTAGCACTAACATTTTGTCCTAAAACAATTCCCTCTTTTACCATGAAATGACATTTTTCTCAGTTAAGAACCAAGTTTGTCTCTTCACATCCCAAAGCTAAATGACAGAGACAATCTTCAAATGTCTTACTAAAAAGTGTGAAATCGTCCAAAATATTTCAAGGAACTTTTCATTCATGTCTGCAAAAATTGTAGACATACAACGTTGGAATGTAGCATGAGCGTTGCATAATCCAAATAGGATTTTTTTATAAGCATATGTACATTGGGGCATGTAAACGTGGTTTTATCTTGATCTTCATGGGCAATTGATATCTGATTGTATCTAGAATACGCGTCAAGAAAACAATAGAAACCATGACCTGCAATATTCTCAAGCCTTTGCTCAATAAAAGGAAGAGGAAAATGATCTTTTCTTGTGGCCTTATTAAGTTTTCTATAATCAATACAAACTCTTCACCCTGGAATTGTTCTTGTAGGAATGAGTTCAATATTTTTATTTTTTATTACAGACATTCGTCCTTTCTTTGGTACTACTTGTATAGGACTTACCCATGGACTGTCTGATATCGAATATATAATACATGCTGCTAGAAGTTTTATCACTTCATTCTTGACAACTTCTTGCATTTTTGGATTTAATCTCCTCTAGGGTTGGACTATTGGTTTATAATTGTCTTCCATGAGGATCCTATGCATGCAAATGGCTATACTTATTCCTTTGATGTCATTTATTGTCCATCTTAAGGATCTTTTATGCTCTTTCAAATCTCTAATCAATTTTCACTCTTGCTATGTAGTTAAAGAAGATGAAATGATGACTGGAAATAATTCAGATTCAAGAAATACATACTTCAAATGAGATGGAAGCATTTTTGAGTTCAATTTTTGGTTGAACTTCTTTTGGTGAAACTTCCTCATTTTCTCTATCTTTTTCTAGTGTTTCTGCTTCTTTTCTTATTGTGAACTTGTCATCACTTGTGGTACCTGACTTGGCCAAACTAAGACTGGCCAACAGACCGAAACTGGTTCACCGGACCGGATCGGAACCTGTTGACCGGTATGTTGACCGGTACCAGGATGAGTCGGACCGGAATTACCGGGATGATTCATCAGTTCCGTCCCGTTCCACTATATACCGGGATGGAACCGGAATGAACTGGAACGGGACGGAATTAACGGGACGATATTTTTTGGAATTACGAAAATATAATTTTATTTATTTATTTTTTAAGTATAAATTAATAGTTTTTAAATTTATACTATAATTTTTACTTAAGTTTATTTTAAAGATATTTTATTAAACTTTTTGTTGTTGTTAAGTTTGCAAGTAAAGTCTAATAAAGTTTTCAAAATTTAAATCTTTTGAAGTTTATACTTTATAAGTTATTACTTATATTCATTAATATTTATTTTAGAAGTTATATTTATAACTTGTATCTTGTAAATATTAAATAAATAAAATTTGTAATTTTAAAAAAATTAAATTAAATATAAATTATATAAAATATAAAATATAAAAAAATTAATATATATTAAATAAACCGGATCGGACCCGAACGGAACCAGAATGAACCGGGATGAACCGGTACCGGTACACCGGTACGAAATCACGGTTCCGTCCCGTTCCGTGTACCGATTCAGACTATCCCGTCCCGTCCTGTAGGCAACCGAAAAGGGATGAATCGGAATGAACCGGAACAGTACCGGAACGGTACCGGTATGTCCCGTTCCGTTGACCAGTCTTAGGCCAAACATCTTTCCAATGAATCAGAAATCAACTAATCATCCTTGTATTCATCTGCAAGATCATCTATCAAGTCAATATGATAACAAGAAGTTAATGAATCATCCTCGGCAAATTTAAATAGTTTCTGCATGTCAAAGATTACTCATTCCTCATCAACTTGCAGTATCAATTGTACCTGATGGACATCAATAATTGCTCTTCCTGTTTCAAGAAATGGTCTACCTAGAATTAATGGCACTTCAATATTTTCTTCCATTTCAAGTACTATAAAATCTACAAGAAATATGAATTTGTCAACCCTTACAAGAACATCTTCAATTATTCCTCTCGGTTTTTTAGCACTTTGGTCCGCTAATTGAAGAGATACCCCGATATCTTTCATCTTACCAAGTTCTAATTTTCTAAAAATTGAAAAAGGCATCAGATTATTCGAAGCACCTGAATCGCATAATGTTTTTTTCAAAATGGGCACCTACTAAAGTACAAGGTATTGTAAAACTTCCTGGATCACCGAGCTTCTGTGGAAACTTATTTTGAAGTATAGCGCTACATTTTTCTGTAAGGTTAAATACCGAAACTTCTTCCAATTTTCTTTTACTTGACAAAATATCCTTAAGAAAATTAGCATATGAAGGCATTTGATTCAAAGCATCTATGAAAGGAATATTAATTTAAAGTTGTTTTAAGATTTCAAGAAACTTTGAGAACTATTTGTCAAGCTTTTCTCTTTTCATTTTCTGGGGAAAGGAGATAGACACATACTGAGGATATTTCATCAATTCATTTTCTTGTAACACTTTTTCTTTATCTTATTGTTTTCTAGAAACTCAGATTTTTATTTATTCTCACTTTTATTTACTTGTTTCACATTTTGTGAGTTTTCTTGGTTACATGCATATGGATCATTAAGATTTTTACCCGAGCAAAGGGAGATAGATTTGAGATGTTCCTTTGGATTTTTCTAAGTGTTGCTTGGTAAAGAACCTTGAATTTTTCAAGATACAAGGGTTGCTATTTGGCTTACCTGAATTTCCAAGTTTCTGATAGTTGAATGATGGCTTTCAACCTTCTCATTAGTAACCCTCATGTGTTTGTATATCAGCTCATCAGTAGACTTCAAGTGTTTATTAAGCAAATCTTCAATGTTTGATTGTCGATTTATCTGAGGTTTTTGTTGGTACGGCTGAAAGTTATATTTCCTTGTATTTTGATTTTGAAAATCACATGGCCCTTGCTGATTTTTATTAAAAATTCGTTGAGAATTCTCAGCGCCATTAGGATTACTCCATTGTCCTGGGTATTTTTGTGCCATAGAACTACTCAATGGATAATATTGTTATACCCAATAGCATTTTTATGTTCAGCATTTTGAACTGAAACTTCACACTCATGATTTGGATGATTACCTCCACAAACATCACAATTTTCAAGTTGAGATAATGATTGAGAACTTACCTGAAATTTCTAAAATTTTTGTGTTAGAGCTGTGATTTGTTGGGTCAATGAATTTAAAGCTTCAACTTGATTGATTCCTACTGCTTTTTTGATAATCACTCGGTCAAATGGCCATTGAACTGCATTTTCTGAAATTTTATTAAGTGGTTGTATTGCTTCTGCGGTTGTTTTGCTCATTATAGATCCTCCTGATGTTGCATCAATTACTTTTCTAGCAAATGGTTTTAGGCCATGATAAAAAAATTTATAATATATCGGGATCTGAGATTCCATGGTGTGGACATTTTCTTAGCATTGAAATTAGTCTTTATCAATCTTGATAAACAGATTCGATATCTGTTTGCATAAAATTATTAATTTCTTACTTCATTTTAATTGTTTTTGCAAGTGAAAAGTACTTGTTATGAAATTTCTGGGTCATTTTATCCCATGTGCTAATAGAACCTCTTGGTAAGCTACGTAACCATGTCTTGGCTTCTCCTTTTAGTGAAAAAGGAAAAAGTCGCCATCTAATTGCATTAGTTGTGACACCATTGTACTTACAAGTTTCAACTAGCTCAAGAAAATCAATCAAGTGAGTGTGAGGATCTTAAACTGCATCACCTATAAATTGACATGAATTTGGGATGGTCAGAAATAAGTCTGTGCAGGTCTCAAGGTTATTTTTTGCTATTGGTGGCCTCTGCACACTTGATTCTCCTTCAATGTGATCAGGTCTTGCATAATATCTAAGAATCCTATCACATTGTGGTGCTACCTCATCAAATTATTCTTCTACTTGATGTGGTGGAAATGAATTTTTTATTATTATTAAGCTCGTTGTTCTCCATTTCCTCTTGTGAAGAGGTTCAAGATTGAGACGTCTATTCTTTTTGTAACAACCATACTGATTTTTCAAATTCAAAATTGTATGTAACCAATTTTCCTGCAGAAGAACGGGTCATATACTTACTAAAATTTTAGAAAAATAATTTTAATTTTTTTTAATAAAAAAAACTCGAATTAGTAGTAAAAACAATTAATCTGTAGTAGATTTTTGTCAATCCCCGGCAGCGGCGCCAAAAATTTTGACGAGTCACTCAATAACCTGCAGTGTGTCAAATAATATTATAGAAAAATGTCGAACCCATAGAGATTAGTTTGTCTATTCTAAATATGTTTCTTGTTTTAAATACTATTTGAGAAAATCAAAAATAGTTGAAGGGTGAATCAATTAATTAATAATACAAAAAGTAGAGAAAATACATTAGTTTTCACAATATATTAAAAGATGTTGGGGATCTTGACTTCACTCAATATTTCTATATAAAGTAAATTATTTATTCCTAAATTTATATTTCTCATAAAGTATAAATACCTCTCACGATTATATTTATATATTATTACTGAAATTAAACAATCAAATGCACTCCTCTCGGTTATACAATTTAATTGCCAAAATAGTAATATTTAAGAACGAGAAATGTGTACTTGAACGAAAACATATTTTTCTAAGTAAGTCTCTTTCGATTAACTTACTTGTTATAAATAATTATTACACCATTCTCCTCTTTCGATTACAAATAAGTGTATATTAATTATAACATAAAATAGATAGATGTCACTACAATACTGGCAATATACCAATACTCCAATTAACAATATTACTTCTTCCGCCTCTCTCGAATACAAAATTAGTATTATGTTAATATGTAGTAACCAATGGATATATGTTAATAAATAAAATAACATTTAACTATGAAATAAATAAAAATAAAATATATAGCTTAAGTTCACACACATAAACTTTAGATATAATAACTACTATTATATAGAAATATCAAGATCCTTGAACTTCCTAACACAAGAGAAAATTATTCCATAATAGAAATAGTATTACTAATGAAAATATTCTTCTCCATTAAGAAAATAGAAGAAATATTGAAGAAGAATAATTCCACTATTTAATGAAAACGGGGAACTAGAATAATTTTTAACATCAAATACTTATAAAAGTAGTACAAAAAGAACTTAAAGAAATATATCGATTGTTTTGTTTTTGGCCCTCTCTACACTACTATATCAACTTATTTCTCGTGCAATTTATAGCAATTTTCTAAACAAAATGATCATTTTCTTTTATTTTTTCCACTTCGTAGTTGATAATTTTGACAAAATCAAAATGGTAGGTCAAATATATACCAACATTTTGACAAAGTTTTTTCATTTAACCTGTGTTATGCTTGTTCTACATATTGGTGGCTATCATGCTACCATTTTTTTCAACTTTATTTTCCATATATACTCAATCTTCCGTTCCTCTCTTTCATAATTCTTTGATATCTCCATTTGTGTTGGATAATTCCTTGTAAATCGACACTTGTGTTTTTTTTTTGCCACATATCTTTTAGTTGATATTTTCTTATTATAATAAAACTTTTTATGTAAAAAACAATTAAAAATATTAGTATTAATATTTAATAACAACTTTTTATATATATGATATTTTTCTCTTATCAATCGCGGTGAATATTGACCATTTAGTAGGACTGTTATATGTTTTGAATCTTAAAGTGTGTTATTTTGATTTTCAAAGGACCTAAGTAAGGGTTTCATATAATGTTTTTATTTTGAGGACAAGGTAAAAATGTCAGGCATTGTTGGCCAAAGAATAAGATTGGTGAGTGAGTCACCAAAACGAACAAGAGTGAAATGCCCTAAAAAGATTTAAGGTGAACTAGAGCCTCATGAATGTTTCTTGAGTTAATTTTTTTTAAAAATGAGTTACTTTAGTGTTCTTAGGCAGTGTGTGAATTTTGGTTATGTTTGGAGGTCAAACGTCCATGACGCTCGGAAGGTGTGTCTTACATAGCGTTTGTGTGTGTTGATGTGTTTGAGTGAGTTTTTTGTGTTCATTTTAATCGAAATTAATGTGTGATGTTCCTAAGACCTATATGACTTAGTTTAGGGGTTTCACATTCCATGTTATTTCCGGTACTTATATCTCAAAACTTAGTGTTTTTTTTCTCTTCCAAGGATGCAAGCAGTACGTGAACCTCTCATTCGAAAAGTGAGAAATGATTTGATTTGAGGTTGGGGTAGGGGGAATGTGGGGGGGGGGACAAATCGGAGCGACAAAGGTTTAAGGGCCCAAGACATGGACCCAAAACTTCCTAAGCAGTGTCCACCAACGACACCAACGACGGCCAGTAGGTCAACCAACGGCCCTTCGTCTTTGTCTGTTGATTGAAACTGCAAGTTAGGTTGTGCAGGATCCATTTGGAGCTAAGTATCAACCCACGAGACCCCACCAACGGTCCTTTGAAGGACAGACAGTCCGTTTGTTAGGTCTCGTCTGTGAGGCCTGCAAAACTGTTAAATGACTGCATTGGCTTGGGGTTTTTGGTAAATTTTTAGGGTTTATTAGGTATATTAAAGTATTTCAACTCTAAGACCTCATTTTAGACCCCTCTTCCTAAACTCAAACCCCTCTCTCTTGGAAGGCTCTCTCAAGTCACCATGGAAGCTAGAAGTCAAGAAGTGCTAGAAGGGTTGTTGGTGGTAGTTTATTCATCAAAAACCATTGGTATTTCTTCAATGTGAGGTATGGTATCCATCCTTGAACTCTCTTCCATTCAAGGATCCCCTTTCTAAAAGATTTCAAAAAGAGTTTTCAACCCTAGTTTCTTCTATCTTCAAATCTAAATATGGGTCTTGCATGAAAACGTTTCTAATAACTTAATAATGATGTTTCTAATGTTATTTTATGATTTCAAGGTTAAAACTTCAAATAAATCATGTTAAATTTTTTCATCTAATGTTGGAATAAGAAATGGGTTAAATGAGCATGAATTCTTAGTCTTTGAGCTTTTGTTTCTCATGTTGTTATTGATGTTTATCTACTACCCTAAGGGATAATTTATAAAGAATTATTTAATGAGATGATATAGGTGATGGAATCTTTGATTAAAGGGTAATTTGGTGAAATTGATTAAGCTTTAGTTATAAAATGCTCTTGAGTGATATGGTCCACCTTCTTGGTGGAGGTGTTTACTTGAATTGTATGAATCTGAAGTTACTAGTTTATTGTGAATGAGGCTATTAAGGCTTGTTATGTGAAGTAAGATGATAAATATGTCACTCTTGTTAAATGTGCCTTATGAAGTGATTTTTTGAAGTAGACTAGAGTGTATGCTTGAATGAAGTTATTCTTGTTAATTGTTTTATGAAGCTTGTTATGAGAAGTATGTTAAGGATTATGTCTAAAGGACTTATATGTTTACATGAAGTATGTAAAGTGTGTGATGTGATGAAAGAAGGTTTAAGCATGTATAGAATGAAATGATGCTTATGTGCAAGGTGTGCTCACATGTACACACACTCACACTTGAATGAATGAATGAAGTTAAGTTAAGTCAAGAAGGGGAGTTTTGGGGTGAACACTCTTTGTGAGTTGAAATTAACTATTTAGTAGCAACCCCACTAAATCCTATGAGTTTTGTCAGAAAGGTTGGAGGATAAATTCCCTTTGTGAGTTGAGATGTGGTGCTCACTAGTCATCCTTAACCTAGCACCGAGAGGATAAGAAGAAGGGGTGGTTACACTTCGTTAGTTGGGATGTTGTATTCCAATGTACCTCTTGAGATGAGTACTCCTTGTTAGTAGAGAATGAGTTACTTCATAGCAATCTCCTTATCCCTTAACTATGTGCCCGCATAGGTGGATCTATTGGGAAAGCCATGTAAAATCTAAGAGAATGACCTCATTCTAGGCAAGTGAGGATCCCTCATCCGATATGGGTTAATATTGGGACTCCATGTCTAGATCTCATGGTCAATGTCGGTTAATCTAACTCCCACAAAAGCAATGAATGTGCTAAGTCTTCTAAAGGAGTGCTCTACTTAGGGTAGGTAGTGGAATGGGACGTTATTTATCCATTGCACTAGGTAGGTAATCCGAAAGGGGAGTCTTGGTGAGTCTTATTTGAATTGAATGAACTAAGTTCTCTAAAAGAACGTACTACTTAGGGTAGGCGGTGGTATGGGACACTATCTATCCATTGCACTAAGTAGCAACTTCCGAAAGAGGAGACTTTGGTGTCAAACCTTCTAAAAGAGTGTGATACTTAGGGTAGGTGGTGTATGGGACACCATCTACTCATTGCACTAAGTAGGCATTCCGAAAGGGAAGACTTTGGTGGTTTGTTGGGTGTCCTTCTAGTGTCTTGTCATTGAGTGGGAGCTTGTTTTCCCAAGGTGAGTAAGCCAAAAGGGGTAGTCTTGAGGATCACTTTGGTGTGTATTGAATGAGGCATATGCATACTTCCTTCATGTCTTACCTTGGTGAGTCTTAGAATAATCCTTAGTTAGGGAAACTCCTACGGAAAAGAGTTCACTTCCTCTTTACTTGGCTTTAGAAGTTCACTCCTTAGAATAGGATGAATTCACTTTAATGTTATAAATGGTTCACTGTAATGTCAAGATAAGCTTACTATAATAATTTGGAAGTTACTGTAAAGTTTCCTTTGGGGTTTAAAATTATGGAAATATTTATCTAAGTATTAAATGATGATTCTTATGATATTTTGCTTTTATATTTTTGAATGTTCTGCTTAAATGGCATGAAATGTTATTTTACTAAAATGTCCCTTTTTGCATATTTTTGCATATGTCATACTTAGTACATTATTTTGTACTAACCACATAATTTCTATACTATGTAAGTATAGGTCTTGGAAGCAAGGTTGAAGTCTAGAAGAAGAAGCTTGGGAAAGTTCCTCTCAAGATAAAGTGTGTCCTCGTATATCTGAGGGCATAATTCCTATCTTATTAGTTTCTTTATGTTAAGAAATGTTATGAATCTCTTTCAAATGTAAAAGGACCGTGTCACTAAGTTTATTATGTTGTGTCTTAAGTTGTCTTGTGACGATGAGATTTTCTAAGTATTTATAAAGAATTCCTTTTTATGTTAATTGTCTTGAAAAGTTTTAATTCTGCACCACTTTTCATGTCTTATGTAGTGAACAATAGTTAAAGGGATTGTACAAGACCCAAAAGGGTCAAGTATGCCTTGCCACGAACCGAGGGTTCTCCCTAACTTCTAAGGGGTACTTTCGGGTCATGACAAAGAGTCTGGTGTATTTAAGGATTCAAGATATTAGAATTTTGTGTCATGGGAAGAATTTAACGTGAAAGGAATAAGACCTCTCATATAATCTCTTGGTTTGTAGTTGAAGAAATTATTGATTTTTGCCTATGAATTTAGATTAGACTGTGAGATGTGAACTAGTTCAGTAGAGACTTACTAGGAAGTTATCATCAACTTTTCTATAGATTGAGTTTTTAGTTGGATGACAAGAAACTGTGTGGAAGATTCTATGTGGTTATGTCAATCTAGATTGTTCAAACTATGATAAGTAACTTAATAATGATCGATGATGTGGACCTATAGTTTTACATGATTAATGAGGATGTTGAAGGTGAAATTACTTTCAAGACTGTTATGATGTGGTACAGAGGCATTTGATAGTGAGTATAGGTTATGAGCTAATAGTATACCAAATTATTCGAGTGACCAAGAATTTCTTAAGTGTTGGTATGAGGTATATGATGATTTTAAATATTAGTTGAAATTTGGTACCCGAAAAATTTCGTGGAGTTGACATTGAGTGTGATTCAATTGTTGTATCTCCATGATAAAGTACTTTTAGATTTAGAATTTTTATTATCAGTCTTGGGTGTGACCTCTTGTTGTCATGAAATTCTTAAATGGAAAGAGAGGGATTCATAGTTCATAAAATCTTGGAGGCGATAATGTGTTTGCTGAGAAGACTTTAATACTAATGACGGATTGAGAGTAAGGTAAATGACTGGTGTGGCTATGACGATCTATTGGTATTAAGAGTGTTACCTTCAATGGAGTACTGTGACAAGTATATGGGGTTTGATGAATTGAGTATATGTAATATTGTAATACGGATCAGACTAGTGGATTGTAGGCAGCTAAAAAATAATGAAAGAGATGGAGTCATATGAAAGAAAATGCTTGATATGGGCATTATGGAAGAAATATCTAGTGTTATACGACTTTGGTCTATTATGAGGTCACCACCTACTTTGTTTTGGATATAATTTTGAGTGTGATTAGGTTTCTATGCTCACATATATTTTTGTTTATGTGGGTGGAATCCTAGTGATGGATCGGGTGTACCAATCATATGATTGTCCTGTTAGTAGGATGGGATTCTTGGGAAGTCTTGGTCATTTTAGTTATGATAGATTTGTTGTTGTTTGGGATAGTTGAAGATTACTAGTGACTCCACACGCACAACTTTGCTTATGAGAATATGTAGGAGAGCTATCACGAAAATTCACAATTGTTTGATAGACTTAAGATTTATCTCATCATCGGTATCATGTTTTGGCTATGTGTGATTGAATATGGTGATAATTGGGTCTAATTTTTTCGTTCTTAAGGTTTTTTCTAAAATCATAGTTACAGATCTTCCATCCCAATAGTATTTCTAGAGATTTTGCATACTTTGATGTATCGCTTGTTGGGTAGTTACTTGATTATTTCCATCTTTGGATCAAATAAGATCGATTCTTCTTGATGAGTACCCAATTTCAAAAGATCACATTTTTATAACTGAAGTTCGTGAAAATATTATATTATGAGAAAGGAATCTTGATATGATGTGTGATGGTTTGTGCATTATGAGTATTTGGAGGTTGGTTGCAGTTAGTATTGATTCATAAGGTTATCTTGATTATGGGAAAAAATATTCATGATGATGGTTGTATTTAGGTCCAATTGGATTGAGCTTAGATTGAGTTCATGAATTAGTTTGTGGCTTGATCATCACTCCTGATTAGTAAATTTGCAAAGTTTGAGTTGAAAGTCCAGTTCTTAGCAGTTGATCAGGATGAAATGATCTTAAGCAGTACTTCACTTACAGAGATGAACACCAATTGGTAGGTCATAACTTAGGCCTTTGGTGTATGTTATTCTACCTTCTCATTCTTTATGTTCGAGGACGAACATGATTTTTAGTAGTGGATACTGTAACAACCCTCTTTGTCGTTTTATGAATTTTTAACAATTATTTCCATATTAACCTTTTTAGTAGCTGTCATAAATAATTTATGACTAGTAAGAATGAGTGACATGATTTTCAGATTTAATAAAGAATTATTTTGTTGCTAATAATAATTAAAAAGAAAAAGAAAATAAATAAATCAAAGAAAGGCTTAAGTCATATGCAGACCCTTAAAGTTGTCTGCATAATTCATTTAAACACCTCAAATGAGGTTTGTACCTATTAAACACTTTAAATGTTCAAAATATGTGTCTATTAAGCACAAAATGTTGATTTGACAAATCAAGTATATCTCACTGCCTAGTAGCGCGTGATTATGTTTCCCATTTTTTTAAAAAAAAATTAGAATAAACTTTACTTTTTTTGTCCTAACTATTAACTAAAATAACAAAAAAGATTTTTTATTTAAAATAATATTTTTAACCCATAAAGAAAACAACCCCACCCCATCCCTACACCTGTAGGACACACCAATGGTGGTCTTCTTCTTCACCCCATTTTAAGCTTTTCAAACTCTATTTTTTTATTATTATTATTCACTCTTTATAAATGAAATTGAATTGTTAATCGAATTTGCAACAAGAAAAAAATGGAACGTCGAAATGATAAACGTAACTTCTGTCCATCTATATTTTCGATCAATCAACAAACATTTCAATCATTTATTTAAAATGATATTACAACATTTAATGTAATTCATTTGACTTCTTGATTTCTCTTCATTGTCGATTTTGAAATAATTTATTAGCATCGATTTATTTTTCATAAAAAATCTCAACAATCACTCCATTAGTTTGTGTTTCATAATTTATTTCACTACTTACATTAGACTTGGTTTCAATAGCTTGTAGTTTACTACAAGAAAAAAAAAAATTCAAAGGAATAGAAAATGACAAGTAACTATGGATGAAGAATAAGAAGATAAGACAAATGAGTAGGTGGATGAATTCGGGGAGCGGGTGGAGGGAGATTTTCTTTTTTCTTCTTTTTGTTATCGCCGGAAAATCGAGATTTTTTGTTGAAATCAAGTGGCTGGTGAAGGGAAGAAGAAGAAAGGTGGGTGGGTGGGTTTGGGTGGGGATGGGGGGTTTTCTTTTTTTTTCTCTTTTTTGCTACTTAATTTTTTTGGATTATTAATGGTTGGAGTTTTTATTTTCTCAAAAAATTGAATAATCATCAGATTGGGTCCATGTGTCACATGCTGCAGTTTTATTGGTTGCTTTATAAAGATTGTGTGTCTGCATTACACACATCTCATTTTAAAAGTTTATTATCACTTTGTAATTAATAAGTACATATTTGTTAATATTAGAGTGTCTAATAGGTACTAGCCTTAGTTGAGGCGTTTAAATGAATTATGCGGACAACTTTAGGGGGTCGTAGATGACTTAAGCCTAGAAGAAATAAGGGAAAGATGCCCTGAACTTTAAAAGTCGACATAATTGACGAAACAGTGGAAAAATACCTATGAGAGAGGTAGAGCAAAACATCACACGCTTCAGGTAAAACCTCAACCTTATTTTTTGATTCTGCCTAAATATTGTTTGGATGTGCAATATACATTATTGTACTCCCTCCATTTCAAAAAGAATAATCTCCTTTCTTTTTAGTCTGTTTCCAAAAGAATGACCTCTTCCTTTTTTTGGTAACATTTTAATTTAAGTCTTCCACGTGGCATGTTTAAGACCATAAGATCAAAGGACAATTATTAGATTTGACCTAAATTTAATTTAGGACCAGAAGATTCAAAAGTCTTCTTTATACTCTTAAACTCTGTGTCAAGTGAAATCAAGTCATTCTTTGTGAAATGGAGGGAGTATTAATTAGATGGAAAACAATATGAAAAGTGACTTCCTAAAAACCTAAGATAGACATTAGTAGTGGGTAATTATGGTATAACTGTTAGTAAGAAAATTGAGCGTTAAAGATTATGTAATATTGACAAGACTTTGGATAAATTAGATGATGAGGATTTATAAATTATAAAAGTCTACAATGATTTTCATCTTAAGTTTGTTTCTTTTGTCTTGCGTGATTTCTCATGGTTGTGGCTTCAATTTTGAGTAATTTAATTTTGTTATATTCAAGTGTTTATATATTGAGACAACTAATTAAATATTGAATATACTATATTATATGAAAACTATTAGAATAATGTTATTGGAAGAAATTAAGACTTAACTCTACACTTAAAATTTAGGAACTTGATTATAAATTCGGAGTGAGTTATTGAGTCCAGATTAAATACATAGTAATATGTGTGTTGTTAACTTCAAAATCTTATTGTGATTAATCATTTGAATAGACTGAATTTATTTGGAAGTGCTATGGAGGAAGAGTCGAGTTCCGGAGTGGTTGTTTGACTATTTGAGGCAAGTGAATTTCTAAACCTTTATGTGTATGGAATTCGTGTATTTCCTTGTAATATGTGTTTAGGAGTAATGGAAATTGGTGATGGGTTGACTTGTCTATGTTGAATAATTCTAATGATGGAAAAGGGATGATAAAAAAAGGTAATTTGATTAATTTTTTATGTGTGATATTTTAGAATGGTTTCAAAGGCTTGTTGATGTTGTATCATATGATTGTGTTGTTCTGAATTGTGTAATGTTATAAAACTAGTCATATCCTCATTATTTATGTGAACATATCTTTGCTTTGTTCTGAGACATTGTTCTGACAAGTGTTATCTGAATTGAGAAAGAAAAAAAATTAAGGAGGATGTACCATTCTGAGGGATGTATCGTTCGTCGCGATGGATGCTATATTTCGAGGGATGTATCGCAAGTTGCTGATGATTACTATTATCGAGGATCGTAGCACACGTCGTGATGAATGCATGAACAGATATGTCCCTCATGGGTCCCAAACTGAGAGACAGCGGGTGTGTATCGTTAGGCTAGACATGCATCACTATACTTGACATTGCATTTGATTACATTACACATATTTATCATTGGTGAACTTGATCCTGTGTGTTAGGGATCTTGTGAATGTCTTTTTGAAACTTGTGATTGATGAATACTGAGATTGTTGTTGAGGATATATTATTAAAGTTTTGTTGAGGATATGTAATTTCTATAAATGTGTTGTTGAGATATGTGCTATGTAAACTGTGAGTTGTTTGGTTGGGTTGGTTTTATGCAGGTTGTAGCTGTGAAGGTTCATATATGGTGTAAGGAATACCCGTATTCTGCACCCTTAGCTTGTGTTTAGAGGTTTGTTTGTTGAGTATCGTGTGGTTTGGTACTCACCCCTTGTATCTACAATATTTTGTAGGTTACGAGCCGGATCTTTATGAAGTATTATATTCTCTTTATTTTCAGCTTCTTATGGAGATTTGGGAGGTAGTTGTTTCTCTCCTCATCGAACCTTCTTCCTCTTGTATATGATATTGTTTTACTTGAAAGACAGCGTCATTTGAGACTTAGTGTATTTTATTTCATTCTAGTATTTACATTAGAGGCTTGTACACATGATAACTAGGTTTTGATGGTATTTCAAGTTGATTGTAAATTTTTCGCATATTATTGTATTGTTGAGTTTTAGCCTGATCTGTCTTGGTGGGATAAGATGATTGTCATCACGTCCAATTTTGGATTATGACACTCTCTCACCTCCAAAAAAAATAGTTTGTTTTTTAAAAAAAATCAATTTCAAATTTTTATTTTTTTCATCTTTACCCCTCCCCCCCTCCCCCACACACACACAAAAAAATAATATTAAGTTTGTTTTTAAAAGTATTTTCAATTTCAAAAATTATTTCTACTCTAGTAAAAATAAAAGATATTTCTCAAAAAATATTTTTCATTCATAAATGAAACACTAAAATCTTTTCCGAGAAATATTTTTTACTCACCAATCGAATATGAGAAAATAAGTCAAAAAACCAAGGAAAAACATTTTCCTTCATACCAGGCACACACATAGTGTAGTCAATAGTGTTGAAGACCTTTTGTGACAACATGCTATGATTTGTTTTTATCCTTGTATTCATTGCCTGAGTAATGAGGAGCTATTTTTAATGCACATAATAAGAGTGATGCGTGCGATTATAACCTGCACTATTTGGAAGTCAGAACGCCTCTGGATGAATCACACTGAAACTTCAGTAGTACAAGGAAAGATTGGTGACTTCCTCTTGTTGGAAAAAAAGGTTTTACAGTTGAAGTTAGTATTGAATACTTGTCTTGAGTTTCTTATCATAAAAATATTTTCTTCTAAAAAAAAGAAACATAAATTCTTCATATGGGCTGGTTCAATTCTTGTAAGAAAAAGTTTAGAACTCTATACATAAAAGTGTATTCATTCTAACTTAATTAACATTTGCAATGGTTACGGGGAGAATTGTGGGACACAAATGATGTGTTATCACTTGGTTGCAGCTCCCATGTATTCCGAGTGAATTAGTTGAGATTATTTCTCTTTATCTTTTGTACTCTCATATTTTTATAGTAAATTAATGATCTCCTTTATGGATGTAGGTCGATTGACCGAATCACGTTAAATTTTTGTGTGCTTTTGATATATTTCTCGTTTGTCTTTTTATTCGTGCTCTTTCGAGTTTTGTTTTGCTAGCTTCGGTAAGAGACCTAATTATTTTGATCCTAATATTTAGGAGTATTAACAAGTTGCATAACCTCTTTGCTTTATTAGCAAGTACAAGTATGCGAGTATGGAAGTGCTACTCTCCTTCATTAGAAACATTATAGGAATATGTTTCAATCAGTTAAGGTTGTGAGAGGTAACTTTCCTATGAAATCACAACTGAGACTTCCTAAATACAGATGATCATCATACTCCAACACAGATGTCACAAATGACATAACCTTTCCATTTGGATCATCAAAGCCTTTGGTTATCTTCCCATCAGCTGCAACATTTACTACCATTGCTTTGTCGTATGCTCCCATCACCCACTTCATCAATTTGGGGAAAGTTGCCAACAAATGTTTTGAAGCTCTCGACTTGTGTATGAAATTTAGCCGTGGAGCTGTTACCTGTACCAGACAACAGATGCATTTTCTTTAAACATTCCCCCTTAATTAACTTCACATTCAACTGAGGTGGGTTGTAGCTTACCTGTACTAGAGCAATCCAGAACGAACCATCTGGAGCAAGCTTGATGTTATCTGGTGCACCAACAAGGTTATCAATGAATATCTCTGTTTGTCCTTTCATTTCATCTTTTAACCAATATTTTTGGCACCTAAATCTGAATATTAAGGAAAGAAAGTATGTTGAATGCAATTTCCAAAAGAATGTGTTAATGAAGAAATCGTGCAGAGTAAATGGATTGCAAATTTGTAAACACTTACTTCCATGATTCACAGACTACTAAGTAATCTTGATCTGCAGAGAGAGCCACCCCATTTGCAAAGGCCAAGTTATCAATAATTACAGATGTCTGGTTTAGCGAAGGGCTATATTTGAGAAGCTGACCATGGGGCTTGGCCTCAAGCACGTCAAGGAACCATTCGTGGAGACCAAATTTGGTGCTTGCCACACTGAAGTATACACTCCCATCTGATGCTTCCACCACATCATCTGCTAATCTGTACACACTCTTTAGGATTTTAAACATACCTTTATGCCACAAGACAAGTGACATGGACATAAGAATCCAGAAATTTTATTTGTAATTTTTCTGCTAACAGCATCATATATATATAAACCATCACTGGTAAGGAAGCAGCACATGATATTATTATGTGTGGGTTAGGGACACGCCACAAGTTCAACTTCTTTCTTCTAGGAAAACGCTGGTATTCAAGTTGGTTGGGAATATTAGACAATTACCTTTGCCTAAATATCCACCCATTTCATAATGTAACAGCAGTTGGAACGTCTTACGTTATATGTAAAGAGATATACACGGCACACAACATATTATATTTGTTCATTTTAAAACAAAAAATGCACAAAAATCAAAAAATGATTTTGGGAATTCATTCATTCTTGCACCTTAGGCATTGTTCATTTCGTTTTGACAATGCAAATTTAGAGTCAGAAAGCTGGGCTAGATTGGCCTCTTACAAGTTTCCTCAATGTGGTAGGGAATAAGTAGAAATGTCCTTTTACTCGAAATTTTTGTCTAGTTTCTTCTGGTGGTTGGAATTTATAAGTTATGTCGTTGTCGATCACCGGTTATTTAAGTAGTTAGGTCCGAATTTTATAGCAGAACTCACAATAAAGATGGTTATTGAATATATACCCAAACATTATTGTCTCTATCTTGTAGAATGGTACTTGATTTTAAAAGAATGGATATTTCTTTTTTATTGTCATTGTTGGAATATTTTTGTTGACGACTTGGTCAGGGCGGTTCACAATATCATTGTTGAAGGCGTTGTTATAAGCCCTAAGTTTGAATTCCAATTTCATTGTCCTTATTCTGGAAGTATGAAGTCTTATGAATCAGAAAAAAAGTCCAGGGTCCTTGTAAAATAAGTTGAAGTCATACCCTATAAAAGTAGTTTCTAGTATCTTCGGTCCATAATTCAAGGAGATGGAGAGCTTGGGGATAATGTCACAAATAGTATTGGAGCAGGCTGGATAAAATGAAACTTCGCATTTGGGACTGTGCGATAAGAAAGTATTACCTAGGCTCAAAGGTAAATTCAGACCGACTTTGTTGTACGTGGCACAATGTTAGTAAGAATTCCCACATTTAAAAGATGAATTTAGTGGAGATGAAGATTCACGCTTAAATGAACAAGCAGCCGTATCATTAAAAATAAAGTTATGTAGGAGAAGGTGCCTTGGCAAATAAGATGAGAAAATCAAGACTAAGATAGTTTGGGTATGTAAAGTAGAGGTGTGTGGATGTATGAATAGAAGGTATGAGAAATTTGGTCAACCGTAACATGATTCAGGAGAGGTAGAGGTAGAGATAGAGATAGGTCGAAAAAAAACTAGGGAGGGTTGATTATACAAAATATAACACAACTTCAACTTACTAAAGACACAAGACTAAATAAGAAGATGTAGAGGTAAAAGATTAGATTAGAAGGTTAATAGATAGCTAAGAGGCTATTTGAATTGACTTAAAAGTTTGTCAAATCTATTATTAAATCAGTTATTGGTTTCTAGTATTTGATAAATATAAAAAAAACACCTTAATACAAGTCGAAAATGTCTTAAAACAAGTCAAAAATCAAAGTGGGTCTTTTTTGACTTAAAAGTTATTTAAGTTTGATTTTTTTGTTTTAATTAAAAGCAATTTTTCTAAACGGGCTCTAAGGTTTTCTTTTTTTATGTGTATTATTATTTGTTGATTCATTTGATTTTTATCTTGCTGTTAATCTATCATATTTTCTTGGTACAATTCATTAATTTACTTCTTCTTTTATTGGGTCAAACGGAGGATCTAGCGGAAACAAAAAGCAATTAGATCAAAATTGATATGTAGTGCTTTGTGACACCAAATTCGTCATTGCTTTTTGTGATGTAGAAGAAGATGAAATCTTAGTTACCTTATTTTTTCACCATTGACATGTGAAGCAAGAACAGTTACAGCATCTTCTGTAACCTTAAGCAGTCCCTGCACATTAATTAATAATTGCTGGTATTATGTACATAAAAGTTGTTAATCAAGTGTAGACATGGTTTTACCTCTTGAGCATCACAAACTATAATATGACCAGCAGATGACACTTTGAGTCCCAATAATGTATCTCTCCCAATATATTTCCAGCTCTCCCAACTCCCATTTTTGTGCATTCTTTTAATCCAACCATCTCTAGTGGCTGTATACACAACTCCCATTTTATCCACTGCAACATCTTCTGGTCTATCTACAAATCCTTCTCCAACTTTACTTACTCTCTGAAATTAACAAACATAAATTATTTAACTCAATCCATAAATATACATATAAATAGTTGATAGTATTATTTGTCTCTTTTATCCGTGCGTTACCTGCAAATAACTGTTTGATGTAAAGGTTGGAGAGGGAGATGGAATTTCAAGAATCTGAGGAGATATTGGTGAGAATAAAACAAGTTGGAGTATAATAGCCACCTAAATAACCATTAAAAAGCTAAAATACAGCATCGAATCCATAAGGAAGATAAATAACCTTTGCAGATGAGATATGTTATATAAAAGAAATTCTTTGGTCCAAATTTTATACTATATCCCTGTCAAATAATTGTCATATTTATCTCAAAATTTTAGAAGTTTTCACATACTTTCCTCTGTGACATTATTTCTTTTTTGGTCAATCTAAAAATGAGTGTCACATTTGTTTATATAATAAGTATTTAAGGGTAAAATTTATTTTCTACATTTATTGGTTCCACTTTATTTTAAATAGTACTATCTCCGTCCCTAATTACTTGTCCACTTTGATAAATCAAGAAAGGACAATTTGTTTTTACCTATTATACCCATAATTAAAAGACTAATTACTTTGAAAAATGTAAAACTTTTCATCTACTTCATAATTAATAGGGGTAAATTGATAAACTCACTATATTATTAATTATTTCATAATAGGTGTGTCAATTCAAAAAGTTGACAAAGTAAAAAGGAACAAAGAAAGTACTAGTCTACTACATTTATGAGAAGAGAAAATAGTGAGTCTACTTAATTTAAAGTCTTCATTTATTTCTTAAATTTAGTGTCAGGTCAAATGATCCCATGTTAAATGAAACGAAGGGAATAAATATTTATTGTTCTTCAAAATTTCAACATCTTAATTATGACACATTAATAAATATGTCATACTATTTTTAATCTTTCATTTCATAAAACAATATTGCTTAATTAATATAGTACAATTTTTTAATCTGTAAATTAAACAAACAACAGAGAATATTGGGAGTATAACCAAGCCATACCAAATATGGGTAGAATATGTGGCTGAAAACATTTACGAAATAACTCTAATAATAAGCATTAAATGACACCAATATAAACGGGAAGACCAAACCGTAATTAATACTTCTGAAAATAGGTTAAGTATCTAATTCATTTAGGGTCTGTTTGGAAGAACATTCTTATAATTAGATTTTATATAATTGATATAATTATATTTTCTTATCATATTTGAAAGAATAAGTAATTACTTAATCAACAAATAATTAATGTAATTGACATGGAGTAATTACACTTTATAATTATGTTGTGAATTGTTGATAATTACATGGTGTAATTACCATCTTTTTCTTATTCTAAAAATATGCAAAATTGTGTTTTTTATCTATATTATTATATTTTTTTTCTTCTTGTTTGAATCTTACTCTACTTGATTCTACGCAATTTTTTCGTATTATCTATTTCTTTATGTCATGCTTATTCTTTCATTAGCATAATTTTATTAGTATTCTAATTTATAAATTAAAATAAAATTTATTGTTAATTAAGGTTATAGGCTAACGTTTTCTTTATCATGAAAAATAAAAATAAATCATATTTATTACTATGTTGAACTTTCTTATAAGAGTATTATGTTAAATTTTTTGTTTTGAATTTATAACTTATGTTATATCTTCAGTTTCATTTATTTTAGTAATATTAAATTTACATTGCACGTCATTTTTTAATTAGACTTGATATGTTATATTTTTGTCAAATAATTTACGATATTTTATTTATATATTATTCTTTTTTACCAAACATGCATTTCACGATGTTCGTAGTAACTTCATACTTTTAGTTGTTACGATCAATTCAATTGAAATATATTAATTTTAAAAAAATATAAATCAATTATTTTTTCATAATATTAGTTACAGAAAATTTGTTTATTTATTAATATAATTTCAAGAAAGAATATATATCTTAAATATTTAATTTAATGTCATTTATAAAGTTTCTTATATGTCTAGTATAAATAATTAATTCTTATTTTTAAAAATTAATATAATTTTATGATTGCAAATTGTGCATCCAAAAAAACATGTGTAATTACACCGTGACATCCAAACAGGACATCTGTAATTACACTGTGGCAGCCAAACATGTCAGTGTAATTACTAGACAGTGTAATTACTAGGCTAGTAATTACTATCACAATCATTACAAACTACAAAAGAAATCTCAATTACCAACCAAAAAAATTTGTTGGTAAATTGATCAAATTGCTTGGCAGATTGAGTTACTAACTAAATGTCAACTTATATTAATTCGTCACTAAATATTACCAGCCGATCTTAATTTGTTGGTAAACTTACCAACCAAAAATCAGTTGGTAAGGCACTAACGAATTGAAAAGAAGTTAGTAAATATTTTTCTTCATTATTCGATTTCGTTGGTTAGCAATTTTAGTAACAGAAAATTTATGTTGGTAATTTACCAGTAAACTTTTTTTAGTTTCTCATCCGGTGTCCGCCACCCATATTGGATCCCGACAAGCGCTCCTAGCAAGCGCAACTCCGTACCAAAAGGAAATCGAACCAGAGACCTCTTGATTAAAAATGAAGAGTATTTGTCACTACACCACAACCTTCATTGGTAATAAATTTTAAATACATTAGTATGATTATTTATTGTTCTAATAAATTTTTCTAATTGATTGTTAGTTTGTTGGTAATATATCATTCAAGTTTAATGTTAGGCTAGTGATTGATTGATAATATGTTTAAAATATTATTAAAGAAATGATTATTTAATAGTAAAATATTTATTAATTCATTGCATTTGAAAATCTAAGAGCACAAATATAAATCTAAAAATATTAATATCAATTTTAGAAATCATATTTAAATGGAACAATGAAAAAAATCTAGGTAACAAGTTAAGTCAATCTCAATATGACACATATCATTATATCAAAAATTTAACTTAAGCACGTTTATAAAAACTAGGGAAAATTACGCGGCTAAGCAAACTTATATTATTTAATTTCTTATCATAGCTATAGTGTGCTATAATTACCACTCGCGACAAATATTGTATATTAATTACGTGGACTGACTTCGAGTTTGTATAATTTTCCACATTTGTATATGTATAATTCGCCAGGATATACAAATACATATGTATAATATACAATTATTTAACCTATACACATATAAAATTCACCTCTCTCCCACTCTATGCCCTCTCTCGCTCGCCTCTCTCCTCCCTCTCCCAATTTCACTCGCCTCTGTCCTTTCTCTCCCAATCTCGCTTGCCATTTATACAAATGTATATGTATAATATACAATTATATACATATACAATTCACCTCTATCCTACCATTTTTCCCTCTCTCACTCACCACTTTCCACCCTCTCTCAATCTCACTCGCCTCTCTCCTCCCTCTCCCAATCTCTCTTGCCATATATACAAATACATATTAGAATATACAATTATCTAACCAATATGCATATATATTTCACCTTTCTTCCACTCTTTTCCACTTCTCTCTCGCCTCTCTCCTCTCTCTCCACTCTCGCTTTCCTCTCTCTTCCATATAACATGTAGGTACAAATTGTAATTATCAAACTATAGCTATGGAGAGTAATTAATTATTTTTCAGTGGTTATATGTGAATGTTTCCCTAAAATATATTGACCAAATCTAATTGTTGGCCAAATTTTAAAAGTTAAAACGTCTAACAGCACAAACTGAAAATGGAAGCCTCAACCTGAAGCAACCATCCTATTAGATATAAAAATGACCTTCCGAAAACTTATCGCACCGAAAAAATTCTCATTAGAGCACGTTCACAAAAAATGTTAAGTAAAGTTAAATTTTGGCCAAAAGTTAAAAGTTAAAAACGCCTAAGGTATTAACTGAATATGAAAACCTCAAAATCCAAACCAACTTTCCTGTAAGACGAAAAATGACCTTCCAGAGCTAATTGGGCTAACGAAATTCAAATTTGAGCATGTTTCTCAAAAAAAATTTGACCAAATTAATATTTTAGCCAAAAGTAAAAAGTTAAAATGCTTAACGATACAAACTGAAAATAAAATTCTCAAAACCACCAACCATCCTATGAGATTAAAATTGAACTTGTATGGTTAAACGCGCTGACAAAATTTCAATTCGAGCAAGATTACCAAAAATATTGACAAAAGTAAAGTTTTGGTCAAAAGTTAAAAGTTAAAATGTCTAACGACACAAACTAAAAACGGAAGCCTCAAAACGCGAACCCTTGGCATATTACATAAAAATGACCTTCTGACATCTAACTACACTGACAATATTTTAATCTGAACACCTTTATAAAATATTTTGACCGAAATTAAATTTTGACCAAAATTTATAAGTTAAAAATACGTAATGTCACACACTAAAAATGAAAGTCTCAATATCCGAATCAACCACCCTATTAGATAAAAAATGACCTTTGGAGTTAATTATGTTGACAAAATTCTCATTTGAGCACATTCACAAAAATATTGGCCAAAGCCAGATTTTAGCCAAAACATAAGATTTAAAATACCTAATGGCACAAACAAAAAATGAAAACCTCAAAACATAAATCAACCTACCTGTTAGATAAAAAATGATCTTTCGAAACTAATGACACTGACATAGTTTTAATCTGAGCACGTTTACAAAAAATATTGACCAAAGGCATGTTTTGACTAAAATTTAAAAGTTAAAATGCCTAATTACACAAACTGAATACGAAAGTCTCAACACTAGACACTAATTTACGAAAAAAATTAACTTCAACAATTCAAATATAAGTTAGTAATTGATAATTTACCAATAAATTTTATCACATTTGGTAATAGTTACTATTAAACTAAACATTCATATGTAATATTACCAACTAATAATTAATATGTTGGTAACTTTTACCAAATAATTAATGATCGATTGGTATATTGCCAACTATTTTAATGATTTTAGTAATTTACTAACTATAAACTTTATTCTTCGGCAAAATTTCCAACTAACTGGATATTGATTGGCAAGTTTGTCAACAAATTACATTTTGTTACTAATTTACCAACATATTTATATTTGGTTGGTAAATTTAGCAACACAATTTAGTCATTGGTAAATGTTTAGTTAGTAATTCATTGCTAATATGTTATTAAATTTTATGAATAATTTTTTGGTCATATTTACCATTCGTTATATACTTCGTTGGTAATATTACCAACAAAAGGTGTACGTTAATAACGTTTCAATTGGTAATCCATTGATAGAATATTGCTAAATTTGACGCCATTTTTTCCTCCGCATTTTTCAACTAAAATACTTAGTTAGTAAGATTTTTGTTGATAATCTGTTGGAATTTCGTTGTTAAATTTTGAAATATAAGTCAGTTAAAAATATGTTAATAATTTGTTAGTAAAATACTAACCAACCTTAAGCTGTTAGTAGAAACTGTTGGCAATTTGAGATTTTTTTGTAGTGACACCAGTTTCAATTTCCAAGTGATTTTTCAAAATAGAAATGGATAAAAGTGAATAACATTCAAATTACCATTTAAAATGGATAGAAGATGTTCTTTGACACATCTAAAGAGTGATAAAGGGTGGGGATAGTAAGTAAGTCTTTTTCTTTAACTTTCTTTTACATTTTTATCTAGGATTGGAGGGAGTGCTGGGGCTTGTAGGGGTAGGGGTTGTGGGGGTAAAAATTTTTTTTAAAAAAATAATGGAAAAAAATTGATTTTTTGTTAATTTTTTTAGATGGGGTGGGGGTGGGAGGATGGTGGGGGTAGGGGGTGGGGTGGTAATATCTTTAAGAAAATAATGGAAAAAATTTAAATATTGTTATTTTTTTTGTTGGGGGGGGGGATGGGGTGTGGGGGTGGGGTGGTAATTTTTTTTTAAATAATTAAAAAAAATAATGAAAGAAATCAAAATTTTGCTAATTTTTTTTGGGGACGGGTGGGGGTTGGGGGGTTGGGTAGGGGGTAGGAGGGCTAGTAGGGTGGGTGGTAAAAAATTCAAAAACTATTTAATGGAAAAAAATTAAAATTATGTTAATTTTTCTTGGGATGGGGGGTGGGGGGTGGGGGGTGGGTAGGGGGTAGGCGGGTTGGTAGGGTGTGGGTGGTAAAAAAAATTCAAAAAATATTTAATGAAATTTTTTTTAAATTGGTTAATTTTTCTTGGGATGGGTGTGGAGGGCTGGAAGGGAGTGGTGCTAGTAGGGTGGTGGGTTGGTATTTTTTTAAAAAAACAATTAATAGAAAAATTTTAAAATTTTATTAATTATTTTTTGGATGGAGTGTGGGGGGTGGGGGGGGGGGAGGTAATTTTCTTAAAATTCTTTAAAATATTGAAAACATTTAAAATTATTTTAATTTTTTTGGTTGATAGTGGGGGTGGGGGGCTGTAGGGTGGTGGGTTGGTAACTTTTTTTTTAAAAAAAAAATTAATGAAAAAATTGAATTTTGTTAATTATTTTTAATGGGGTGGGGAGAGGGTCGGCTGGTGGGGGTATGAGGTGGTAAATTTTTAAATTTTTTTTCTTACATTTTTTGTGGGATAGAGGGTACAGGGCTGGTAGGGGGTGGAGTGAAGTGGTAAAATAATTTAGATTTTTTTGTCTTTAAAGTTTTTAATCGAATTTCTATTATAATATGGTTACCTATACTATTCATTGGGTAACTCGATTTTACCAATTTAAAAAGTAAGTTTAGTCGAGTAATTTGTTCTTTTTTATTTAACTCATTTTTTATCGACTCGTATTAGACTCGACTCATTCGTTTGCCACTCCTATCCTATGATAAGTAGAGATATAGACATGTGATTCCTACAGAAATATAGACACGTTATTTTCTTTTCAGAAAAGGGCAAAAAATAGCCCGGTACTATTTGAAAAGGTTTAAAAATACCTCTCATCCACCTATTGGTCTAGAAATATTCCTCAATCAACATTTTTGGTCTACTATTACCCTTAAAACTATTAACCTTATGTATATATATTTTAATTATTATTATTATTAATTATTACTTGACGTGTTTCTATTAGATAAAGTTTAATTCCAACCAACCAAACTTTCTCCTACCCCCACCCGACCCATATTGACATCCTTTGACCCAAACCCAAATACAGATCCATTTAAAATAAGAAAAATTGAATCATCTCTTTTCCCTCTAAACCTAATATCCTAAATTGAATATTAGGTTTAGGGGGAGAAGAGAGGATTCAATTTTTTTAATTATTTTTAAAGAATCTTGTATTTGGGTTTGGATTAAGGGATGTTAGTATAGGTCTAGTGGGATAGGAGAAAGTTTTGGTGGGTTGAAATTGAACTTTATCAACTAGAAAGACGCCATGTAATAATTAGTAATGATAATAATAATAAGGGTTAATGCACAAGTACCCTTCAAAATATGCCCAAAATGCTCAGAGACACACTTATACTATACTAAGTTCCTATTACCCTCCTGAACTTATTTTATTAATAATTTTCTACCCTTTTTTGGCCTACGTGGCACTATCTTGTGGGCCCAATGCTGATTGACTTTTTTTTTTCAAGCTAGTGCCACGTAGGCTTAAAAGGGGTAGAAAATTACTTATAAAATAAGTTCATGGGGGTAATAGGACCTTAGTATAGTATAAGTGTGTCTCTAAGATTTCGAGCATTGGTTGAGAGGGTACTTAAGCATTTTTCCTAATAATAACAATTAAAAAATGTAAGGTTGTTTTTATTTTAAAGGATAATAGTAGACCAAATTTATTGATTGAGGGATAATTTTAGCCCAATAGGTGGATAAGGTGTATTTTTAAACTTCTTCAAATAGCAGAGATATATTTTTAGCCCTTTTTCATTTTCTTTTAATGAATAAATCTACCAATCTAAACTTTATCTGATTAAGTCCAATTTAATGATACACGTATCTCTTATTAATATACTAAATATTTTAAGGCCCGTTATATGGGCCCACTATAATTTCACATATTTTGTTGAAATTTTTTGATAAATTAACAACTTGATACATTATAGTCCTCTCTCGATGCATCCCTATTTTCTCTTGGATACATGTATTTCCTCTCGGATACATATCTATCCCTTCTCGAATTCATCCCTTCCCTTGAAGTAATATGTCATTTCCAATGTATTGTAAAACCAAGGAATATATTAGAGAGGAATGAAAATTTTGAGATTTTGTAATTGAGAAAACTTCTCAGATATGATGTAATTAGTCACCAAAGATATGAAAATCTCTATTTTGTACTATTTTTTTCTTTCGTAAACAACTTGAATATATTACTTTATAATCTATTTCAAATAGTCACACAACATAAATGTGTCGTTCACAACCTAAATTGAAAAAAGTTTAATTCTAAAAAATTCTTTACAGTAACGAAATAGAGAATTGCATTAGATTACGAGTTAAAATATTTCATGTTCAAGGAATATATAAAATGTTGATATCTTTGAAAAGATTCATCGGTCTTCATATATATATTCACAAGTGGTATCTACTTTTCATAATGTTATTATCTTCATTTTGTAATATTTGCACTATAAGCTTTGCATTTGATAAAATACTAATCATTGATCAATCGATTCGTAAAGATTGTTTTAAAGTCTTTCAAATCTCTATTTCTTTAGCTTAAGTATAATGTGCTTGTATTTGACTTTATCGATGAATTTTTTGATACATTTTATTATTGTCTTCCATAAATAGAAATACTTAAAAAATTGATTTCTAACTTCACAACTATAAAAACAATCAAGAAAGCAAATTTATTTCTATATATAATAACAATTATCGTAATATTATATTGTAAATATTGAAAGTATTTATCAAAAAAGTAATTTTTGCCTCCATGATATACCATAGTCTCACTGTATTTTTAATGCTTTTTCCTTAAGCTTAGTGTGTGTCCAAAAGACTTTTTATATTAATTTTTAGGTAAGTTTCTTTTTATTTGCAGGAAATTTGTCTAAAGATGAACGCGGAAGTTCTTGAGCAAGAAATGAAGAAAAGTTACCACCTACGAAGCTTGTGACGGTCCGTCGTGCCTGTGACGGTTCGTAGGTGGCATCGTAGTGAAACAGCTGAATGTAGATGGGGAAGTCTGACCAAGTGTGGGATTACGAAGTGCATGACGGATCGTCATAGCCATGACGGTCCGTCCTGCTGGTTCATCTTGATGATCATAAAAGTAGTCCCAGTACCCAAATTCCAAGAGTTCAAGTGTTATGGAACAATGACCCTCGACGGACCGTCGTGCTTGGAAAGGTCCGTCATACCTGCCGTCGAGGGTAATAAAGAGAGAAGCAGAAAAATTTGCGAAGTATGGGACGAGATAGTCCATGACGACCCGTCATAACCGCGACGGTCTGTCACTAGGTCCGTCGATCCAGCCGCGTTTTGACAGACTTTCAACAATTAAAGTCCTTCTTTTATTAGGTTTTTGTTTTTTATAAATAGTTGTAAAAACCTCGTTTTTAGGGTTAGACTCTTGGTTATTAGACACTTTTATGTTAGATTCTTTGTTGAGAGATTATTTTGATTATTAGACTTTGGATTGTTACACTATTCTCTGGAGTTGATTGTTGGTGATTTTGTCGATTAATCAAGTAAATTTCTGGATTTTATTCTTTCAAATTGAAGTAAGTGAATGAATTCTTATATCATATATATGAATATTGTGACTATGACTATGGGTAACTAAACTCCATAACTAGGGTTGTGGGAACCATGGGCGAATAATAAGGTAAAATCTAACTAAAATAACAATTCTAGAATAGTGTCTTGCATGTATTGACAATTCTTTTGCTTAGAAGTCTTTTTAACGGATGGACAACGTTAGAACTCGCCTTAATGCTGCTTGCCGAACCATGGAGGTAGATAATAGGAAAAGAATTATTAACATAAATTTAGTGTATACTATCTAAGAGGCTAGTATTGATTGGTACGAGGTAATAACTTAGTCAAATATCGAACACAATGCTTAATATGAGGTAAAGGTAAGGGTTAGTATAGCAACACACGTAGCTGGACCAAGGTGCGGAGTGAAATTTTCTAGATGCCGAACCAAGGATTTAGAAATACAAAACTTATCACTTTGCATGCAAGATACTAGGAAAAAATTGTTATAGTTAGAATTATCAAATTAGGAACCTGTGGGGAACACTTAAATCCTAGTTACTTTTATTAATTGATTAAACTCCAACATTTGAATATGTAAGTTGTCTACTTTAATTTAGCTAGCTATTTTCATTCATTTACAAAATAAAAATCCCCCCTTTTATTGTCTTTGTTTTCTAAAGAAATAATTGACTAAATAATAGTAATAATAGATTGAAGTTAAGTCTGAACTATTTTCCTCGTGGGAACGATCCTAACCTCATTAGTTGGGTTCTTTACTTTATACGGCCGCTTTACTTCTTATTTGAGAAGTAAGTTTGA
Organism: Solanum lycopersicum; assembly: GCF_036512215.1. Lineage (NCBI taxonomy): Eukaryota > Viridiplantae > Streptophyta > Magnoliopsida > Solanales > Solanaceae > Solanum > Solanum lycopersicum. The sequence goes on from NC_090804.1 coordinate 40,387,959, forward strand.
GCGTATCAAATTTTAGCGCCGCTGCCGAGGAATGTAGCTTTTAGAATTAACTTAAACTTATTACTATAATTTAGTCGATATTTTCTTAATTTTACTTTGTTTATTATTTTTTTTATTCTTGCAGAACTATCTTCCTTATATGCCAAAAATACACGGAGAGGAAGAGAACTCTTGGTTCCCTACGATCACAAATTAGAGCGTACACTACGCAACATGAATTGAAACCTGGGTATTAATGATGATGATTCAAACAAGAACATTCATGCTCTTGTTGATGTTCATGGTCAGTTATTACCCGATGCTCCATATGAAAACCATCAGAGGGGACAAAATCCCGCTCCACGTCCTCAAAAATACTACAGAGGCTATGACAATATAGCAGACTCTGATGGGCCACTTGTCTTTCCCCCTCTACCACCAGGCCACACCTTTGTGGTAACTAGTAGCCTGATGCAAATGCTCACTGCCAGAGGTTTCTTTTCAGGGCTACGTTCTGAGGATCCACATGCCCATATATCTAAGGTAAGGGTAGTGTGTAAAAGATGTTAGGGAGGCCTGATTTTGATTTGGATGTAATAGGGCTAAGAGTCTTTCCTCTATCACTGACGGGAGAGGCTGCTATTTGGTTCACTGAGCTTCCTTATAACTCAATTTTCACTTGGAACCAACTAAGGGACGTTTTCTTAGCACGCTACTATCCGGTCTCCAAGAAGCTAAACCACAAAGACAGAGTGAACAACTTTGTGGCACTATCAGGAGAGTCAATTAGTAGTTCTTGGGATAGATTCACCTCATTCTTGAGAAGTGTCCCCAATCACCGCATAGATGATGAGTCACTGAAGGAATACTTCTATCGGGGACAGGATGATAATAATAAAGCGGTGTTGGATACTATAGCGGGTGGTTCCTATGGGGAGTGTCCTTATGCTGAGATTGCCAATAAGTTAGAGAAAATCTCTCGGAATAATAAAGTTTGGAGTACTAGGAAGTCAGATACTTGGAGAAATACCTTTGCAGTGCAATACACTCACAACCCAGCCACAAATGAGATTCGTGAAGTGATGGCTCAGATGAGAACTAAGCTTGGGTTGGTATTAAAACATATCACTGGGGGTGCATAAAAGATAAATACAGTTAACTACTTGTCTAAACCACCACCACCAAATGATGAATGCTATTATGCGGAGGATTACTATGCGGAAAATGAGCAGGGGGGGGTTTCCGACCGAGTGCCTAAGGCTCAAATCAGGAGAATTGGCTCTAAGATCAAGTAAATAAGGGTCAGATCTATGGTAACTATAACCTTCAGGGTCATTATGTCCGATATGGAAACTACAACCGCAACAACATCTTCAACAGGGGTAACTATGGTAATAGAAATGATAGGAATGGGCCCTATGTCCCTCCTCAAAATCGTGAAGTTACTCCTAGGGATGGTGGATATAGTATGGCGCGAGTTGAGGATATGTTGCACAAAATGATGAGGAGGTTCGCTGCTAATGATGAGCACATTAAAGAGCTAAAGAGGATTTAGCGGGTATTGGGCAGAAAGTCAATACACATGCAATATCAATTAAGCAGATTTAGTTGCAAATGGCCCAATTATCTGCGACTGTGAACACACGGCAATCGGGCACTCTTCCTAGCAACACTGTCCAAAATCCGAAATATGACGGACACTGTATGACAATTACTACTCGGGGTGGTAAGCAGACCATTGACCCACCTATGCTGTCTAACGAGGAAAAGGTACTAAAAGATAATGATAATGCGGTAGAGGGTAGTGGTGAAGTAGAAGATAACACTGGAAAAGATGCTGAAGTGCCTACAAAGGTAATTCCCATGCCTAGACCACCACCCTTTCCTCAAAGATTAGTGAAAAAGACAAACCATGGTAAATATCAATGTTTTATAACATTGTTGAAGCAACTTTCTATCAATGTCCCTTTCGTAGAAGCTCTAGAACAAATGCCCGGTTATGCCAAGTTTATAAAAGATCTTGTTACAAAGAAAAGATCGGTCACTTTCGATGATGATGATAGAATGCAACATTGTAGTGCTATTGCTACAAGATCTCTCGTACAAAAGAAAGATGATCCGGGTGCGTTCACTATTCCTTGTATAGTCGGGTCATTACACTTTGCAAAAGCATTATGTGATTTGGGGGCAAGCGTAAATCTCATGCCCCTCTCGATCTACAAGAAGTTGGGTTTGGGTGAACCAAAGCCCACTGCGATGCGGCTACTGATGGTTGATCGAACAATGAAAAGGCCTATAGGGATACTCCACGATGTGCTAGTAAAATAGGAGTCATTCATATTTCTGGCAGATTTTGTTATTCTTGATTGTGAAGTTGATTTTGAAGTGCCTATTATTCTTGAGAGACCATTCCTTGCTACGGGCATAGACTTAGTTGATATGGAACAGGGGAAAATGAAATTTCGGTTGAACAATGAAGAAGCGACCTTCAACATTTGTAGGTCCAAGAGGTAGAGTGGTGAGCTCCAATAAGTATCTGCTATATCCTACAAAGAAAAGACGAAGAAGGATTATGACCTAAAAAGTGAAAAACGAGAGGTTATGGTTGGGGATTTGGTGGTTTTATTCAATTATACGTTCCGCTTGTTTCCGGGCAAGCTCAAGTCCAAATGGACTGGTCCTTACTTGATTACCCAACTATTCCCTCATGGTGCTGTTGAGTTGGAAACTCAGGAGGGTGTGCGGTTCAAGGTGAATGGACAACGCATAAAAATCTATTTTGGGCATGCTGAATCAACAAATGAAGTAATCGAGGCATACAATCTTGATGAAGTCTGAGTAATCAAGTTCCTTTAGTCGTACCGCGATGTTAAATCAGGCGCTTGTTGGGAGGTAAAGCAATACTTATAGTTTTCTTTCTAGTAATGGTAGCATTTTCTACTAATGGGTTTTAAATTTGCAGGCACATCACCAGGAAATTCTGCAGAAAATCACACTGCAACTGTCACTGACGGACACATCACGGACCGTAGCATGAATCCGTCGTGCCAGGTATGTCTTTCAACTATTTCCAAAACTAGGGCACACGTGACGGAACCAATGACGGATCGTCGCATCTTCGATGGACCATCGTCGGGGTCTCCTTGTGTCATTAATGAGAATACCTGACCCTACCCGGTTGGGGGTAATTTAAAAATTGGCAACCTTTAAAAACCCCACCCCTTCATTTCACCCATTTCCTACTCTCTTTCTCCCATTTCCCTACCTTTTCAACTTCCTACTTCCTACCTCTCTTCTCTATCAACTGATCACTTCCCCAATTCCCCAAATTCCTAAAATCTACCCTCTACTAGTCGGAGTCTGCTGCTGTGGTTCTGTTCTTTCTAACCAAGTACCATCCTCGCTTGTTTTTCTCAAATTATCAAGTATGTGTCTCTGATTTCTACCCATTTACATTGCATTGTTGTTTTTCAATTAGTATTAGCCTATTTATTATTGATGGATTCATTCTTTAATACAAATTTTGTCTGACCTAGGTTAAGAATCCTCAAAATTGCCTTGTTAAAACTCTAGAAATAGGTGCTTTAGCATTGCTAGTTTACTAGGTATTTGAGTTAGAAACATATAGGTTATCACTAAGTATTCAATGTGAGTCATAGGGGATGATTGTGGCATCCCCAGTTCTGTCACTGAATGATAGAATAAGACCCTGAGGACGGACAGTTGTACCCACGACGGACCATCATAGGGTATGTTCCAACATCCCACTATATGTTTTATCTAAGTGTCCACCAACAGATACATGCGATGGACCGTCGTTCCCACGATGGTCCGTCCTGCACAACCGTCATGGTTGTCAGAGATCCTTTTTCTAAGGGTCTCCTACTTTTTTTCTAAGTTCCCTCTAACGGACATCCACGACAGACCGTCATACCCTCGACGGTCCGTCCTGCAAAACCGTCGTGACGGTTAGAGACCCATTCATGAGTGTCTCCATAGTTTCTCTAAGTGTCTTTTGACGGTCCTCTACGACGGACCGTCATTTCCACGACGGTCCATCCTGCACAACCGTCATGGTTGTCAGAGACCCTTGTCCTAAGGGTATCCCTCTTTATCTAAGTGTCCTCTGATGATCATCTATGACAGACTGTTATACGCTCGACGGTCCGCCCTACACAAACATCGTGTCGGTCAGAGACCCCTCCCCTAAGGGTATCCATGATGGACATCGACGACGGACCGTCTTTGTCACGACAGTTCGTCAAGTTTAATAGTCATACTTGTCAATGACTTTCCTTCAGGGTCTACACATCAACATAGTTGAAGTAAGGCATGACGGACCCCATGAAGGTCCATCGTACTCACGACGAGCCGTCACTTGGTCCATCGTATTTGAATATTACTGCCAAAAAGTCATTACAACTTAGCTCTTATACTTATTTTGTTTCATTTTTTTCTCGTCTTGTTTGCTCCTTATCGTACTAATATTGATTCTTTACAGGTAATATCTCTTATGGCACCAAAACAGGATCGAGTATACGCACGTGGGTGATCAAAGTCTGTTGCCCCGTATGCCCGCCTGGTCATTGGCTCTGATGATGAGTGTGACCCCGAGTACATGCCCCCAGGCACTGCCACTCCATCACGAGCTGCACGTACTACCAGAGGTTCGCCCAAAAAGGTGGCCTCCAACGCAGTCACTGCCTCCCAGTCTGATGAGGAGTGCACACTGACCGACGCACCTTCTGGGTCAGCTACTCATGAAGAAGGAGCATGTGGCTCCTTAGGAGTTTTGTGGTCGGAGGAAGCCTCAGGGTCTGCTGAAGTCCCTGCACCACCAGAGCTGCACAATCTGCCTCGTCTGATAAGGCTGACAGTTCTGAATCCACTCCCGGCTCACCGACTCGTTCTCTCACCCCGGTTGCCGTCCATCCCAGCCGGTGGTGTGTCGACGGGCAACATCAAGTTTATTCAGACGCAATGTTTTTGAATGATAAAGGAGTCATGACATAGACCCTTACATTGGAGAGGCGGGTCCTTACGGGAAGTCTCCCTACCATGCTAGAGATCTACAATCTCTTCACCAGACACTGACTGGAGTGGACAGCGTGTTCTTTGGGTCGTTAAAGTGAAGAGTTGGTCCGAGAGTTCTACGCCTCTTACGTGGCTACTCTCAGATCACAGATTGATAGGCGAGCTTCCCCGCCAAATAGTCCCCACTTGAGCATATCTGAGTACGTGGTATTCAAGTTGATATCTCCCTGCCTTTCATTCGCCGGTATCTATACGGCGAGGATGTTGATGCCAGCCGGACCCCTCTCATCGCCGAGTTTGACTACCGGTGGCAAATTGTCAAAATGGCCAATTTTTCCGTGAGCCGTCGCTGAGAGAGACCACCAAGAAATGGATGGCCCTGCACTTGTCTATTGATAGAGAGGGTGCCGACTGGGTAACAGAGCCGAAGGGAGCCATCAAGAAGGCTAACTTGACCTTCAGTGTTAAGTTCTTATGGTTGATTGTCCGCCACTGCCTTTCCCCCATGGCCGCTGATAATATACTCACATGGGATCGTGTAGTTCTGATGGCGGCGATGATAGCCGGGTTTGAGGTGGACTTTTCTTGGCTTCTACATGCGGTCATGCACGAGAGGGATTTTAAGGTCACAAATACTTACCCTTTTCTGTGCATGATATTTTATTTATGCAGGTCCGCAGGTGTGCCCATCTAACACATTGATGAACTCAAGACTCTGATGGGCACTATTGATATCGGCCTTATCAGGGATGAGGCCAATGAGTTGGCTCCACGCAGATGGCCCCGTTAAGAGTTGCCTCCACTTAATGACAATCTGGCTAATACGGTAGCACAGGTTCGTACGACTACGCAGGCTGCTTCTGAAACCACTGACACTACCCTGGTCGAGTCTATCCCGGGTAGTAGCCCTGCCTCGAGCTCCTCTCGCTCAGACCCTTTCCCCGCTCTGCTCCCGCTGGCTAGGGTCCAGAAACTAGAGTTACAAATGGCTACACTTCTTCATCACATCCAGCCTTGGATGCAGAGGTCTATTGCTGAGGCAGAAGAGCGCTTGGAGCGGAGAATGGTCAAGCATATAGAGTAGAAGATCACTGAGGTTCATCAGCGCTTGGACGCTTTTGAGTTGCGGGTGCTAGCCCGGCCAGCCCCTCAGGTGGACGTGTCGACCCTTCAGGCTGCGGTCGAGAGTCTTCGAGCAGACATTGATATGATCCTAGAGGCTAGGGTGCCTGAGTCTGAGGCCCCTTCTGCAGAGCCTGCTGAGGACATAGTGATGGTGGCCTTATTCGCCACTTCTGAGATTCCACCACCTCCCCCTCGAGAGCATGCCAAGAGGCGTAAGGGCGAGAGGATGATGATGTTAGATTATGGAAGAAGGATCGCCGTGAGATGGAGGCTACGGGGAGAGCCTCACTTGCTGATGAGGAGGCGCGTCGTATGAGGGCTGTAGAGTCAGCTGCTGGGGCATCTAGCTCCAGAGATGTGGAGATAGCGGGAGGCACTGCTGATAGTGCTATTGCTGATGAGGAAACTACTGAGGGTGTCCAGACTACAGAGGTAGTGGGTTCCGAGGAACCGTACCCACCAGTTTGCTGATCGTCGGCACTTTGCGACCCAGGTTTGATTCACCCACCACTCTCATATTTTAATATATTTTTATGCATTGGGGACAATTTCATGTCTTTTTGTTGGAGGTTGGGTAAATGGAAAGTGAGTGCTAGGGTGAAGTCTAAGTAGCCAAATTCACTATCCTCTTTTGGGGTTTTCTTGCCTGTGTTCTTTTTCTCCAAGAGACTGATTATTTTTACTGTTGAACCGGCATGTCTATATCTTGTGTACATAGTTTAACTCTGAAGCATGATTGCTAAAATGATATCTTGGTGAAATGAAAAATGATGCATGACTAGGCATAGTAATTGATAAATGTGTGGCTCTAAGCATGACATAGAGATTCACCACTACATGACCCTAAGTCTAAAATTCGAACTAGGTGTCTGATAATCTGGTATAGTAATGAGATGTCAAGTGAGTGTGAGGAAGATTTTAATAGTACACTATTTGTACTGAGCTAGAACTTGCCTGGTTAGTCCTGCTAAAAGTAAGTTGTAATAGACAATTAGGAAAAGATCATAGGCCCTTGTTCAATATAGCCAATTTTTAGCCTCAATAAAAAAATCGAATGAAATTAATCCTTCTTTTATCCAAATGATTTGAGCTTAAACTAGACCTTTCTTTTTCACCCCAACTGATCTTTTCTAGGAACAATGTGTTAACTCTGGTCCCTCCTTGGACATGTGCACCTCAACTTATGCCAAAAGCATTAGTTGAGGGTGGCTAATGCAGTAAACAACTTTTTTATGGTCCTTACCTAACATTGGGTATTGTGTACTTTGATTCATGGCAAAGCCATGAGTTGAGAGTGGCTATTATGAGGAATGCTCTGGAATGTGGGGTTGAAAGAACAAAAGTAAAGTGACTCAAGAACCAATTGAAAGAAAAGCGAAATAAAAAATTAAAAAATAAATACAATAAATACAAGCAAGAAAAGAAGAGAGTCACTTACACAAATGAAGAAAGAGGGAAAATTAGCAAGGTGAAAGAATTTGAGAAATTGGGCGAAATAAAATGATGAAAAGAGGTATGTTTATTCGATATTTCAAGGAGGGCAAAAAGTCTCTAAAATATACCTAAATATACCCTACCTGACCCTGAGCTTATGTTACAAGCTAAGAAAGTCCTATCATGATGCTAAAAGTTGTATAGCGAACTCAAAGCAGTGAAAATACAGGCAAACTTATGGTAATATGTATGAATGAGTTGTGAAATTGTTCTGAGAGTGAGTGTTGAAAATTAATCCTTATACTCAAACTGTAATCATTGTGTGAAAAATGAGGATGTTTTTTTGAAGTGAGGAAACTAGTTGCAATGCCGAAAATATTAGCACTTTGGTGAGAAATTGAATAGGATAGGTGTTAGTGCGTGGTGAGTCCGTGTCATGGTCTGATTCCACATAATTCAAGGCTAATAGTGATAACATACATAAATATAATGATAATGATCGGGATTGATAGCCAAATGATTGCGAAAGCTAAAACATGAATACTACTATACAAAGATTTTTGTAGCGAGTAATAGTGCGTCGCTTGAGGACAAACAACGAATTTAAGTTGAGGGTGTTGATATACCATGGTTTCACGGTATTTTTAATGCTTTTTCCTTAAGTTTAGTGTGTTTTCCAAAAGCTTTTTTGTATTAATTTTTATGTTTCTCTTTATTTGCAAGAAATCTGTCTAGAGATGAATGCGGATGTTTTTGAGCAAGAAATGCAAAAAAGTTACAACTTACGGAGCTTGTGACGGTTCGTCGTGTCTGTGACGGTCCGTAGGTGGAATCGTAGTGAAGCTGCTGAAGGAAGATGGAAAAGTCTTACCAAGTATGGGATTACGAAGTGCATGACGGAACGTCGTAGGCATGACGATCCGTCCTGCTGGTTCGTCGTGATTATCAGAGAAGTAGTCCAAGTACCCAAATTCTAAGAGTTCAAGTGTTATGGAACGGAGACCCTCGACGGACCGTCGTGCTTGGAACGGTCTGTCAGACCTGCTGTCGAGGATAATTAAGAGAGCAGCAGAAGAATTTACAAAGTATGGGAAGACGGAGTCCATGAAGGCCCGTCATAACCGTGACGGTCCGTCACTAGGTCCGTCGACCCATTCGCGTTTTGACAGATTTTCAGCAATTAGAGTCCTTCTTTTATTAGGTTTTTATTTTTTATAAATAGTTGTAAAAATCTCGTTTTTGGGGTTCGAATCTTGGTTATTAGACATATTTATGTTAGATTCTTTGTTAAGAGATTATTTTAATTATTAGACTTTGGATTGTTACACTATTCTCTGGAGTTGATTGTTGGTGATTTTATCGATTAATCAAGTAAATTTCTGGTTTTATTCTTTCTCATTGAAGTAAGTGCATGATTCTTATATCATATATATGAATATTGTGATTATGACTATGGGTAACTAAACTTCATAACTAGGGTTGTGGGAACCATGGGTGAATAATAAGGTAAAATCTAACTAAAAATAATAATTCTAGAATAGTGTCTTGCATGTATTAATTATTCTTTCGCTTAGAAGTTTTTTTAACTGATGGCCAATGTTAGAACTTGCTTAATGCTAGTTATCGGATAAAGGAGGTAGATAATATAAAAAGAATTATCAACATAGATTTAGTGTATACTATCTAATAGGCTAGTATTGATTGGTACGAGGTAATAACTTAGTCAAATATCGAATACAATTATTAATAGGAGGTAAAAGTAAGGGTTAGTATAGCAACACACATAGCCGTACCAAGGTGCGGAGTGAAATTTTCTAGATGCCGGACCAATAATTTAGAAATACATAACTTATCACTTTGCATTCAACATACTAGGAAAGAATTGTTATAGTTAGAATTATCAAATTAGGAACCTGTGGGGAACATTTAAACCCTAGTTACTTTTATTAATTGATTAAACTCCAACATTTGAATCTGTTAGTTGTCTACTTTAATTTAGCTAGCTATTTTTATTCATTTAGAAATAAAAATCTCCTTTTGTTTCTCTTTGTTTTCTAAGGAATAATTGACTAAATAATAGTAATAATAGATTGAAGTTAAGTATGAACTATTCTTCCTCGTGGGAACGATCCTAACCTCATTAGCTGGGTTCTTTACTTCATACGACCGCTTTACTTCTTATTTGAGAAGTAAGTTTGACCGTATCACTCCACAAAACAAAAACAATCATGAAAGAAACTTTATTTCTATATATAATAACAACTATCGTAATTTTATTTTCTAAATTACATTAATTAATTTTTTTGATACTACACATGATATCATGCCGTAAAGAAAACTTTAAAGCTTACCCCCCACAAAGTAACCAATATATTTTTTTAGGTTTTTTTTCTAATTTATTTATTTTTTAGTTTTTTCTTCCTCTATAATTTTAAACGAAGTTTTTTTTCTATTGACATTTTCTTTTGTTGTTCTTCTTTATTTTTTAACTACTCATTTACTTTATATGAATTTCAATATTCATTAGCATTAGAATGTAAAACGTTGACCTTGCCAAATTTATTCTGTTAAATAGTTTATCATATTTGATATTAAGAAAATATAAAAATGAAAATTTTATATTTTATAATCTTTCGATGAATACATTGTCAAATTATTGATTTCTTGATAGTCAAACATTGTTCATTTTTTTAGTCATGAAATTTAATATTTTCTTCAAATTATTTAAAAACTGCTGATACATCATTTTAAGACTATTTTAATAATTAAAAATATTAATTTAGTAATCATATTATGTAACATAATATTAAAAATATGTGTACGCAATATTCCTTTAAAGTATTTCTAGGAACAAAATATTACTATTCAAACACATTTTATTTTAATTGTTAAAAAATTTCTTTCTAAAATATGTCAAAACACATTTATTATTGTTTGTAAGAAGTTACAAGTAATAGAAACTCTTCATTTAAACAAAATTACACTAATATCCTTATGGACCCATAACAAAAGTTAAGACATGTATGAATTCTTCTAGAATTTCATTTTGATCATCATTATATAATTATTATTTTACCCTTAAAGTGATGTTAAATTTATTAATATGTCTGAAGGAATATTGATTGTATTGAAGTGTTAACCTAATAAGGGAATACATGGGAGATATATATAAGAGATATAGAAAGGAGTACTAATCCTAATAGGACTAGGATTAAGGAGTACTAATCCTAATAGGACTAGGATTAAGGAGTACTAATCCTAACAGGACTAGGATTAGTACATAGTAAATACTAATATTATTTAATACTATTTATTTAATACTATCTGTTATTATCCCCCCTCAAGCTGAGCTGAGCGGAAGCGAACGGAAGCTTGGAACTGAGGTAATCGTGCTGTCCGCTAGGGAGAGGCTTGGTGAGAATATCATCCGGTTATTCTTCAGTGGGTACATACTGCACAGTCATGGTGCCGGCCTAAACTTCATCGCGAACAAAGAGACAATCGGTATCAACATGCTTCATTCTGGTGTGTAGGACGGAATTCTTGGCCACACAGATGGTTGATTTGTTGTCACAATAGAGAGCAGGAACAGTGTGAGTGTGTGGAGTTCGCGAAGAATATATGTGACCCACATGGTCTCAGCAGCAAGAAGAGCAAGGGTGCGGTATTCAGCTTCAGTCGAGGACCGAGAGACCTTGGATTGTTTTTTTGTACACCAGGAGATCAGGTTCGGCCCCAAAAAAATGAGAAACCCCGATGTAGATTTTCTGTCATTTTTATCATTCGCCCAATCTGAATCTGAGAAACCCCGAAGCTCCAAGTCCCCGGGTCGAATGAGTAAACCATGACCAAGAGAGCCACAAATGTACCTGAGAATGCGTTTTAGACAATGGTAATCATGTTCACTTGGTTGATGCATGTGTTGAGCAACTCGGTTGACAACAAACTGGATGTCAGGACGGGTAATGGCCAGATACTGTAGAGCCCCAATGAGGCTGTGGAAGTGGGTGATATCGGCAAAGGGGGTGTCGGCTCCATTCGTAGACGAAGAGACTGTCATCGGTGTTGGTTGACTGGTGCATTTTTCCAGTCCAGCTTTCTGCAACAGATCTCGAGCATATTTTTACTGATGAAGAAACAAGCCGCTGCCTGTCCGAGAAACCTCCATTCCCAGAAAATAATGTAACGGGCCAAGGTCCTTCATTTTGAAGGTAGTATGCATAGCTCGAGTGACATCCTGAATGAGAGCTGCAGTAGAGCCTGTAATAATGATATCATCTACATAGACAAGAAGAATGACTGTACCGTGTGCTGAAGGTCGAGTAAACAGACTTGTGTCGTGTACGCAACACGTGAAGTCGAGTCCCTAAAGGAACGTTTTCAGACGTGTGTACCAAGCACGGGGGGCTTGCTTGAGCCCATACAGAGACTTCTGGAGTTTGCAAACATGTTGAGGGAATCGGGGATCAACATAGCCCGGTGGTTGCGTCATGTTGATAGTTTCATCAAGCATGCCATGAAGAAAAGCATTGGAAACATCCAACTGATTGATGAGCCAATTGTTGTGCACGGCGAGTGACAGTACCAGGCGAATGGTTTCCTGCCGAATAACAGGACTGAATGTCTTGGAGTAATCAAGCCCATACTACTGATTGTAGCCTTTAGCAACCAAACGAGCCTTGTACCTGGAAATACTGCCATCTGCATTGTGTTTAATTTTGTACACCCATTTACAGCCCACTGGGTGCCGCCCATGGGGCTTAGGTACAAAAACCCAAGTTTTCTGATCAGTCAAAGCCTTAAACTCGTCATCCATAGCATGACGCCAATAAGTATTTTTTGAGGCAACAGAGTAGGTTGTTGGTTCACTATCGGGAAGGGGTGTATTTGGTAGTATGGTAGCCTGAAAGGTTTTGGGTTTAAAGATACCGGCTTTGCCACGGGTTAACATGGGATGAGTATTGGGGGGTGGCACAGGCGGTGGTGATTCGGGGGTGGCCGAGAAGGACCCAAAATAGATCGTGCTGGAGATGTTGTGGGTATGGGGTGGTTCGGGTTGGTTGTGAGTGTGGGTGGTGGCTGCGGGTGTATTGTGGGTGACGGTTGAAGGGGTGATGAGGGGTTGTTGGGTAGTGGGTGGAGGTGTGGGGGAAGGTGGTGAGGGACCCTGTGAGTATGTTGGAAAAAAGGGGAAGGACGCCAATGAATGATGTATTTGTGGAGGAGGAAATAGACTCGTAGGGAAACTCATTTTCAACAAATTTGACATGACAAGATATGTAGACTTTATGAGTTTGTGGGTTAAGACAGCGATAAACCTTGGAGGTAGGATGATAGCCCAAAAAAATACAAGGACGGGATCGGGGTTGTAATTTGTGAGTAATATCAGGACGTAGCGAAGGGTAGGCAAGACACCCAAAGACGCGGAGGTTGGTATAATTAGGAAGTTCTTGGTAAAGGAGTTGATAGGGTGATTTGTTGGAGAGGGTGTGACTGGGCATTCTGTTAATGAGGTAGTTTGTGGTGGCTAGAGATTCTACCCAAAAGGATACAGAGAGATGAGATTGATGTAGAAGAGTAACCACCGTTTCAATGAGATGGCGATGCTTACGCTCAGCCACCCCATTCTGTTCGGGAGTGTATGGACAAGAGGTTTGATGTATAATTTCCAGGGATTGCAAAAACTGGCCAAAGATGTTATTTACATATTCCTTTCCATTGTCACTTCGAAAAAGTTTAACATGAGAATTGAATTGTGTTTTGACCATTTTTTCAAAAGTGACAAAGGTGGTGTATGCCTGTGATTTGTGTTTTAGTGGGTACAACCAAGTGTATTTTGTAAAATCATCCACAAAACAAATATAATAGCGAAAACCAGTAAATGAAGGAACAGCAGTAGGACCCCATAGGTCAGAATGAATAAGTTGAAAAGGTGCTGTTGTACGCTTCTCAGATAAAGTAAAAGGTAATTTATGAGATTTAGCAATTGAACAGGAGTCACAATTGTTTACATGAATGGAATAAAAACCTAATTGAGACATTAAAGAATTTATTATTTGAGTAGACGGGTGACCCAGACGACTGTGCCACAACAGACTGTGACCATCAGCCGAAAGAGCCACCGGAGCTACACGAACGCTTTCTGAGACTGAGTAGGCAGACGAACTTGTGCCAGGAAGAACGTACAGACCATGCTCATAGGGGCCCTAAAAAATCACCCTTTTGGTAGTATTGTCTAGGATCTGAAAATCATTAGAGGTGAACAAGAGTGAGCAATTATTGTCTTTTGTGAATTGGTGAACTGAAGGAGATTTGTTTTAATAGAAGGGACGTGGGTAAGGTTACCTAGGTGAAAGATAGCGGTGGGGGTTTTAATGGTACTCGTTCCAGTGTGAGAAATATTAAGGGACTCACAGTTGCCAACAGTAATACCATTGGAGCCATGATATGGATTTGGAGCGTTAAGCTTGGATAGATCAGAAGTAACGTGCATGTTGGCCCAGTATCCAACAGCCATTCAAAGGAAGGGCCGGCTTAGGATGCATAATTGGCACGGTTATCACTATTTCGGCTCTCCTCATACCGAAACCAGCAACTAACAGCGGTGTGTCCTGTTTTCTGACAGATTTGACATGTTGGACGATCCCGCTCGTAAGTGCCCTGCCCGCCGCTGGAAGATGACTGCCCGCCGCTGCCGAAGGAGTGCAGGCTGTTGTTGCTGCCGTGCTGCTGACCGTCGTACAACGGACGACTGCCCTGCCAACCGCCGCGCCCGCGGCCTCCGCTGTTTCTGCCGTAGCCGCCGCGGCTCCCCTGTCGGCCGCTACCACGCCCCCCGCGATAGTTCTGGCTTGCGGTGAGGGCGGTGGCCGGATCCATAACAGCGGATTCTCGGAGAAGAAGTTTGCTCTCGAGATCCACTTGGATTTATTCACTTTTTAGCCATGAGGAGAGAGTAGCCAGGTCAACAGGCGTTGGACTGATGTGAACTGCCTGTTTAATGGAGGAGTAAGCTGATGGGAGCCCCCGAACGACGCACATGACGAGATCTTTTTCGGGAATGATTTCATTCACGGTGTCGAGGGCTGTGATGATGGTGGAGACCTTGTCTAAATACTCCGCCATAGTTTTCGTGCCTTGGTAATTGTGTGGAGACGATCACACAATTGAACAATATGAGAGTGGGAAATTGATGCATAGCGTGTTGTGAGGGCCGTACACAGGGCTGAAGCAGTTGTGTAGGATCGGACGTGTTTCTGAACCGTGGGAGAGATGACCGCAATCAAACATGATCGGATCTGGCCATCCACGACTTTCCAGGCGGCATGGGCCGGATTGGTTCTTTCTGATTTGTCAGTGGCGGTGCTGACTGTCGGCGGTTCTGTGCTTCCATCGATGTATTTGAGAAGGTAATTGGACTCAAGGGCTGTAAGAACGGTGATTTTCCATGTAGGGTAATTTATGTCTGATAATTTTTCGGGAATCAGGGCATGAAGATGCCTGAGAAGGAGTTTAACGCCAGAAGGAAGTGAATCGAGAGGATCCACCTCGGTTGTCATGGTTGCCGCCTCCCAAGAGAAGAGAGGGAACGATCAGTGCCCTAAAGAGAGAGAAAAAAACCTAGAGAAAAGTAGATCTAGGTTTTCTGGCTCTTGATACCATGAAGGAATATTGATTGTATTGAAGTGTTAACCTAATAAGGGAATACATGGGAGATATATATAGGAGATATAGGAAGGAGTACTAATCCTAATAGGACTAGGATTAAGGAGTACTAATCCTAATAGGACTAGGATTAGTACACAGTAAATACTAATATTATTTAATACTATTTATTTAATACTATCTGTTATTAATGTCATTGGTCGTCCTTCTCATGACTCTTCTATATAATAGAAACTAGATATGAAGGGCCCACTATTACGGTCTTAAGTTGTATTTATATGTTATTTAATCATATTCTTAAATAATAAACTGATTTTCAAAATTTTACATAAATAAATTAAAGAGTATAATGAGCATTAGACTTTGAAGTACTCTTTTTATTTCTATAAAATTTAAAAATAACTTATAACTTATGTTAGTTATCTGACTAATATTAAAAGAATACGTAATGTAATGTTCATTTTAGCATCATGTAAGACATTAATTAACATTAAATTAAATTACAATATATTTTGGATATAAATATGTCATCTTCTTTAATTATATGTATTCGACTGATACAAAAAGAAAGGTTAACCTCAAGCATATTCTAATATGGTGGATGTAGATATAATTAATTGAGATAACATGTTTATATGGTTATTATAACTTTCTATAAGAATTTATAATCACGCACACAAGTTTTTTTTCAAAATTTGAACAAAAAATGTGTGAAGAGTTTATGCATTCCATTGAAACAAGTCGTAGTCTGTATATCAAAATAAAATTTAGTGACAAGTTTAATTGATTATAAATACATAAAGCCAAGTCATAAATTTATTTTATTAAAAAATATTTAAAACTCTATATCCAACTTGCACAACTACAAGTTCATTCAATTAATTTTTTTATAGAAAAATAACAAAAAATCAGATATAATTACATTTATTTGTCTATCTAAAGATAAAAATATTTTTTGTAATAATAATTTTACCTTTTTAGTATGATAAAAAGATGTTTTACTTTTTTTTAATCATGGTAATATGATTCATAGTTAAAATATTTGTGTCATTTATGTCTCTAGTGAAAGATATTACATGTAGTTTCAAAATATAAGTTATGTTTGTATGCTTTCTGTCTTAATTCAATTGATAAATCTTCTAATAATCTTCTTCTTTTTATGAACTACAACTACATATAAAATAATTTTGAAATTCAAATTTGTCATATAGCATGTTCATGAAAGATAATAATATTTTAAAAATAAGATAATTTACTTAAAAAGAAATAAATCCCCTTTCTTATTTGAGACAAGAATATAGTAATATTTAGAATTAATTGATAATTTATCAAATTTGCATTCTAATGTTTAAATTTCTTTTTATTTTAAAATTTGAGTTCTAAAATTGCCAAAATTGATAAATTCTATAATTAATTTTTTTTAAAATTGTTATATTGTAAAAACTAACTTGATTTTATATTTTGAAGACTAAATATAGGGAATGTAAAAATATATATTAAAGATTAAAAAATAAATGGGGTGAACAACATTTGAATGAATTTAATAATTGTTGAGAATTTAAAATTAATAATAGATAGTAAATTTATAATAATATAAAGAGAATGGACTAACATTATTACAAGTTTTTAAAGGCTATTGGTGAGGGAATAAGACAAGACTAAGTACATTGTACAATTGGTTTTTCTCATTTTACAACTCTTCGTAGCCATGGTCGTCCCTACCATAGCTCTTCTATAAAAAAAAAATTCTATATAATAATAATTTAAAATTTGAGTTCTAAAGTTTCCAAAAAGATAAATTCTATAGTTAAAAATATTTTTAAAATTGTACTATTGTAAAAGCTAACTTGATTTTATATTTTGAAGACTAAATATAGGACATGTAAAAAAAATATATTGAAGATTGAAAAATGAATGGGTGCACAATATGTGAATGAAGTTAATAATTGTTGAGAATTTAAAATTTATAATAGATAGTAAATTTATAATGATATAAAGAGAATGGAATCACATTATTGCACGTTTTTAAAGGCTATTGGTGAGGAAATAAGACAAGGCTAAGTATATAGTACAATTGTTTTTTTCTCATTGTATAACTCTTCATAACCATGATCGTCCTAGCATGGCTCTTATATATAATAAAATAAATAAAATAATAATTTATCTCTCTCTATACATTAAGGTGACATCCAATATATAAAAGAGTGTGAATTTAAAATCATGAAATTCTAAATTAAAGAAGTGGATCTCCAGGAAAGATGAGACTCACTCACCATTTCACTATCCAATAACTTGCCTTCCTTAGGGACCAAGAAATAGTTTGGCTTCATTATAAGGAATTAAAGAATGTTACCAAATAAAGTTAAAAGAACAAAATCTTCTCCCCTACACTTTATTCTTCTTATTTTACTTTTTTTTTTAATATTTGAAATATATTTAAATTTTAATTGAAATTATTGTATGAATATTAAACTTTGGAAACGATTTTTTATCTCATGCACTATTTAATAGTATATTTCAAAGATATATATGTGTTCACGTGGACATCATAAATATTGCGTAATTATAAATAATAATGTGTTCACGTTGACACATATATACCTTTAAAAAACTATTAAAAAGTGCATGGTGTAAAAGGTCCTCCATAAAGTTTGGTATCATAACATAAATTTCGATCAAATTGAAAGTATATTTCAAACCCTTTTCCCTTTACTTTAATTACTTAACATCGGTACACATTCTTTCTCTCATTCCTTTTCTTAGTTTAAGTTTGTTATTTTTATTTATTTTAGAGAAAATAAATTAAAAAAAATCTTCTAAATATGAAAATAAAACTTAACTTATATTTTAACTATAAGAGTGCTTATATACATCCCTTAACAACTTTGAATTGATTAAATACCACACCAAGTGCTATTGTGGCAAAGTGGGTGTATTCACTCTCCTCAAAGCGCATGAAATAATATTAAAGTGAAAGGTAAAATTATACACGTGACATTTTTTATTGACCAATTTATAACTAATAATTTTTATCATTTTTATAAGATAAAGTTAAAAAAATATGAAATTTCTTGGTTAGAATTAAATGAAATTGGTGGATTCAATTTTTTTAAATAAAATATTCAATCTTTTCGTTCTCTCCTTATTTTGTTGTCTTCCCCGGACGTGTTTTTTCCCATCGAAGCATTCATTATACTTTCTTCTTTCATATTAAAAGTTTGTCTTCATCTTCATCCCTCACCTCACCGGCCCTTCATTAATCATAGAACCCAATACCTTATTCATGTTATTGAATGTAAACTTTCTCAAATTTTAAGTAACTCATTTTGAGTTTTATTAGTTGTGATGCAAAAATGTGGTCTATCAACTTTCTTGTACAACCTTATAAGATGTATATAATGAAATTGACGAATTGTGTACCCTATAGTTTTGTAGCAGAAGTCGATTGCTCCAAAGTCTTGCTTTGAATCACTAGGAATCAAAGATTGATTCACAAACTAAATGTATTTGACTAAAAAAAGTTCTCCTTCTTCCAGATTTGTGTTTTTGTTGTCTTTTATATTTGTTTTGTTTACGTTGTTTCTCATTCCCTTATCATAAAAAGAATATTTCCTTTTTATAATAGGGGTTGGGAGGTTATCAGTTTGATAAGTGTTCCCCCTCCCTTTTTTTTTTTCAAATAGGAGATAAGAACTCTTATCAACAATCTCTTGGGTCTGGTTGGGTTGGTCCACATGGGTGACCCACGTCCCTAAACTTACATCTCCCACTTCGCAGATGGTGAACAAGACCCAAGCTAATACAATATCAACTAAACACACAATTCATACAAGAAATAGTTCGTGCGACTTGTGAGCATCAAGAGTTTGACTTTAAGGTTTTCGAAACCCCACATAGGAATTCAATCACATTTGGAAGGAATTCACTACTTATATGAGAATACTATTACTCACAATACCCTAGACTTCATTCACTACTTTAGTAGTTACTTATGTAATCCCTCATCATCTTTAGGAAATTAACTCGAGTTCATATTTAACTTTATACACACAATTACACTCAATGCCAATATAGGTGGAGCAATAGCCGACTTATGTATATAAGTTTATTATTCATTTAATGTCTTTCCTTTCTACTTAAATCCATCTGCTCCTATTAATTTACTTTCCTAGACATGTACTGCATTGCTGAATCACTCATGATTATTAGTAACATGCTAAAGTAGCAACATCGATTGAAACTTCAAGAAACAACAAAAGGTCAAAGGGTATTTCATTGAAAAATCATTTTAACTTTTCTAGGTCTCACATAATGAAGAAGTAGGTAATATTGTTTCATTGACCCATTGATCGCTAGACACACGTCGTATGAAACACGGGCTACAATATTTTCACCTTATACTAGTGTATGTGTCTCATCATACAAATTATCCAACATCATATAGATCCCGGTCTAACCACATCAAGATGTTTAAATCTAGTTTCACTTCTCCACTAATCTCTAAACTCATTTTATTAGAGAAACATTTGGCTGGCTCATAAAACAAGTCATAATATGGTTGTGAAACTCATCTCTTCACGTTCCCCGACGTAAAAGGTGATTGATCGTATGAGAGAGTCAATCTTGCGACTTTCTCAAACACTTTATTTCTAATCAACTATCACATTCATACAACATTTGAACTTAAATTCAATTGTTTTATACATAGAAGAGAATATTATAACAATCAATTCATTTTACAATACTGAAATATCATCATACTTTATGTAAATCTAGAGCCTTAACATGTTTTTCAAACAAGTCTCTACAGATAGTCTTTGTAAAAGGATCAACTATCATTTCACGTGTAGGAATGTATTTTAAAGTTATTTCTCTTTTTGCCACTATGTCTCTCACAAAGTTATCTTTGATATCGATGTGTTTTATTTGCTATGATACTTGGGATCCTTTGTGTATACGATAGCCGCTTGACTATCACAATATAAAATCATGGGACCCTCAAAGAATCTCTTTAACTAAACAATTTCTTATATTGCAAATGCACAAGTCACAAATTCAGATTCCATTGTTGAAAGATCTATGCAAGTTTCTTCTTAGTTTTCCATGAAATTGCACCACCATTTAGTAAGACAGCATAACCGGAATAACCTCTTATGAATAAATAAGATCCATTATAGCACAGTGTATGATCTGTAGTTTCCTTCGGGTATCTGAATATTCTATTTACTGCTTCCCAATGATCTATTCCAGGATTGGATTGAGATTTGCTAACTAGACTTATGGCATAACAAATGTCTGGGCGATTACACATCATAGCATACATCAAACACCCGACATTACTAGAATAAGGAACTCGAGACATGTCTTCCTTTTATTTTTCACTCTTTGGACACATTTCAAGGCTTAAAGTTTCACCCCTTGCTACAAGAGTATCCATGAATATTTAACTATTCATTTGAAAACGTTCCAATATTTCCTTTGTATAAATTTCTTGAGATAAACTTAAAAAATTCTTGGAACAATCTCTTTGGATCTTAACACCCAATATATAGTTTGCTTCACCCATATCTTTTATATCAAATGATTTTGAAAGCCATGAATTGACAATTTTCACATACTCCAAATTATTTCCAGCTAATAAAATATCATCTATGTAAAGAGAAAGAATTACAAGTTTCCCTTTGGACTTTTTCACATAGATGAAATGGTCTTCATCGATCATGGTGAAATCAAAGGACATCACCTCCTTATGAAATCTAAGATATCACTGCCTTAAAGATTGCTTTATGCCATAAATTAATCTTTTCATTTTACAAACTTTCTTTTCTTGAACTTTAACAACAAAACCAATTGGTTGTTCCATGTAAATTTCTTTGTTTAAATCTCCATTAAGAAACGCGGTATTCACATCCATTTGGCGTAATTCTAGATCTAAACGTGCAACTATAGCAAAAAGTAATTGTATTGATGTAAACTTCACAACTGGTGAAAATGTTCTCATAGTCTATTCCAACTTCTTGAGTAAAACCTTTTGCAACTAATCATACTTTATTTCTTTCTATTGACCCATTCGATTTACGTGTAACTTTAAGAATCCATTTATTCCCAATAGCTTTACGTTCCTTAGGAAGGTCAACTAGATCCCAAATTTTGTTGCTTTTCATAGACTCTAATTCTTCTTTCATCACTTTTAACCATATTTCCCTTTCAAGTCTTGATAAGGCCTCAGTTAAGAATTAGGTTAATCCAATTCTGTGGGAGATACCACAAAAACATAATCCTCAATCTCATAATATTGTTTAGGTACACTTTTTCTTGTACTCTTACATATTTAAAGTTCAAAATCCTCTCTACGATTTTGAGATTCATAACTCCCACTCGGACCAGGAACCATTTCTCGATCCATTGAATTATCAAGTATGTTTGACAACATTACCTGATCCTATGAATTCAATATTTTTTACAGAGGATCAACTTCACATATTTCACCCTTTTTGGAAAAATCAGTTTCCAAAAATTTGACATCTCGTGATACAATTTTAATAATACTTCTATCCTCCAGTTCATTGATGAATACATATCCTTTAGAGCATTCAAAGTACCTTATAAAGATACATTTTTGTCCTTTTGGATGTAGTTTACCAAACTCACCGAAACGATCTTTCATATAAGTCTCACAACCCCACGGTCGTACATCATTCAAGTTTGTTTTATGACCAATCCAAAGTTCATAAGGAGTGGAAGGCACTGACTTAGAAGACACTTTGGTCAATATGTAAGCCGCAGTCAATAATGCATCTCCCCAGAAAGAGATAGACAAATTTTCCTGCGCCATCATTGATCTTGTCATGTCTAATATGTTCTATTCCTTCTTTCATCTACACCATTTTGTTGAGGTGTATAAGAAATTGTTAACTGTTTGATAATACCTTTTTCAGTATATAATTCTTCAAATTGTGTTGACAAATATTCACGTCCTCGATTGGTTCTTAAATCTTTTATGCTTTTATCTAATTGATTTTCAACTTCATCCAATATCTTTTCAAGCACTCAAGTGCTTCAGATTTATGAGAAATCAAATAGACATAGCCAAAACGCATGAAATCATCAATAATTGTAATGAAAGATGTAACACCAGACCTTTCCCTTACATTCATTGGACCACAATTATCATAATGAATATGAATTGATTAAAGTGGAAACTCAGCTCTCGTAGCCTTTACAAATGGTTTACGTGTAATCTTTCCAGCAAGACTACTTTAAAAGTGACATCATTAGGAATAAGATCATGTGAGCTAACATGAAATTCAGTTTCTTCCCATACTGAAAAGAGGTGATTCAATGGTTAAAATGAATCTAGATCATGTCAGCTACTCATGAAGTCTAGTGTTTTCCCCACATCGAAAAGGGTTAATTCCCGGCTAAGGCGAATCCATCTCAAGTGCTCACTCCACACCGAAAAGGAATACCTCACGACTATTGTAAACCAAGAACATGTCGTGAGCGTTAACCGATATAGATCATGTGAGCTAAACATGAAATCCGGTGTCTTCCCAACAATGAAA
Organism: Solanum lycopersicum; assembly: GCF_036512215.1. Classification (NCBI taxonomy): domain Eukaryota; kingdom Viridiplantae; phylum Streptophyta; class Magnoliopsida; order Solanales; family Solanaceae; genus Solanum; species Solanum lycopersicum. Next base: position 40,410,761 of record NC_090804.1, read on the forward strand.
AGAGGTAGAATCACTCAAAGTGAAACCGAACCATACCTAGCACTCTTAGGTGGAAAATACTGGCTAGTTCCTATGTTGGGTAGACATAGTTCGAAGACTAGGGACTTAATGAGACTACTTATCCACCTCGGTGGTAGCCTCGTCTCATGAGACTTACACTTGAAAGCACGTGCTCATAACTAATCTATCGGTGATGTGCTCACTTTCATTATCTTCTTTATCTTTTAGAGTTGACTCACGCATTATGGAAGCTTGCGTCTAGATTGAGATTTACTTACTCTTTTGATGACTTGTTATCCATACTATACATTGATGAAACGTTAATTGTCCTTACATATCATCCTTAATTTACATTGATGAAATGCGAATTGTCCTTACATATAATCCTTAGGTGTTAATGAGACAGGTCTCAAACGTTCTAACACCTTCATTCGTGAGTATTTTTAACATAGTAGCTTAGGTGTAAGTTAGGCTTATCTCACTTCATTTAACACCTCATTCTGGTTACTTTCTTAACTTAGACATATTTAGTTATGTTTTTACTCACATTACTTGCTTACTTTCGTTTAGTAGCTTCATATCGTCGTTTATGATGATTAGCACTTCATTCAATGAGTTGCATATATTCATAATTCAATCTTTTAGAGAATGTTGGGAGCTGTTTCAATAAATGTCATGCCCTTGGTTATGGATTCATTGAATTACTTTAGAAGTGCTTATAATATCATTTTATACTCTAACTACACAAGATTGACATATGATTAGTATTGACCTCAACATTTTGATATTAAACTACATAACTATTTTTGTTGGCATAAGCCAATTTTACGTATGTTAATATTTAAATTGAATATGTATGAACCATTAGCCAATCTTTCAATCATTTAAATACACTCATAGACATTGCATGCGTCCTTTTTGACAAAGTAGTGTTAGCCAATTTGTTGGCATAAGATAGGCAATTCATTCAAAATATGATTTCATAGATGTCTTTTAAGCCAATCTTAGTTTATGGCTTTTAGTGATAACGTTTTTAAACCTCTTGGAAAGCATCAAATTAATATTCGATGAACTTAGCATCTTCATAACATCATAATAACAGCAAGTCAACATTCGACCGAAACACATAAATCACTTAACACATCACGGACGTAACTTAGCATATCATCGGTTCTTAATTTACATGATAATATTAACTTTACACGACTACAAGTTCATAGGTTGATTTTATATTCATCATTAAAGAACAATACATGTTAATAACAGACAACACCACATACAAACAACATGTTCTTTAACCTATTCATCATTGAATCGAAAAGGATACTAGGGACATGGGAGTTCGACGGGAATACGGGAACAACCCTAGTTTTCAAGATCTTTGAATCGTTCGAAAGAATGTACTCTTTGAGAAATAAGTCTAGGAGAGAAACCCATTCCTTAGTATAACTTAACCTACGAAGACCACCTTGAACTAAAACATGAAGAAAATTTGGAATTACCCTAGAACGTCGATGGAAACTTTTCCCGTTTTGGCTTTTGTTCGTTCACTGATTTGCGTTGTGAAATTATTAGTGTTTGAACGTGAGTATCAGTCTTAGTAACTGACCTTGACTCATTCAACTTAGGGTTATTAGGTTAAATAAATAAATAAATTAGTTAATTACTAAAAAGCCCCTCCTATATTGACTAGAAATAGGAAAACATAACACTTAGTCAAATCTTGAAATTGGTGTTGACTATGGTTTAGGTCAACATTTTGACGTAATATTAATAAATTAAATTCTTAATATAATTAATTTAGGGACCTAAGGTAAGTACTAAAGTACCCCTAAGTCATTGGAACCATAATCAACCCTTTATGACCATCCTAGATTAAGTGCTAAGATGTTTCTTGAATTATATTAGGTTAGTATAAGGATTTCGTTTTGACCATTTAAAATTATTAATTAAATTGATAATTTAATTAATTAGGTGAGCTAAATTAATTACTAAAGTACCTTAAATCTTTAGGACCTTAACTAACTCTTTGGACCATCCTAGGTTTGATACTAGGTTGTCCCTTTCTTGCCTTAACGGAAATCCGCAAATTTTCTTAGTAGTTTCGGTTTTATCCCCTTTAAATTAATTAATAAAGTTGCTAAATTAATTTATTAAGTAAGCTAATTTAACTAATAAAGTATAATTAAGTTGTTTTCACCATAACAAACCTTTTGGACCATTATAGGTTACGTACTAGGTTGTCTTTTTAACTAGTACTAGGTTAGTGTCAACCCGGTTAAGTCTTAGGTTATCAGGTGCACTAATTGATCCATTTCTGTTAGTCTTAGGTTAATTATCTAGTTAGGGCAGTAGGTTAGAGTCTAGAATTAGTTATAGATCTAGGCTCCACATGGGTGAACCCATGTGCACGCCTGCCCACTAACTACGCTAAGCAAATTCGGTTAGGGTGGTCCCCTCTTGGACGTTTCTCCCCATGGGCTTGCACATGGGCTTCCACATGGATTGCTTGTACTTTCCTAACTAAATATTATTTATGGTTCATTTGGGATTGTTTCGTTATTGTCCCAAGGATCCTCACTATGTCCTTGGACACTGCTTAATCTACATGCCCTTTTTAAGTGGTCATGTGCTATGATACCTAGGCTTGACACTTGGATGCCTTGTATCTAAAGTGCTAATTTGTGAATAAATGTTGTTAGCTTAGGGTATTTAGTGCAGGTACGTTAAACAAGCTCATTGATATTAGAAAATTGCCTAACACCCTTTAAGCCAATATTTTCTAATATGCCCAATAATTTGCTTATTTGGGTATTATATAGAAATTGGCTAATCCCCTTAGCCAATTTTCTATACTATGACCAATATTTCTCAATATTGGGCATTAATATGCCTATGTACCCCCAATACACATTCTTAAAGACCTATTGGGATCTTCAATAGACATGTAATTTTTTCAGAATGTTACATTATTTCCAACCCCCCCCCCTTAGGAACATTTGTCCCCAAATTACACTGCACATCATTTAAAAATAAAGAGGGTGATTTTTCGAAAATACTTTAACATGCTTGAAACTTTACTCTCTGTGAATATCTGATTCACTTACTCTGGATGATGCATATTACTCAAAGCTTATATGAAGCTTCATATTTGAGATTGAGGAACTTCCTTTTCAATCGCACTTAACTTAATTCTAATCACAACTCATGCAACACAAAATCATGTCTACGCTAAACAAAAATAGCAACATGAATGCAAGCATAAGCTCATTTTAACTCATATAGTGCAAGTATAAAACACACGAGTATGGACTTACAAAAACAAAATTGACTAATGCACTAAAACTATGAGTTTTTTTTAACAAAATCAGACTTAGGAAGAGTATATCTAACCTCAAGAACTGAACAAGTGAGGGTAATGGAATCTCATATCGGCCTCGGCCTCCTATGTTTCTCCCTCAACAAGGTGGTTCATCCATAATACTTTAACGGTGGCAACCTCCTTGTTCCTCAGCCTCTTCACTTGGCGATCTAAAATTGCAACGGGAACCTCTTAATAAGGAAAGATTCCCATCGACTCCTCACCCCTCGACGGGTAGGATGGACGTTGGATCGCCTAGACACTTCTCAAGCATCGAAACGTGAAACACTAGATGAACAAAAACCAAGTCGTTTGGTAATTATACCTACTTGTTTTAAGATCTCTTAATGACCTATATACCTCGAACTCAACTGCCCTTTCTTAAAAAACCTCATATTTAATACAGACATAGAGTCTATGGAATGGACTTATTGAATAAAGTCATTGACTCTAACTAAGTGTCTTAAGTATCCCTTAGATAACATCTTATTGTCTTTAAGATTGGAAATTATATGGCCTGTTTGATTTGAACAACGCCCTTCCCATTTTAACCCAACCTATTTTGGAAACTGAATCCTTACTACCCAATTTCGACAGTCTATTGTAGCATAGAATTTTATGAAGCAAATCTATACCTGAGCCAGATCCTTGAGTTAGTATGCATCCAACTTAGCCTTCTTCTCTTTGTCGGTACTCATAGAAGGATTTTAGACCATACCATACACTCCCCTCCACGCGAACAACGACACTCACCACTAGTCTTTCGTTCACTCTAGGCATTTCTATTATTGCCCCTTCTTGTGAAGGCTAGATCTTGAGTCTGGCGCCTTAGACCACTTGTCCATCCTAATTCTTCTGTGTACTCTTCTAAGTGCTCACACAAGAAGGAAGTTAGATACTTAGAATGACACAAAGTGTCAACCCAATATTTTCTAATATATCCAATAATTTGCTTATTTGGGTATTATATAGAAATTGGATAATACCCCTTAACCAATTTTCTATACTATGTCCAATATTTCTCAATATTGGGCATTGGGATGCCTATTTACCCCTAACACATATTCTTAAAGACCTATTGGGCTCTTCAATAGACATGTAATTTTTTAAAAATATTACATCACACCCACTTGAATCAATATTATAATTGACTTTCTCTTTTTTTTCAAGATTAGTTTTCTCTTCTGAAACTAATTTCCTCTTTACTATTTTTGCATGTTCTATTTCTTCAAGAAGATAGGATTTATGGTCATTGGCCTTTTTTGTTCTTCTTTCGTTCTCCATTGCAGCAATAGAGCCTGAAATATTTTCTTGTTGTGAGTAATACACAAATTCAAAAAAAGGTAATTTATCCAACAATTTATCAAATATATGTATACCTTTTTGTAACCTTCCTTGGGGTATCAATTTAAATTTTTCAAATTAATAAACATATTTTTGAATAAAAACCCTATGAAAATAGAAGAAATGTAGATGTGTAGATATATAATGCTCATAAAAACAACATAAATATGAAATTAGAGGATAACTGATAAATACAAAATCATAAAAATCACTCATGGAGTGATGTGAATGATCTTAAATTTGAATGAATTTAAAGGAATAAATAAAAAAATGTGTTTATGAATATTGATGAAAGAGAAAAAATTAACGTTGGTAATCACGGGAAAAGATCACGAATGTGTCTGCCATAATTAATGTAACACCTTGAAAATACAAGACTCATTGTAAATGCCTAACATATGCGTCAAAAAGTCTAAACACTATTTCTAAGTCCTTTTTAATGAATATAAGTCATTTAGGAGATTTAAGAATCAAAATGTCCGGGAAGTTGGTTCAAAGGGATGATAGTGTGCCTTAGCCTGCTTGAGTAAGTTTTAGGAGTCGTATTTGTGAGAATGTTGGTGGAAAGATATCTAATGGGTGTTTGAGTTGTTCCATGGTTAAAACGTCCAAATACAACTCCCTAAGGACCAACCAAGGGCCCTTGAGGAGGACCCCTGCAATTTGATGCAGCACTGCCTGGAAGTGTGCACAGATGGGAAAACGACAGCCCGTGTGTGGATTTTCGAGGCGTCGAATGCCACCGGCGTCCCACACTTAGGTTGGTGGAGAAGGTCCCTTCACCTGCACAGTTTCTGAAATCATCGACGGAGTGCAGAGGTGTAGGCTACAATCCGTGTCTAGATCGAAAGGGATTCGATGCCACCTTCGTCCCACACTTAGAAAATTGGAGAAAATCCTTGCCTTTACCAGTCTCTAGGACTTACGGATGTGAAACACGGACCGTCGGTGGACCAACAGTCCATCGATCGTGGTCTCATCGATGGGGTCTGCAAATTCCTGCACATTTTAAATTAAGTTCATTCAATTAATTAAGTTGTTTAGGGGTTTTTTGGGGATTAAATAGAGACTAATTAAGTTTAGTAAGTCCTACTATAAGTACCCTCAACCCTCAATTAAAACACAACTCTCAAATAAACCCTCTTCCTTCTCTCTCTAATTGGAAGACTCCATAGAAACTTAGCTTGGAAGGTGAATTGGGGGCTAGAAAAGGGTGGATTCATAATTAAATTTTTGATTAACATTAAGTTATGGGTTCTATTCACCTTTGAGATTCTTTCCTCAAAGGGTTCCTTTAAAAATAGATTTGAAAACTTGAGTTTTCTTATGGGTTTCATTCAATTACGAAATTGAAGTTATGGGTTGAGTTGTTAATGACTTGTTAGGATTATATTGATTAGATTAACATGTAATTCAACTTGTTTATAATAATTGTTTATGGTTTTGGTTAAATTGAAGAATATGGTCATCCATTCCTAACCTTAGGTAGTGATCTTGACCTATATTGTATTGTGATCATTCAATTGAGTTGGTTGTTGATTAGATTACTATCCTATAGTGTTATTATGATTAAATTAAGATGAATTATAGACCTATCATGCTAATTCTGGAGATGTGATTTAGGTCATGAATTGTAATGTGAAATTAGCCTATGTATCTTGCATCATCTTGTGATCTAGAGTTGAATTCTGTTATAGAGATGCAGTTGGCCTTGTTATCTTATTGGTTATGATTGTGTGATGATGTTACTCCCAAATTGGGTTTAGTTTTGGGTTGATGGTAAGAACTTGATGATAGACTATGAGGAAGACTTGGTAAGTCTTAGAATCTCTATCTTTACATTCAATTTGTGATAAATTGTTGTTAAGTCATGATATTACATTGGAGTATGCCTTATAATAGGATTATAGAGTGGTATGATGTTTAATTGAAATGTCTTGACTATGTTGTGAGGTCCATTAAGGTGTATGTGCTATAAGGATGGTGAAAACTATCAATGAGCCTTAATATGTTATGAAATGCTAAAGTGTTGACCTCACTTATATGAATTGTGATGAAAGGACTGATACTCATAAAATTCTTATTGAGCTATGATGATTATGATTATATGAGGGGTACACCCTATGACCTAAATTAAGTTATGAATGATAATTAAAGGCGTAAAGACATTTCAAAAAGGGACTCTAGCTTAGAACTGAGTAAACTAGATAGAGAAGTGTCCTTTCCCACATAGGGAAGGTAGCAACACTACATTACTCTTGAGATTAGAGACTATAATGCATGGCGCATAGATAGGGTCCCAACTAAATCTCCTAGTTCTTGAACTATGTTTCCCCCATAGGAATACTAGCTAGTGGATCCACGTAGTTGCCTTGTTTCATGCTTTGGTACTACCTTGGCAAGTAGTCCGCTTTCTTTCGATGTAAGGTTTTATGACACCGGATTCCACACTAGCTTAAGTGGTCTATGTTGTTTAGGGCAATATTTTCCCAAAAGGTAAAATGAATTAAAAGATTTGAACCCTAACTTGGAACCTAGGGGTCTAGCTTAGTCTAGGTAGGAGTATAGGACTCTACCTAGACATTGCACTAGTTAGCCTTGAGGGGAGTCTTAGAAGGAGGTTCTTATATGTTTATGTTACGATAATATATGATGTATATATGATGACCATGACACACTGTTGATACTATATGTTGATTAGTTCATTTATGAATATGCCTTGGATTATAATGATAATATAATATGAAATGCAAGTCTAAATGCCATGATATGTAAAGTTGGATATTGGTCATGTTTTGTTGTTGAGGATACTTGATTGAGTAAGGTTATAGGATTTTGCTTGGTCATTGCACTTGCTGACTTGATAAGGACTTGTGAGTAGTTGTCTTGTTTATTATAATATGTTTGATTCTTATTCAATCTTGTGATATTGTTCCTTGATGTTAGGGTTGTAGCAAATCATGGTTTCAAGTATGTTGAGATAAGTAAGTATGTTTGGTTGGTTGACATGACTTACTTAACTTTGCATAAGGCCCCTAAAGGGGTAACTTGGCATGTTTTAATAAAAATTCCCTTTTAACATGTTTTGCTTATGTAAGTGTATAAGATCTCATACTTAGTACATATGAAGTACTAACTCCATTTTCTTTCCTTTTTTCCCAAACCTTTTAGGTTTCGGTCATTCGGGAGTTTTGGGAAGCGACATTATTGAAGGCTTAGATTCTTCTTTTCATCCAAGTGGGGTAGGTCCTCAACTTTCAAGGGCAATGCCACATTCTAGCTTTGGAGTTTGTTATGAGCTTATTGACTCTATCATTTCTTTCCTTGTTAATTGTATATTGTACTTTCGTATGACATATGCATGGTCTTGTTGAATTGATGTAAGGGTTATGCTCATGTTATGATATCCGTTTAGATGGCATGAGATGAGACAACCATTGAGACTATTTCTATATTCTTATATATGTATGTGCAATAAAAGTAGAAGGCTATGTAACCTTCCTATATGAAGGGTCTATGTATGCTCGATATGAATATAGATATTGTGTGTATATAGAGGTATATGTAAAACTCCAAGTAGGGATGATGAAAGTTTTAATTTTTTTTTTGTATTTTTTAACCTATGAATGTAATTCCATGAAACTAAGAGGCTAGTCTTAGTTCCTTCAAAAGCACGACGACGCCAGTTGAGTCTAGGGGATAAACCCGGATGTGACAATTAATTAGGCATTCAATAATTACATTTCTATTTAATATTTATTTATTATATTAAATGTATTTCAAAATAATATTTATTTGTATATAATTAACTTTGCTATTTATATTCTAATTATATTCTTATAACATGAAAAGAAAAAATTATAAAACATAGCTATATTTATTTAATATATATGGATGTTTTTCATATTCAAAAGTTTTTCCATATATTTACACATTTATTTGACACATTATTGAGTTAAGATTATTTGTATTATAGTCTTTATCACACACACACACACACACACACACACACACATATATATATATATATATATGCATCTATCTGAATATTGGATGGAACTGGGATTGTTGCATTATATACAGAGGACGTGCACGAACCACAATAGGTGTTGCAGAGTTATAGTTATGGACAACTGTCTTTTTCATGTATGCACACTCTCACTCTCTCTTGGGATGTAGTCCCTCTTATATCCCAAAGTTTATTAATACATCGAAACTTCGAATCAGCTTCAAAAATAATATTTCTCCCCTTTTTATGATGACAAACCTATATTCAGTTTTCACTTGTAAGAATCTTTAAGTTCTTTAATAGATGTTTATTTGAACTTTTAATGATTCATATTATCATTATTGATCCTAAATGACTTATTCGGTCATGTCAAAGCTTAAAACATTTGATCGATAAACTTTTGATTGATAATAGAATGTATTTCAATTGAACATGTTTCTGCATAATGTAATCTAGACTACAAAGTTGATAATTTCTCCAATACATATTTCTGACCTAAGACATTCTTGGTAATAACAAGATATTCAATATTCATTTCATTTATTGTCTCAACATAATATTCATTTCGACGAATATCGTTACAACTTAACAAATTTCTTGGGAATTCAGAAGAGAACAATGCATCTTCTATAATAAGTCTTGTTTTTTTGTAACTACAAAAATTCTCTTATTAGGGACAAATAATTTCGTCATTGAAAAATCATATTTCATCACTAAAAATCTTGTGAGACAAAAAAAATTCGTTAATCAGTCGTCACTAAATGTGTGTTGCTAAAAGTATACAAATATGATTTAGTGTTTCGTTGCTAAAAAATATTATTTAACTATTAAAAGAAATATCATCCTCAAATGCTTAAACATTTATTTTATTTGCTCTAAAAAGTATATTTTTTATAGTTAATGCTTTGTTATAAAAAGGTTATCACTACCAATAAAATTATATCATCACTAATTATTTTACTTCAATCAGTGACAAAATCAATTGTCTCTAAAATAATATGTATTTTGTAGTTGAACAAATTTTTATGTCATTATCCAAAAAACAAACATGATGATACTCGTCTTATCCCACCAACACAAGTCAGCCGAAAACTCAATCATTACAATAAAATGCGAAAATTTCATAATCAACTCAAAAGTACCTCTAAAATCTAGTTGTCACGTGTACAAGCCTCTAATGTATTACAATTGATTCAAAAAGAAATATACAAGTCTCAAATGATATTGTTTATAGAATAGAAAAAGATGATAAATATGAGTAAGAAGGTCTGCTAAAATGACAAGTAGGTACCTCACAAACCTCCACGAAAAGCCTCGGAAAAGAAGATAATGACAAGTAGCACAAAAAAATCTAGGCTCATAAACTACAAAAATTGTAGAAGCAAGGGGTGATTATAAAACTACTCAGCAATTAAACCTCTAAACAAAAGCTAAGGGGATAAGAATACGAGAACTCCTTACACCCCAATCAAACCTCCACAACTACAACCTGCATAAAATAAGCCCAACCTAAAAATTCACAATTTACAAACACATATCTCAACAACAAAATTCTAAAAATCACATATTCTCAACAACAAGCTCAATATTTCTCAATCACAACCTCCACAATTACGACTTGTATAAAACTATCCAAGCCTAACAGTTCGTAATTCACATAGCACACATCTTAATAACAACACTCTAATAATTATATATCCTTAACAAAAAACTCAATATTAATCAATCAAAGTTCCACAGAGTGAAACTCACAAGATCAACAAAGCACAATATCAAGTTCATTTATGATAAATATATGCAATGCAATAATATGCAATGTCAAGTATAGTGATGCATGTCTGACCTAGTGATACACACCTGTCGTCTCTCGATTCGGGACCCTTGTGGGACATATCTGTCCTTGGATTCATCGTGGCGTGTGATACGACCCTTGATAACAGCGACCATCGAAATGCGCGATACGTTCCCTGAAATATAGTATCCATCGTGACGCGCGATACGTCCCTCGAAATAGTACATCCTTTTTAATTTCTTATTTTTTTCTCATTGCACATAACACTTCTCACAACCATGTCTCAAAATAATGCAAATGAAATTTTAACACAAAATAACAAGGAGACAACATTTTCATAATAATGCACAATTCACAACAACACAATGATTCAACAAGACTTTCAAAACATTCTCAACACATCACACACTCCAACAGTTAATCATATTGCCTCTTTATTACCCCTTTTTTATCATTAGAGTTATTCAATATGGACAGGTCAACCCATCACCAATTATCATTACTCCCAAACACGTATTACAAGAAATTACACGAATTTCATACACTTAACAAGGATTTAGCAATTCTCTTGCCTTAAGTAGTCGAACAATGACTTCAGAACTTGAGTCATCCTCTTTCAGTTGACTTCCAAATAAATACAATCTATTTAATTGAATAATTCCAATAATATTTCAAACTAACAACATTCATCTACAGTTTTAGCCTAGACCCAAAAACTCACTCAATTTATAATCAAGTTCTTAAGTCTTAATGTTAATTAACATTTCCATTGTCATATTTTTCAAATTTCAAGCCTAAAATTAAGTCTTAATTTCTCCCAATAATTCAATCCTAATAATTTTCAAACAATATAATATACCTAGAATTTAATATATAAACACTTGCACCAAAATATGATAACAAATTTATAATTACCGACTTTGGGACCACTGGTTACGAAATAACTGGTGAAATCACATGAAATCACGACATTAATTCATCACCTACAGGTTTTAAACTTTGTAAAATGTAATCATTACAATCATTACTTTGGCCCCAAAAATTTCCAAAACCCACCAAGTGATACAATGATGGCATTAAAAAAAAGTTTCAAGAAATCAAATTACTTCTAAATTGATAAAGTAACAACTTAAATTCTTTGGTGATCATTCAACATAATAATTGAATATGATGACTATCAATATGTTAGACCCGCAAACTACTTTATCTAACTGTGTGCAGACATGTCAAGGAGTTGGGCATTGGTCTTGACATGGATGATGGCATAACAGTGCAACACAAGTTCAAGGTGCTTGGGTGTTGGCAAGGCAGCTTGAACGTGCAAGGCTCACGTGCGGGATAGAGCCATTGGAAAGGCAGTGTGTTGGCTTGACAAGGCAAGGCTGTGAAGACTTGACAATGTCAAGAACAAAGGCAGTTCACGTGAATTGCTGAAATAAAACTAAGTGTTGGAGGACAGCTAAAATATTCTAAGTGTTGGAAGATGGCTGAAATATTCTAAGTGTTGGAATGTAGCCTGAAATATTCTAAGTGTTAGAATATTAGTATTTCGTGTATACAAGAATGTAATTTGAATTAGATTCTATCTGTTAAAAATATAGTTGTTGGAAACTTAGTTTGAACCCTGTGATGACAAGTGTCGGACAGGTGTCATTTGTAACTGCCGCATGTAACTGCCATGTGCAGAAATTTTATTAGGGTGGAAATTCGTCTAAGGCTTAGACAGAGTGTTTTTAGCCTTAGACTACTTCGTGAAGCCTTCCTTTGTATTAATTATCAGATTAATAAAGGTTGAGACAAGTTCCTGTAAAGTCTGTTTGTTGTTTAACTTTGCTGCTTAAGTATTTCTTTACATAGTCAAATTCGTGGGAGTAAAATAGGTTGAGTATACAGATGTTTGTAAGACAGCCTAGAGTGGTGTTCAGTAAAAATAAATTGAACCTCTTTCAATTGGTATCAGAGCACGGTTGAACAATAGTGAAGAACGCAGAACTGTGGGAACTGGCACGAAAAATTGAAGCATTTGTTGCGTTTACAGATGATATTTTGGCAGACTCTACGTTTGTGACTTTGTTTGCACAAGTGATTGATTTGAGACTTGACACTGAGAAAGTTCAAGGGGAGATTGGTGTATATCGACAGAATGTTGATAATCATATCACTGAAATCTTGGATTTTCATACCAAAACTACGCAACAACTTGAGGGACTGCAGAAGGAAAATGAGAACCTTCGTGCAGAGCTCGTTGTATTGTGTCAGGTTGTGGCTACGTTGAGTTCAAATCGTGTTGAATCATCTAAGGTTAAAATTCCATAACCCAAGGTCTTCAGTGGAGCAAGAAGTGCTAAAGAACTAGAAAACTTCATTTGGGACATGGAACAGTATTTTACTAGCTGCAAGGGTGCCTGACGCTGACAAGTTAAATATTACCACAATGTACTTGACGGGTGATTCTAAACTTTGGTGGAGGACTCGAAATGCAGATGATGTAAGGGTTGGTCGTCCTAGAATACATACATGGGATAAGTTAATAAAAGAAATGTGTGATCTATTTCTTCCTAGCAACGCATCTTCGCTTGCAAGGGATAAATTGAAAAGGCTAAGGTAGACGGGTTCGGTGAGGGAATACATTAAAGAATTTACCTCTGTGATGTTAGACATACAGAATATGTATGATGAGGATAAATTACACAACTTCATTTTGGGTATGCAAGGCTGGCTCAAAACGAACTCTGGAGACAGAATGTTAAAGATCTGCCTGGTGCAATTGCTGCTGCAGATTTGTTGGTTGATTTCCGGATGACTCGTTCTTTGACAGATGTTCCCTCCACAACAAAAACTACGAAAAAGAATGATAAGAAAGGGGAATGGAAAAAGTATAGTCTTAAGGATGGTACAAATGACAAAGGAAAGGCACAAATGAGGGATGGAAAAGACAAACCAAAGAACAAAGATGGTAATTCTAAGGGCTGTTGGACTTGTGGTGGTCCTCATTTGGCCAAGTCTTGTCCAAACCGGGAAAAGGTAAATGCTTTGCTTGCTGGAAATATGAATCAAAGGGAGGAAGATGAGGAAATCGTGGCTGCAATGGCAAACCCAATGGGATTGTCCTTCAACCATATTACAGGGATTAATAGTGTCGGAGAAATGTCTAGTACTTTGAATCCTCATGCTTCCCTAATTCATATAGAAATGAAAGTTAAAGAACAACGTGTGATGGCAATGGTTGATACAGGGGTCACTCATACGTTTGTAGATGTGAGAATTGCTACAAAATTAGGGCTGAAGTTGTCTAAAAGCCCTTCCTACGTCAAAACAATCAATGCTAAGGCACAAGCCATTGTGGGTATGGCTTATGGTGTGTCTATATCGACTGGAAGTTGGGTGGGAAACCATAATTTGATGGTGATGCCGCTTGGTGAATTTGATATCATACTTGGGATTGATTTTCTAAGAAAATTCCAGTTTGTTCCGTTTCCTCACTTGGATGGAGTGATGGTCATGAATGGAAGCAATGTTGGATTTCTGAAAGGAGTTCATCCATTTGGGAATATTAATAAAGTTGCAAAGAAGAAAGACAAAGGAATGTTCTTGTCTGCTATGTCAATCGACAAAGGGCTGAGGAAAGGTGATGACACTATACTTGCTGCCTTGGTTGAAGTGAAACCTGATGTGAAGATGGAGGTGCCTGATTGTGTTGCCGAATTGCTTAAACAGTATGTTGATGTTATGCCGCCTGAATAACTAAAGAAATTACCACCAAGGAGGGATATTGATTATAAAATTAAGTTGATGCCTGGTACGGTTGCCCCTGCACAGGCTCCTTATCTTATGGCTCCTAAGGAATTGGTTGAACTACGCAAACAATTGAATGAGTTGTTGGATGCTGGATTGATTCGGTCATCTAAGGCCCCATATGGTGCCCCTGTTTTATTTCAAAAGAAACAGGATGGGACAATGCGAATGTGTGTAGACTACAGGGCGCTGAACAAGGCAACTATAAAGAACAAGTATTCGATTCCGTTGGTGCAAGATTTGATGGACAAGTTGAGTAAGGCATGCTGGTTCATTAAACTTGATCTCAGGACAGGTTATGGGAATATTAGAATAGTAGAGGGTGATGAACCAAAAACAACATGTGTAACTAGATATGAATCATACGAATTCCTTGTAATGCCATTTGGGCTGACTAATGTCCCGGCAATGTTTTGCAACTTAATGAATAATGTATTGTTTGACTATATTTATGACTTTATTGTTGTCTATCTAGATGATATTGTCATTTATAGTCGAACATTGGAGGAACATGTTAATCATTTATGTTTGGTTCTGTCTCAGTTGATAAAATACACACTTTATGTCAAGATGGAAAAGTGTGAATTTACTCAACAAGAGATAAAATTTTTGGGGCATCTTTTTATTAAAAACCAAGTTCTAATGGATCCTAAGAAAGTAAAAGCCATTGTTGATTGGCAGGCACCTCGTCATGTGAAGGATTTGAGATCGTTTCTTGGATTGGCTAACTATTATAGAAAATTCAATGCTGGTTACTCAAAAAGGGCAGCGGCTTTGATAGATTTGTTGAAGAAGGATACAAAGTGGGTTTGGTCTGAACGATGTGATGAAGCATTTCAGAATTTGAAGAATGCTATTGCATCTAAACCTACATTCAAATTGCCTGATATTGAGTTACCATTTGAAGTGCACACTGATGCGTCAGACAAGGCAATTGGTGGCGTATTAGTGCACGAAGGTCATCCAGTGGCCTTTGAAAGTAGAAAATTGAATGATGTTGAACAGCGATACTCAACACATGAAAAAGAAATGGTTGTGGTTATACACTGTTTGCAGGTTTGGAGAGTTTATCTCCTGGGTTCTCGATTTGTAGTAAGAACTGATAAGGTAGCAAATACACTTTTCAAGACACAAAAAAAGTTGAGTCCTAAACAAGCACGACGGCAAGAATTCCTGGCAGAATATAATTTCATGTGGGAACATAAACCAGGAAAACACAACCAGGTTGCTGATGCGCTAAGTAGAAAAAAAGTGTTTGTTGCAATATATTCAATTTCAAAACTCAAAACTGATTTCAATGATAGAATCAGGTTGTGTGCTGCAAATAATTCATTATATGTTGAATGGATGGGTCAAGTGCAAGATGGCACAGTGATACAATATTGGATCCAGGACGATCTGCTCTATTTTAAAGGGGGAGAATCGTTGTACCAAATCATGCGGATTGCACAAAGACTTAATGAAAGAAGCGCATGATTCTGCTTGGGCTGGGCATCTAGGTGTTGAAAGGATGTTAGCCTTACTGTCTCGTGTTTATTTTTGGCAAAAGATGGAAGACGATATAGAGACATACGTCAAGACTTTTCATGTTTGTCAAGTTGACAAGACTGAATGTAAGAAGGAAGTAGGTTTGCTAGCAACCGTTGCCTGTTCCTGAAAGACCATGGCTATCAGTAGGCATGGATTCCATTTCTGGATCCCTAAAGTAGATGGCAAATCATCTATCATGGTGGTAGTTGACAGGTTTTCAAAATATTCTGTTTTTATTGTTGCACCGAACTATGTTCATCCGAAGTTGCTGCTGATTTGTTCTACAAATATGTGGTTAAGTATTTTGGTGTTCCGGCTGGCATTGTGAGTGATATAGATAAAAGGTTCACTGGTAGATTTTGGACAGCATTGTTCAATATGATGGGAACTGAATTAAAATTTTCTACTACAAATCATCCACAAACAGATGGACAGACAGAAAGAATTAATCACTTGTTGAAAGAATACTTGAGGAACTATGTGACAGCAAGTCAATGGAATTGGGTAACATTGTTAGACACTACGCAGTTCTGCTATAATCTGCACAAGTCGTCTGCCACATAAATGAGTCCTTTTGATATCATTTTAGGCAGACAGCCTATGACGCCACTAGAAGTCGCCAAATCTAAGAATCAGGGAAAGTGTCCAGCAGCATCTAGGGTTGCAAGGGACAGACTTGAAATGTTATCCGAGACACAGGATATCTTGCGCAAGGCTCAGCGACGCATGAAGAAGTATGTTGATCAACATCGTCGCTCAGTTGAGTTCAATGTGGGTGACAAGGTGTTACCGAAACTTACCACACAAATCTGGAAACACATTGTAAGTAAGACCATACATCAGGGTTTGATTCCTAAGTCTGATGGTTCATTCGAAGTGGTGAAACGAGTGGGCGAAGTTGCTTATATGTTAAAGTTGCCAGAAAGGTTGAAAAGTCATCCCACTTTCCATGTGAGTTTCTTGAAACCTTACTTTACAGATGCAGATGATCCGGACAGAAACAGGTCAAAGAGGGCTCCTCCATCAGTACCTACACAGTATGATGTTGAAATTGAGAAGATCCTTGATCACCGGGATTTGGGCACAAGTAAGAAGAATACTAAGACAGAATTCCATGTTCACTGGAAAGGTAAGAGTGCAGCTAATGCAGTTTGGGAGAAGGCGAAAGACTTATGGCAGTTTGATGCTCAAATCAAGGACTATCATAAAACAATATCGATGAGGACATCGAATTCATGTGATGCAGGAGGTTTGTTGGACCCACAAACTACTTGATCTAACTGTGTGCAGACATGTCAAAGACTTGGGCATTGGTCTTGACATGGATGATGGCAAAACTGTGCAACACAAGTCAAGGTGCTTGAGTGTTGGCAAGGCAGCTTGAACGTGCAAGGCTTACGTGCGGGCTAGATTCATTGGCAAGGCAGCGTGTTGGCTTGACAAGGCAAGGCTGTGAAGACTTGACAATGGCAAGAACAAAGGCAGTTCACGTGAATTGCTGAAATAAAACTAAGTGTTAGAGGACAGCTAAAATATTCTAAGTGTTAGAAGCTGGCTGAAATATTCTAAGTGTTGGAATGTAGCCTGAAATATTCTAAGTGTTAGAATATTAGTATTTCTTGAAGATAAGAATGTAATTTGAATTAGCTTCTATCTGTTAGAAATATAGTTGTTGGAATTTTAGCTTGAACCCTGTGATGACAAGTGTCGGACAGGTGTCATTTGTAACTACCGCATGTAACTGCCATGTGCAGAAATTTTATTAAGGGTGGAAATTCGTCTAAGGCTTAGACAGAGTGTTTTTATCCTTAGATTAATTCGTGAAGCCTTCGTTTGTATTAATTATCATATTAATAAAGGTTGGACAAGTTCCTGTAAGGTCTGTTTGTTGTTTAATTTTGCTGCTGAAGTATTTCTATACTTAGTCAAATTCGTGGGTGTAAAGTAGGTTGTGTTACAGATGTTTGTAAGACTGCCTAGAGTGGTGTTCGGTAAAAATAAATTGACCTTCTTTCAATATCCAACTATTAAGGAGTTGAAGAGTTACCTCGATGTACCTTCATTCTGGATAGACTCCGAGGTTTACACTTTCACCTAATTTTTCCTTCTTTCTTTTCTAATTTATTTATGATTTCAAAAGTCATAATTCCTATTAAAACTATTCAAAATTATCAAAAATGATCTTTCACTTCTGGGTCATTACAATAAATTTCATCACTAGTGACTATATTTCTATTCAATAAATTTTCTTAAATGTATTAATTGTAAATTTATTGCTATAAAAAAAAGATTAATGTTACCCTATTATTATGTCTCATCTCAATTTTATAACCCCTCCCCAGGAGGGGTTTATGTTTCTTAGGGACTCAAACTCAAAAGGACTTCCACATTATGTTTTCTTGGGGACTCGAACTTACAACCTGAAAGTTGAAAGTGAGGAGTGCTTACCAGTCGATCAACTTTTTCTTGTCTCTAAATTTTATTTATTTTGAACTTCATTCACTTCATTCAAATTTAACTTATATAGAAATAATATAATATATGATTATTTATACATATACACAAATGCATGAAATTTACCACCCACAATTCATTCAAATGTAGATTATATTTTAATTAACCTGTATATTTTTTAAAGTATCTTTAAATATATTTAGAACAATTCTATCATTTTATTTGTTCATTTCTTTTATAAATTATTCAGTACAGTTATAAATTTATATAAAATCAAACTTTTGATTTTATTAAAAAAAAATTATTGATTGGTTCAACTTGATCAGTAAATCAATTATTTTGAAAAGAATATCGATTCTCATAACTATAGTACTTCATCATAATATATTTGAAATCTTAGTTGGTTCATTTCTTTCATTTGTGCTTTTAATTTTTAGTTTATTTAAATTTTCACACTGATGGAAGAAGTTAATAGAAATTAATGAAATATTTCGCACCTTTTCAAAGTGTAAGTTTGTAAATTGATTTTATCTCTATATAGTTGCCTTATGTATGTATGAGGAATTACTATTAAATATGTAAATATTTTTATACAGAAGAAAATAGATCGACTTAGTCTATGCAGCTCACCAATCGCAAATCAATAGACACATTAAAAAATTAGCACCATGTTTTGAGAAATTATTTTTCTATCGTCTTTATCGATGAAATGAACCCCACTCACGGTACTTATAATTTGGATTGTATTTTTCAACAGATGCATTTCATAAATGCTTAATTTAAGAAAATTGATGAATTGAACTTTTTGATTTTTACAAAATCGACCGAATTTGTTGGTTTTAATATTTTTCCTCGCCAATAACAAATGGACTTTGTCTATTTCCAATGAAGCACTTGTTTTATTCTTTTGGTAAGTTGTCACTTGTAATTATGAACAATTGTAGCCAAAACAAAAATTGTATTTAACTATGAATTTTTTTTAAGCAAATAGTTGAATTATTTACTACAAATTTTAAGTTGTCACTATTTAACACTTTACATTGTATTGAACTCAATTCAAACCATCTTGAGCCGAACTCCTAAAATTCTGGACAGATTGAGAGGGTTACCTATGTTTGGGTTACCTAAATAAATATAACAAATTTTGGAGAGTATTTTTCTAATTTTATTTGCTTAATTAAGGTTATGAATGTAATATAATCTTAACATATAATTATTAAATATAATACGTCTTTCATCCAAATGTATACTCCTGATGAGATAGAGAAAAAGTATAATGATGACAAGGAGCTGAAACGGGTATACAAAAAGAAAATCATATATCATATTAGTTGATCAATTTTATTTTTACGTGCATCTATTAAGAAATCATATCTCTTTCATTTATTTATTTTTTATTATATAGTGATTTATACAAATGGGAAATCATGTACTCTTTCCATCCCATATTATTTCATCATTTTTCTTTTTATGCGCATATATTAAGAAATCCTAAATAAGTGGGTAGTTTTGCCAATTCACCCGTTAAGAACTTCTTTGAAAATTTACAAACAAGGGTGAATACTTTGAAAAAGAATTAATTAAAAGATAATTTGTGGAAAAATCAATTAATACTTTTTTTATTTAGTAAGGTGAACAACTAATATGTGATAACTATTTTTACTAAGGTGATCAACTATTATGGGACATGGGGGAGTAATTTATGATGCATTAGATTGTTGATTGAACTAATAATATTGCTATAGATCATTGAATTTAATTAGTATGAAGCTATGATGATTAGATTATCAATTAACTAAATTTTTCATATCAATTTTTGTGTTTCATCTTTTTTCATCAGCAATTTGTTGCATTATCTTTTAGGAGTTTCTTTGAATAGGTCATATTAGAATCATAACTTAATTATTCTTTCTTTTATTATGTTGTTTATTATTATAATATTTTCAAATAATGACACTAATTATTTTAAAATATATTTAATCTTTTATTTTAACCACGCGACGCGCGGATAAGTAGACTAATTAAGAGATGAAATAAAAAGCCATTAATTAAGAAGTGTGTCTAATTAAGAAATAGAATTAAAATCCATAACTTGATGAAAATATCACATTTGCAACAACTTTAAAGGATACGACACCTGAAAAAAATCAAAACAACCAAAATTCTTCTCCTTTTTTTGATGATTCAATAAAGTTTAAACATTTTAACTCAAATTCACGAAATATTAACATAGTTTCTCCTTAGTATATGTGTTGGATAACAGAGTTGTTGCAGTGAGGGAAAAGGGATTAGTAGGTTAAATCCTAGATTTGTATTCTTTAAGCTGAATGTGTGTTACTTCTTGAATGAAATTGAGATGATTTAAAAATCACGTGAGAAGAAGTCATTACTTTCTCCACCCTTGAGCAATGGGGTTTTAAAAAAATTCTATTTGTCTAATTTACTTTGTATTATTTATTTTTCGCATTGTTATTATGTCAAGGAACATGTTACATTTGTTAGTGTTAACTTATTATATACTAGTTGTAGTAGAACTCTACTTAGTATTAATTCTTTTACAAATCTTTTAAGTTGTAAATTTCCCTTATAAATACAAGAACGAAGAATGAGCAAGGCTCATGATTTACCTTCATTCTATCTCTTTCATCATGGTATCAAGTACCTTATGTGTCGCGATATCTTGACACATTTTATACTTAAAAAACGAGGAACTAATACTAGAATTGAATGTGTCTTTGTATGATTTTATGTGTTTGTTGATTATGTAGGCAGATTCTGGCAGATGTAGAAAAGTCGAAAAGAAGTAAACAATAATGATTAGAAAGTGAAGACCACAGTTATCTTCACGATTCGTGGTCCTCTTCACGGATTGTGATGGTGTTCGTAAAGGAAAATTCCATGAACAAATTTTTGGAAGACCCACTTTAGAGAAATTTGAAGTGAAGACCATGCAAGTCTTCACGGACCGTGGTACCTTTGACGGTCCACGGTCTAGACTGTGATCAAGATTTCAGTGAGCAGGTTGAAGACCCAGATTTTGGGAAATTCCAAGGTAAAACCACGGACAACTTCACTGACCGTGGTCTCTTTGACGGTCCGTGGTCTAGCTCGTCATGTTGTGTCCAGTAACTATAGTTGAAGACGTAATCTTGGGACATATCAAAGGAAGACCACGGAGAGCTTCATGGACCGTGAAGCCCTTGATGGATCATGACTATGACCATGAAAGAGCCTGACAATTCACTCCTAGTTTGATCAGGACTCCTTTCAAAAAATTTAATTTTGAATTATTAGGTGGCCCTGCAGGGGTATGACTGATACATAGGTATTTATACAGAGAATGCACCAGGGGGACTGGACTTTTGGAGATTTTGAATTTGAACTATTTTTTGTAACAATTGAAGCTTGGATTTCGGTTATCATATTATCGAATCGATTGTTGATTTGCTTATTGATTTCGTAAGTATTTAGAATTATGTATTCAAGCTCTACTGTTGATTTTGTCTATGAAAATATGAGTAGCTAAAATACCACGACGGTGTGTATGGGATCTGTGATGATACTATAGAGTCGATTCTATAAAATGAGTAAACAATAATCTTTGTTTACAATATGTAGTTTACAACTTTTAATATTAACCTTGTTTATTGAATACACGGGTTAGATGATCCTGTATCTAGTGTTTGTTCTAGAGGAAAACACTTGTTATGAAAAAGCTAAAACTACTTTAAATCAACCGGAGTTAAAGTTTGAGTTCGAGAGAAGAGATCTTTAACTTCATGTCAATGTAGGCGAGATATAATGTTTAGATCATTTGTAGTTCGAGAGAATACAAATGCGCATTATCTAATTGGGCTGAGAAGAATTAGATAAAGCTAACTCGCTAAGGTTCTGTTAACATTGATTTGCCTGACACTCAATTTACAGGAGAGCTTTAGAGTTGTCATAGTGAACACAAACTTGGTTCCCCTTAATTAACTAATAAATTTTACACCATTGTAGTCTGTCAATCGTAATTGTTACTTTGATTGTAAGTTTTGGTGATTGTTACTCGTCAATTATATCCAATTTACTTTATGTCATTATTTTTAAGAGATAATAACAACATTGGAAGAAACGTGACAGTAAAACCTTATTTGTAAAGAAATTCTCCGTGGGATCGACCTCAACTCAAGTTGAGTTTCGTAAATTGACAGCGACCGTTTACATTTCTTATTCGAAGTGTAAGTTTAGACGTATTAAATGTTGGCGCCGCTCTCGGGGAATTTTGATTTAGAAGAGTTTTAGTAGCTTTTATTCGACTTGCAGTTATATTTCCTAATTTTACTTGTGTATTTGTTTTTTCTCTATTAAAGATAAGTCTGTTGGTGTATTCCCAACACTATAAGTTAAGGAGCCCCATTGATTTCTTACGACCCTAAGCTCTAGAAAAATCTTCGCGAGATGGTTAATGCGCAAGAACTAGAGGCTAAGAGACACATATTGGTCATTGAGGTAGAACTTGATGTTGCATGGATTGTTCTACATAATGTTGGACTTAACAATCCCAGGCCAGCCTCCCCTAGAAATGGTGGGATAAATCAACTTAGGGTGGTAGATGAGAATAGAGAAGGAGTAATCCCTCCCCAACGCCAACTAATAGTCCGAAGGGGTAGAGCTCAACACCTAGCTCATATGATTTATGAAGAAGATGATATTGATTTGGATTTTGCTTGAGCTACTGGAGCTATGGTGCTACCAACACTACCTCCAAGTGTCAAGTTTACCATCACTAGCACTATGATCCAACTGTTGAATCTAAAAGGAATGTTTAGAGGTGCATCTGGTGATGATGCAAATCAACATCTGATGAATTTGTGGGAACTTGCAAGTCACAAGAGATTCTGGGGGTAAATAAAAAAGCAATGAGGGTGAAGTTATTTCCATCGTCTCTTTCTAGAGAGGCAACTAACTGGATGAATGAGATGTCGGATGACTCCATTCGAACTTAGAGTGAGCTGAAAGAAGCCTTCTTGGAACAATTCTTTTCAGAATCAAAAGAGCTGCAAATGAAAGATGAAATTGGTACACATAAGTATTTACCGGGAGATGCAATGCATGACACTTGGTGGAGATTCAGCCAAAAGCTGAAGAAATGTCTTAACCATGATCTTACTAAAAGACATCTCAAAAAGA
The DNA here is from genome assembly GCF_036512215.1 of Solanum lycopersicum. Lineage (NCBI taxonomy): Eukaryota > Viridiplantae > Streptophyta > Magnoliopsida > Solanales > Solanaceae > Solanum > Solanum lycopersicum. The sequence continues at coordinate 40,434,221 of NC_090804.1, forward strand.
CCTTTTATAGGTCTCTTAATTATGTTACTAAAAATGTTGTTGATGCAGTTTGTTGAGGTAACTTTATGAGGAAACCGTTTGTAAAGAGCATGCATCTATTGGATGAAGTCTTCAAAAACAACAGAGCATGGTACACTAGAGATGCAAAAGTATGGGACCTAAGGTATACATATGATATGTCAGTTGAACAGAGGAATAGAGAGGAAGAAAGGGGCCAAGACATGTTACATATGAGGGACTCAAATAGATCTGCTGATGAAGCATAATTGTGACCAAGTCTTAAAAGTTTAATGTTGTAGGACAACAAAGTAGGTATGAAGATCAAGACATTGACTTTGATGAGGAAGCGAACTACTTGGGAAATCAACGAGGTTTCCGGAACTATGACTCTGGAAATTAGGGTTATTATTCTGGGAATACGGATCGAAACTATGAAGAGATGGCCAGTATGATAAGCCAACAAACAGAGATCAAGGAAACTGGAAAAATAGGGATGGGTACAGAAATGATTACAGTAGTGTGTATTTACCCACAGGTAGGAAGATACCAAACAAGTAGTAACTCCAGAGGATCTAAGCTTGAAGACATGATGGACAAATTACTCTAAAAAGTTGAATCAACTACGTAGGGGTAAAAGAGATGATGGATTATTTCTCTAACATGAGTCTGTTGGTAGACTCTAGTCTAATTGTTCTTGTGTGTGAGGCTGCCTAAGTGTTCTTCGGGAGGTAGTTGGATATGATTTTCGGTCAAGAGTAGGGTAAATTGATATGGGGTTGAAAATTTTAAGTGTTTCGAGATGTTCTAGTATTTAAAAATGGTGGAAATTAGGTTTTACTAGGTGTGGGGATGATTGTGGGTATGTACTGGTCGATTGTAAGACCATGACAAACTTCACGGACCGTGGAAGTGTCCACAAACCGTGATCCTTGTCATGGACCACGCGCGGTGCACTTTCATCCACTAGAGTTCACAAAAAGGATCACGGATCGTAGTGACCTCTAAGGACCATGAAAGTTGTCGTGAATATGACTTGGAAATAAAAAATAAAAGACATATCCTGAGCGTTGATTCTACCCCAACTTCACGGAGGAGTTCACGGTTCGTGGTGTATTCCACGACACGTGAAATCCCCCACTGAGTTTAGTTTAAAGTGTTAATTTTTGTGTTTTTCTTTTTAAAGTATTCAATGATTATTTCTTGTTAATACCATGAGCCTTCACGATGATAAATTGGGTGTTGTCATTCTTAAGGCAAGGCGTCACAATGATTTTTACACAGGGGAAGTTTGAGTACTCGATAGTTCGTCTATTCTTTGCGCAAGTGCTAATGTGTAGTGGTTTTTTTGCAGGTATAATGGAACCCAAATCCCTAATAAAGAACGCAAATCAACCTTCCCCCCTACTACTTCCCAATCGGAGGGACATGCCACATTAGAGGCTAGTGGTTCGGAGGTGTAACTAGATATTACACCCGAGAAACACTCACCTCGGGCTACAAGATCACAAGTCAAATGACATATACTCTATAACAATCCTTCTCAGTATGAAGAAGTGGGCAGTGATTCAGGGAATGAAGAATCTTCTATGAATATCCAAAATGAGGACAACTCCGGCAAGAATTCAAATGATAGCTCGGGGGACAGTGCGGCCGGTGACATCATTTCTCAAGCGGATTTTCACACTTTTCCTTCGTTGACACATACAGAAGCTGAAACTGTAGCTCAAGTGGCTTCCTATCAAAAGAGCTTGATGAGATACTCACGAATGATGAGACCGTGGTACGGTACGTGCATTCTCAAGAACCACATCAAGATCAGAAGGAACAACTCATTGCCTGCTATCGTACCATGTGGACGGTGGACCGGACAAAGGAATTCTACCATAGAGGAATTGTGATTAAGATTGACAGTCATTCTATCTTGCCTGAATCAAGGATGGTTGTCTCTAACATCAAGGTATTTCTGGACTTTTCAATTTCACAAGTCCCAGTGGATGGAAAATGCGTCGAGTACATGTTCCAATCAACTAACCAGGGAATTCTACAAATCATATGCATCCACTCTAATGAATCTTTCTACTGACACAGAAACCACGAAACGGGGTCAAAAAGACCTAGATATCACATTGGGTCCCCTCAACTCCATCATCATTCAGAGCAAGTCTATAGACATTTTGAAAAACTCTATCAACCGAATGTTGCATGGGTCGGAGTACTCTACCCCACCATCAGTCAGTATTTTTTAGGGCAAGCACCATGAAGTTACTAATGCGGCGAACATAGAAGTACATGCTTCTCGTGAAAGGGTGTCACGCTCGATCGTCAAGCAAATTGCTATAGATGGGGAAAATGTGAGTTGGATAACCACCATGACACTAACCATTGTTAAGGCGACGTTGACTATTCTGACAAAAGTGTCATGGGTTGTTGTTCGTGTATAGTGCGACCAATTGCAAATGACAATACTCTCTCACCTTTCCTTTCATTAGTAGCTTGTCTAGTAATTGGTTACCCATTCAATACGGGACAAATTATAGCGATAGAAATGAGATATAGGTCTCTAAATGGGAGGGCATCATTTTTTTCCCATATCTAGTAAGGAAATTATGTCGCCAAATGGACATCCCTCCCAATAGATTGGTTGATCGATGGCGGGAGGCATCCAAACTCATTTATATTTCCAAGATAAAAAATTTATCAAACCATGTTTTTGGTGCTAAGTCTACGACAATAGGCAGTTTAGCAATTGCTTCTGAGCCCCACTATAAATGCCACAGACTAACAGAGCGCTAGAGCAAGGAGAGTCATCTTAGACTACTGCAGAGACACTACAATCAGCCTCTACTACCCATCCTTTAGGTACTCTTATTACTTTTCCTATACTTTTTCTTGAGAAATCAGTTGCAGATCGATGCCAAACTAGGGCATTAGAAGATAAAATTGTGTGTCAGATGCCTCAAATGATTGAAATCAAAATGTCAGCTACCAAGAAGGAAATCATTGGCGAGGTACGCGAAAAACCAAGTGTGCTAAAAGAAAGACTGGATGGTTTAGAAAATATGGTGCAAGATCGATTCCAAGCGGCCAGTCAATCAAAGACTGATGGGTTCTAAGAACAAATGGCCGAGATGAGATCTCAAATTGATAATTTAGCTAAGCAGCTTTCCCACTCTAATATTACCAGATTCTTTGATGCAAATGCTAAATCAAGTACCCTCTGTGCAATCAATTGATGAGGTTTGGAAAAAACTCCCTACAGCTAAGTCCGGAAAGAGGAAGCATAAGGATTGAGACCTCGACGAGGAGACCCCTATTGATCCAATACAAGAAGCACGACGAGCTGGAAAAGAAAGCTCGCAAAGAATCCCAAAATCTATAAAAGGAAATAGTAGCCCGTGAGCAACAAATTGGCTCTTTTGAGAGTGGAGCACCTGCCCAACCTTAGAGTGGTTACCCACCACTATTGTTTCTGAGAGAGGACTTGTTGATAAAGGTGTCATTGCTGAGTCGAAGACCGGCACCTAGAGCGTCGTAGGTATGACTCCTCCTCATCACCATGTATGTATCAGTGATATATTTTGATTTTAAGAGCAAAGTCCTTTCTTTTGGGGGAGAGGGTGGAGAGAAACCTTCCATAGCTGTTAGAAAATGGAGGTTGTATCTATTGATTACTTTTTGTAGTATTTTGTATGTGAGATATGCAGCTGCTAATCAGTAGAGAAAATGATCGACTAAATCTGAATCTAATTTTGACTGTTAGGAACTTCATATGACATTTTAGATACTGAATTATTGAACATTGCTTTGTTTGAATGATTAATTGGTGATCAAAGAAACTGGAAAATGCAATCATGTGTGGTGTGTGTGTGTTTTGATTAATGCCTAACACTAAGAGCAGAAACTAGACATTCCTAAGTAGTCTTGATTGAAGCCGAGGATAACTGAATAGGAAAGGATCAACAGGCCATGTTTGTTATGAACCAGTAAAAGCCAAAAAAGAACCAAATAAAATAACCTTACCTCTTGAACCCATTTTTGAGCCTCGGATAGATCTTTGTTCTTACCCAAAACATTCAGAACCTTGGTTTTCCCAAAGGTAAGATGTCATAACTTAGGCTAAAAGCCTAAATTGAGGGTGATTGCAACCCAAACAGGAAAGAAAAAGGAAAAAGATGGTTCAACCAGCGAGCTAAAATGTCTAATGCTAACCAAATAAGAAAAAAAATCAAGTTGTGGCTGCTGGGATGGAAGAAAAAGAGAATAAAAGAGGAATTATGAAAACAAAACTTAAAGAAACTAAGGGATTAGTCACTCATGAAACCAGATTTTCATTTTCTAGCCTCGAGCCTATGTTACAAGCCAATAAAAGCCTTGCAGTCATATTCCGATTTTCTGAAAGATAGAGCGTAGACAGTGCAGGCAAGCCGATGGTAGTTTGTTGTTAGTGCTAGAAGTTCTTTGGGAGTGTGAGTGTAGTATTCAGTCCCAACTATTTTGAGCGAGGTACGTCTTTAGTTTGAGAACACAGTGGTTGCATTTGAAAGTGGATTGGGTAAGCAGATGATTCGCAGACATAAGCATGAGATGTTATTTATAGATCCTTACATGTTAGATTTAGAGATTTTAAATACAAATTGTGCGTGAAATACCTGTTGCATAGTTTCAAAAGTTTGAAAAGATTTTGAGAGCTGGCTGTAATATTTTTCTCATCACTTGAGCATAAGTAATGGTTCTAATTGAGGATGTTGATGTCCCGCGATATCTTGGCACATTTTATACTTAAAGAATAAGGAACTAATACTAGAATGAGTGTGTTTTTGTATGATTTGATGTGCTTGTTGATTGTGTAGGCAGAATCTAGCAGATGTAGAAAATGGAAAAGAAGTAGACAATAATGATTAAAAAGTGAAGACCATGGTCATCTCAAATGAATAAATTTTTGGAAGACCCACTTTTGGGAAATTTGAAGTGAAGACCACATATGTCTTCACGGACCGTGGTACCTTTGACGGTTTGTTGTCCGGACCGTGATCAAGATACCAGTGAGAAGGTTGAAGACCCATATTTTGGGAAATTCCAAGGCAAAACCACTGACGACTTCACGGAATGTAGTCCTTTTGATGGTCTGTGGTCTAGATCGTCATGCTGAGTCCAGTAACTATAGTTGAAGACGTAATCATGAAATGTTTCAAGGAAAGACCATGGAGGGCTTCACGAATCGTGAATCCCTCGATGGATCGTGACTATGATCGTGAAAGAGCCTGATAGTTCAGTCCTACTCTGATCAGGACTCCTATTAAACATTTTAATTTTGAATTATTAGGTGCCCAGCAGGGGTAGTTTAGATACATATATATTTTTACTAGGAATTCACCATGGGGACTGTACTTTTGGAGATTTTGAATTTGAACTATTTTTTTGTAATAATTGAAGCTTGGATTTTGGTTATCAAATTATTGAATTGGTTGTTGATTTGATAATTGATTAGGATTATGTAAAACGAGTAGAAAGTAATCTTTGTTTACAATCTGTAGTTTACAACTTTCAATATTAATCTAGCATATTGAGTACACGCGTTAGACGAGCCTGTATCTAGTGTTTGTTCAAGAGAAGAACACTTGTTAGGAAAAAGCTAAAACTACTTTAACAAATCAAAGTTAAAATTGGAGTTCGAGAGAAGAGATATTTAACTTCGTGCCAATGTAGGCGAAATTTAACTATTAGATTGTTTGTAGTTCGAGAGAATACAAGTGAGCATTATATGATATAGCAGAGAAGCATTAGGTAAAGCTAACTCGCTAAGGTTCCGTTAACATTGATTTGCCTGACACTCAATTTACAGGAGAGCTTTGGAGTTGTCCTCATAGTGAACACAAACCTGTTTCCTCTTAATAAACTAACTAAATTTTACACCAGCGTAGTATGTCTGTCACTTTGATTTTATGTTTTTGTGACTGTTACTCGTCCATTATACCCAATTTTACTTTCTACAAGTATTTGTTAGGAGATAATAACAACATTCGGATAAACGCAACAGTAAAACCTTGTTTGTAAAGAAATTTTTCGTGAGATCAACCTCAACTCAAGTTGAATTCTGTAAATTGAAAGCGATCGTTTACATTTCTTATTTGAAGTGTAACTTTGAAAGTATCAGAGCCCTAAACAATCTTTTCCATGGGTCTCGTAAGTTCTTGTCCCAAATCACCCCCTCTTCCCAACCGGCCTCATTGAATCAATCTTCTATTGGCCTTATAACTCCCCTTCCGACAATCCAATATCAAAGGTTTTCTTCCTATAGAATTGACATACGTCAACGACGTACCTTACCTGGAAGAAAGTTTTTCTCTTGGCCTTACATAGCTTCAATACATTCTTCGTGATCTTGGTATTTTTCTTACGTAACCCGTCTCTGCGAAGTGTGACAATATTGGAGCCATCCACCCAGAACATAATCCAATTTTTCACTCTATCTCTTTCATCTCTATTGATCGATATTGGACGCATACATTTTATCAATATATATTTACTTTTAGATCACAAACTTCAATATTTATTAGATCATACAATGGGCTACTTTTAATTATAGTATATCTTGGTATAATATATTAATATGCATGTGAGACCACAAAATAAAGTTTACTAACAATTAGAACATCTTTGTAAATAGTCATTATCCAAACTAGTAACCATTTTTCTGAAAATAAAATATCTCAAATTTAAGACAGCTTATAGTAGTTGACTGTAAACAGTTGCAGATATCCCGCAAACCATTGTTAATTTGCTTGTCATCCTCTTGGTTGGATTTAATTATTTGAAGGCGTTTTATCCAACAAATTTCATTAATATATCTGAGGAAAAATTTATTTTTGAACATTGCCTGCCTGCTGGTACGTGACATAGTGGTTCCTTATATCACGTTTAACACAATTTTTAAATAATATTTTGATATATGTCCCTTGATTTGATATCATCATGATGATTGGAAATATCATATTAGAAAAGGAGACTTTGATTCAATGAATTTTAAACATGATATACATTGATTGCCAGTAAGATAATTTTTTTTGTAAAAATTACATAAATTACTGTGTTAAAAGAGTTAAATTACATCTTATTCCTATTTTTTTTTTTCAATCTACAAAAATTTTGAATTTCAAATATATCAGGAAATTTGCACATACATAATTTACGGATGGTGAATGATACATTACTTAATGAGGGATGTATCGGAAAAAGAACTTTTGTAATTTTTTAAATGATAGGAAATTTAAAAGATTACGGTGAAATAAAATAAAAATTTACGTAAATTTTTCCAAATTTGGTACACTACCTGAGATAGTAATTATTTATTCCACACTAATTTTCCATAGTTGTTGGCATGATGAATGGATAGTGGCATCACTATAATGCTTAGTTGTTATGTTGCTTTATGAAAGAGTTTAAATTTTATAGCTCATGAAGGTAAAGAATATATATGTCTTGTTAAAATATGAAATTGAAATTTTGAAAAAAAAGAAGATAGGTTACCTCTAAAAATTAGTTATTTAAACTGTATGTATATACTCTTTCCGTACGGAATTGTTTGTCATATTTGCGCTTATCGAAAGTCAATCCGACTAATTTTTAAAGATAAATTAGATTACAGTAGTTTGATATTTTAAACAAAAAAATTAGATATTCTAAAACTACATGAAAAGTACTATAAATTACAATTTTTTACATATTAAGATAATGAAAAATGCATCTTAAAATGTTAGTCAAAATTTTTATAGTTTGACTCTAAAAATAGAAACCATGACAAACAATTTAGGACGTAGGGAGTATTTTTAAAAAAAAAACTCCAAAAACGAATATAACATATACAAAGTTTATAACACTGAATTTTTCTTCCGAAACGTTCAACTGCCAAACAAATCTCTAGCAAATACATTCAATAAAAAAAAATAAAGAATTTTGAGGTAAAGATAAAAAAAAAAAGTGGATGTATACAATTATTTAAGCTCTATGGAAATCATTGTGCAATGGTGAATTTGGAGTTAATTTCTTATGTAGACTTTTTGTATTGGTATTTGTTTTGTTGAGTAATTCCCTTTGAGGACTTCGTTTGTGTTGATCAAGTACTGGAGCTATATAGACAAATGTCATTGTTGAAATATCCTTATAATCCTTCAATGTTTCAAGTGTTTTGACAACTGTAGTCATATCTGGTCTAGCTTTTGGCCTATGGCTTAAGCATTGGTAAGCTACATATGCTGCTTTTTGAACTCCTTCTGATGAATATAAACCTTCTAATCTTGGATCAATTACTCTAGCTAATTTACGTGCATCTTTCAATTGTGGTCTTGCCCAATCTGCTAAATTTTGTTCTCTGTTTGGACGAGTTTTATCTACTGATCTTCTCCCAGTTAGAAGCTCCAGTAGTACTACTCCGAAACTATATACATCACTTGCTGCGGTCAAATGACCTGTGCAAATGAAATATCAGAAACATAATCAAATTTGAAATTTGTTGATAAATGAAATATATATTAATTACCGGTCATGAGGTATTCAGGAGCAGCGTAGCCTTGTGTTCCCATGACTCGGGTGGAGACGTGTGTGTCATCTCCTTGTGGGCCATCTTTAGCAAGTCCAAAATCAGAGAGTTTGGCAGTGTAATCCTGGAGAATTTTTTAATGTTATGTTATGTTGCACAAAGTTTGGTCTGTGTGTGTGAAAGTGAATTGACTTACTGAGTCTAACAAGATATTTGAAGCCTTGAAATCACGATATATGACTGGTTTTTCAGCTTCATGGAGGAAAGCTAAGCCTTTTGCAGCTCCAAGTGCTATTTTCATCCGCGTTGACCATGAAAGTGATACAGAATATCCTACATATATTATTTTTTGTGAACAATACAATACTCTGATTCAATATCCAATAATTATTTGAATTGACTGATTCTATATATTTCATAAGAGGAGTTGGTAAAAGTGAAAAAGCTAAAGTCAATGGTCACATAATAATCTTTGATATTGGACAAGTACAGCTACTGATTGTAAACGTGAAAGAAAGCAGATTGAAACTCTATTCATCCATCCATCCATCCAAAAGCAAAAATGACATAAATATATATAATGAGATTTTTGTTATTTGCTTCATATATATCCAAACAAACTGTTTGTGGAATTTGTAAAAAAAGAAGGTAACAATAACATACTTCTAAAAAGTTGATTCTCCAAGCTCCCTCTAGGCATATATTCATAGACCAACAGCCTGTGTTCCTCTTCACAACAATATCCAATCAACTTCACCAGATGTGTATGTCTCAATTGCCCCAAAAATATCACTTCTGTCTGCACATACACAATAATTAATTAATTACTAATTGACTTTAATTTAGAGATAAAAATTACTAGCTATATAATTAATTCATTACCAGCCATTCTCTATGACCTTGAGTGCCATCTAAATCTAAAAATTTTACAGCGACAGGTTGAGGTTTTAGACCAGGTCTAAGTTTATCATCAATAAAACCTTTATGAACTGGTCCAAAACCTCCCTCCCCAAGGAAATTACTTGAAGAAAAATTCTGAGTAATAACTTTCAATTCTTGAACACTGAAAACATGAAGATTTGAACCAGCTAATGATATTGATAAATCTTCTGAAATCGTCGAATTACTGAAATCTGAAGCTGAAATCCGATGAAATGTACTCTGTTTCGATACCAATTTCGATGTCTTTGGTTTTTCGGATATACAACATCTAGGAACTAGAGATTCCCATGTAATCTTCATCGCCTTAATTGAAATCAATGAACTAACTCTCTTTTTGTCTTCCTTTATATAAATAAAGGTGTTGTTGGGAAGGTCTTCCTTTGTATATCTGGTATAGAGAGCAGTAGGGTACGAGAGGTTTTGAATAATATTATTATTACTATAATATATATATATATATATATATATAAATGATTGATGAGCAATAATATTATTCAAAACCTCTCGTACCCTACTGCTCTCTGTACCACATATATAAAGGAAGACCTCCCCAACAACACCTTTATTTATATAAAGGAAGACAAACTTCAATATATATTTAAATGATATAGTTATAGTTTAATTTCTTTTTTTAATGTTATATGACTATAACTATACAATAAATAGCAAATTTAATTATATATTAATAATCAGTTTCTTTTCATATTTAATATAAATAAATAATAAATAAGAAAATTATTATTAATGTCATAATTAATTATGTACTCATACCTTCTCTTTCATCAATATCCCTATATTATCGATTTTTTTTTTGTATTTCTCCCCAATTTCTTCCAATTCAAGATCCGTTTGTATGATTCTAGGAGTGATTTTGTGATTCAATTCATTATACTTATATTTATACTAATTTTTGTGGTTTAATCAAATGTCAAATGTTTATATTTAATAATACTTATATACATAGATAATTGTATTGTAATATTGATAAAATGGTGATTTGTGAATACAAATATATTTAGATACATAAGTAATTTATCCAATTTGATTAGGCAATACAAGTATAGTTGGATACATCAATACTATATTTTTATAAATAAATACCTAAGTTAACGTTAAGCCTCAAGTATTATAGAAAACTTCACGAAAAATAGATCGACATTTTGTTGATTTTTTAATTTTTTATATAGTCGAATACTTACACATTTTGATACATACACATTCTATTGTTTTTCCATTTTCTTATTGAACAACAGTGTATTCATATTATAGTATATTGGTGTATTCATTTTTTTGGTTAACAATAGTGTATCCATTTTTCAAATTGATGTATTCATATGCTAAAATTGTACTACTTTACCTTGTTTGATTATTTAATACATTAAATTCTTATAAATACTTGTAACCTTGATATATTAATATTTTAAGTTTTATTAATAGAAACACCAATTTGAATTCAAAGTATTCATATGCTAATTGTACAAGTAATACATTTTCCTTATTTAGTTATTGTAATTACAATTGTATTAGTGAATAAATAAATAAAAATTAAAAAAACATATGCAAAAATACAGCGAGAAAAAGACATGAATAAATTTTCATATTCAAAATTTTATGAATACCTGTATGATTAGTATTTAGTGAATATATTGTATTTAGGAATATAAATACAATCTTTTGTATTATGTGAATCAATCATATTTGCATACAATATGTAAATTATAATTATTAGTTGGTAATTTAATAATGAAAATTTCGGTTAGTTAGGAACATAATAAATGGTTGGTACTTGAAAGTTATGGTAACATATCATATCTTATTTAGTGCATTGTATGAATAATAATAATAACAATAAAATAAAATAAAATTTAATACAAACATACACTTAGAAATTGACATAAAGTGTAGTCATCTATTGTAAATAACATATTTATAACTATTGTACTTCAAAAACCCTATAAATATAGTCATTTTTGTAAGTTGATCAAAAAAAAGGTCATATTTTTTAAAAATAGACTGAAAAGAAAAATAAGTTGTAATATAAATTGTACTAATAGATACCATGACCTCATGTACTAACGTGTTTTTATTTCCCTTGTTTACTTTGTATTTTTTTCTGAGTAATAATTAAGTCAACTGTATTTGTGGTGAATACTTGTTCCTTTTCCCACGTTATAAGCGCGTGTTTAATTGTATGTGCTCTTCCACTAACATTCTTTCTTTATAAAAATAAAAACGTTCAAAAAATATTAATTACTTCGATTTAAAGGTGAATTATATATGTATTAAATTTTGCATATATAATATCCTCATGTAGTTGATTTGGAAGTAAATTCATGTATAAAATTAATAATATGTTGATTTATTTGTATAAGCAATGAGAAAATTCATATATTTGGATATATGGCGTAAAAGATAAAATAAATAATTTATAGGCATAATACATAAATATATTCTTTAACTTGACTTTGAATTATATTTATGTCTTTCAACTTTAGATGTGCATAAATAGACACTTAAACTTGTATAAAGTTGAAGAAATAGACACACATGTCATACATGTCATTTTTTGTCGCACGTGGTGTATAACGTGTATTGGGTCATATAGGACTCATGTGCTTATTTATTTAATAGTTGGATAGTTAAAATGTTTGTTTGTGCATTATGAAAGTTGGAGGTCAAAGTTAAAATTTGAAATCAAATTTAATATTTAATATATGTATTATGCCTAATTTATAAATAGCTAATCTCTTATAATTAATACCACCGATATAAAATAATACGTAAATTTCTTCATGATTAATCAATAGATTACATATCTTCGTAACTCTAACTTAAACTTAAATATTTTTATACTGTAACTTGTAACGTCGGTCACTTTAAAATTTTATCATAGCGATTACTTTATGTAAGAACGTGTTTATATATATATATATATATATATAGTGTATTGAATTGATATACTTTTTTCGTTCCATTTATGTGACAATATTTAATCCAGCAAAGAGTTTAAGAAATAATGAAGATTTTGAAATGCTTACCAAATTGCTCTTCAAAAAAGTAATTCACTTCTCTATCTCCTCATAAATATGTTAGAAAATTAAGTGAGACCAATAAGGGCAAAAGATATATTATACCTTTAAATACTTACTATATAAGGAAATGTAATATTCTTTTTGGACTGACTAAAAAGAAAATGTTGCCACATAAAATGAGACAGAGGGAGTACTATTTAGTGCAACTTAACCTGAAATTTGTCATTTCCTCTAGATTACCAAACAATTGTATCAAATATATATATATAGTTAACTACGTGCAATTTTCTGTTAAGTTACATGATTTTATAAATATTTGTTCAAATTAATAGTTTGTTGAAATTAATAAAAGTAAAATAATAATAACATCTTTTTATTGTAAGTATATAAATATAGTATAAGGCAATGCAAAGTAACAAAAATAAAAAATTATACAAGTACAAATTAAATATAGTAGGATTCTAAGTCAGAGATGTAGCCGTAAAAGTCATACATTTTTGTTGAAAAAGGAAGTACTTGACTTGGCTGCTGGGTGCTGGCCTGCCCCCTATGTTGACTTGGTTTCTGTGTGCATGATTTTGGAAGTTTTTGGAGGCAAGCTGTTCCTAAAGGAATTAATTTCAATTGCTTGACTATATCTATAATAATAAAAATGATGATTCAGTCTAAAGATATTGTGATTGATTTTATATTATAGAGATATATTGAATATTTATGTTAATTTTATTTATAAAGAGATTCAAAGTTATGCTTTTGAAATTTTGTCAATGAAAAATTGTAATTGTAACAAGGATTGGGGCCACATATTCTCGTAAGATTGAGATCACAATTTGATACATCACTATTCACTACCTCTTAAGGGCATCTCCGACCCTATCTTTTATTTTCTACCTCTTAAAGGCATCTCCGATCCTATCTTTTATTTTACTCCCTAAATATAGAGTTTTCTATTTTCTAAGATAATTAACTTTAATCTAGTTCTCTATTTTACTCTTTAAAAAAAATTCTCTCTCGTCAATATTATATTGTTATTTCTATTTCGTTCTTATTTTCTTATTTTATAATATAAATTATTTCTTCTTTTTTGAAAATACTAACTTTATAATCTTTATGCAATACAAAATTTTATTGTTTTTCGAATTCTTCATTTAATATAAATTTATATTTTATTCTAAATAACATAAATTGTGAAAAATATTATATATAATACATATTAACGAACAATTCAAATAAAAGCAAAATCATTAATGAAATATAATTGCATCATAAATATTGTATTATCATAAAATTTGTTTTAAATCTTACATAAATACTCAACTTTTAAGACTATTACGTTGCTCTCATGAATGTTCTATTAATGTATTACGGAGCTTAAATGAACATTTTTTGTCCTTTTTTATGTGTAACTAGAAATTGTATAAATTAACAATTTCATCTTGTATCCAATATTTTCGTGTACTGTTTACTTCTCATATTCCATTTTGAACTATTGAATCAAATATTTTCATGTTATTTAAAAAGTGTAGTTTAACAATATATCACTATAACATAAAAGTAGATTGTTTGAATTAACATATAAATTTTGTGCATACTTCATAATAAAGAATAATTATAATCTAAATTACATATTTAAAATGACCAAAAAATTAAAAATCAATAATATATTTTAGATGTTACATTACTTAGAAAATAATTACAAATATTAGAGACTTAATTAATAATCTTATATAGTAAAAATAATATTAAAATAACTTTAAGCTACATATTTAAAGTGACAATTTCTTTTTAGAAAATAAAATAAAAAATAATTAATTTGACGAAAGTGGTAACTTGTTAAATGTTACGAGTTTACGTCCATCCCTGGTCGGGTACAGTTTCCTTTCGATTTCTCCCTTGTAGCCGTTACCCGAATTCGCGTAAGTGTGTCCACACCCCCCAAACTTACTTGACGAGGAATCCTTTCTCGCGAACAAACACAACCCCTACACACACCTAGGAGCACCCCCTCCTGCATATCCATACAAGACCCGAGTAGGCGGGTCGAGGTCCTACGAGGTATTACAAATGATAATGATTAAATTATGAATACAATAGAAATAATATTATAATAATCAAAAAGTAAAAGAGAGGTGAATAGTAATTTTCTAAATTTGGAGAACTACTATTTACCTCTCTATAATTGAAGAATAGAGAGTTAAATGGAGAGTGATTGGAGAAATGAAGAGTAAAATAGAGATGGGTTGGAGATGGTCTTATATTAGGCCACTTATACTTTTGCCCCCACAAATAAAAAGCCTCGCAAGCACAACAAATTTACACTTTGTTTGGATGGTTATTACGTATTGATTCATATTATATTATATTATATTATATCATATTATATTATATTATATTATATTATATTATATTATATTATATTATATTAATGAATACATTGTTTAGATATATTGATGTTACATAATATCAAACATTCATAATTTGAATAATAAACCTACTAAAAAAGTAGAGTACGGGGTAGAACTACTATGAAAGGGTAGAATAAAAGATGAAATATGATTATTAAATAATAAATAAAGATTGAATGAGAAGAAATATTAAGGTAACTGATATACCGTGGTTTCACATTATTTTTAATGCTTTTTCCATATATTTAGTGTGTGTCCAAAAGCCTTTTTGTATTGATTTTTATGTAAGTTTCTCCTTATTTGCAAGAAATCTGTCTAAAGATGAACGCATAAGTTTTTGACCAAGAAATGCAGAAAAATTATCAGCTACGGAGCTCATGACGGTCCGTCGAGCTTGTGACTGTCCGTAGGTGGCATCGTAGTGAAGCTGTTGAACGAAGATGGGGAAGTCTGACCCAGTGTGGGATTACGGAAGTTTATGACGGACCGTCATAGCTTTGACGGACCGTCATAGCTTTGACGGTCCGTCCTGCTGGTTCGTCGCAATGCTCAAAGAGTAGTCCTAGTATCCAATTTCCAAGAAGTTTAAGTATTATGAAACGGAGACCCTCGACGGACCGTCGTGCTTGGAACGGTCCGTCATACCTGTCATTGAGGGTAATGAAGAAAGTAGAAGAAGAATTTGTGAAGTATGGAACGACGAAGGCCATGACGGCCCGTCGTGACCACGACGGTCCGTCACGAGGTCCGTCGATCCAGCCGCGTTTTGACAGATTT
This sequence comes from Solanum lycopersicum, assembly GCF_036512215.1. Classification (NCBI taxonomy): domain Eukaryota; kingdom Viridiplantae; phylum Streptophyta; class Magnoliopsida; order Solanales; family Solanaceae; genus Solanum; species Solanum lycopersicum. Next base: position 40,449,913 of record NC_090804.1, read on the forward strand.
TCAGTAATTAGAATCCTTCTTTTATTAGATTTTGTTTTTATTATAAATAGTTCAAAAAACCTCGTTTTTGGGGTTAGACTTTTTGTTTTTAGACTCTTTGTTAGACTTTTGATTGTTAGACTTTTTTGTTTTAGACTCTTTGTTAGAATTTTGATTATTAGACTCTTTGTTAGTATACTCTTTGATATTAGACTTTTTGATTGTTAGATTTTTGGAGAATCTTTAGTTCTCTTGTTCAAGTATTGAAGGATTAATTTTAGCAATTGTTAAATTTTTTTCTGAAATTGGTTGTTCGGATTTTGTTGATTAATTAAGTGAATTTCTGGATTTTATTCTTTCTCATCAAAGTAAGTGCATGAATTCTTATATCAAATATATGAATATTGTGATTATGACTATGGGTAACTAAACTCCATAACTAGGGTTTTAGGAACCATGGGTGAATAATGAGGTAAAATCTAACTAAAATAACAATTCCAGAATAGTATCTTGCATGTATTGATAATTCTTTCGTTTAGAAGTACTTTTAACAGATGACAAACGTTAGAACTCGCCTTAATGCTACTTGCCAAACCAAGGAGGTAGATAATATGAAAAGAATTATCAACATAGATTTAGTGTATACTATCTAATAGGCTAGTGTCAGTTGGTACGAGGTAATAACTTAGTCAAATATCGAATACACTGCTTAATATGAGGTAAAAGTGAGGGTTAGTATAGCAACACACGTAGCCGAACCCAGGTGTGGAGTGAAATTTTCTAGATGCCGGACCAAGGATTTAGAAATACATAACTTATCACTTTGCATGCAAGATAATAGGAAAGAATTGTTATAGTTAGAATTATCAAGTTAGGAACCTGTGGGGAACACTTAAACCCTAGTTACTTTTATTAATTGATTAAACTCCAAGATTTGAATATGTTAATTGTTTATTTTAAATTAGTTAGTTATTTTCATTAATTTAGAAATAAAAACCTCCCTTTTATTGTCTTTTGTTTTCTAAAGAAATAATTGACTAAATAATAGTAATAATAGATTAAAGTTAAGTCTGAACTATTTTCCTCGTGGGAACGATCGCAACCTCATTAGATGAATTCTTTACTTGATATGATCGCTTTACTTCTTATTTGAGAAATAAGTTTGAGCTTACAACAACGCCACGATCACATCAAATCCGTCATTACATGAATCTTTTTATCGTTACATAACGAAGAATTAATTAAACGATATGATACACTAACATTTAAGAAATAATCAAAACAAATATTTTATTAAAGATGGATCTAGGATTTGGAGGGTTTCAAGTCACCTATCCAAATTGGATAAACTAATCAAATACCCCATAAAAAGCAAAATAATTATAAAGTATTATTTTACATTCATACTCTACTAATAAGTACACTATATACCCAAACTAATTTCACATAGCGGATACTAAATCAGTGTCATATGTTGTCTTAGTATTATTAATGCTGATAATTTCACTTAATTGATATTAAATTAGTATTTGATATATATATATATATATATATATATATATATATATATATATATATATATATATATATATAGACATACATATATATATATATACAGACATACACATATATATATATACATACATATATATCCATATATATATATATATATATATATATATACATACATATATATATATATATATACACATAATATATATATATATATATATATATACACATAATATATATATATATATATATATATACATATATATATATATATATATATATATATTATGTCTAATTATTTAAAATTCTAAATGATTTAATATTAGTACGTCTAATTATTTAAAATTTTATAACTCATTTACGTTGTTTTTCCTCTTTATGCTAGTGCATGTTTTCGTAGCGTTTCGTTCTCCCATACGCGGGCTCTTTGATTATTTTTTATCTACTTGTATAAAAGACTATATATTGGTTTAATATTATTACGTCTAATTATTTAAAATTTTATATAATATAATATTAGTATGCCTAATTATTTTAAATTTTATTACTCATTTACATAGTTTTTCCTTTTTATGTTAGTGCATGTTTCCGTAGCGTTTCCTTCTCCCATATGCGGGTTCTTTGATTATTTTTTATCTAAGTGTATCAAAGATTATATACTGATTTAATATTATTACATCTAATTATTTAAAATTTTATATGATTTAATATTAGTACGTCTAATTATTTTAAATTTTTATAACTCATTTACGTAATTTCTCTTTTTATGCTAGTGCATGTTTCCGTAGCATTTTGGTTCTCCTATACGTGAGCTCTTTAGTTATTTTTTAATCTAAAGTGTATCAAAGACATGGACACCACTTGCTACAATTCAAACAAATCAAATCAACGTTGAAAAAATCAAAAAAGATAAGCATGTCTCAAAATAAACTGTAGCCACATAGAGAGATTTATATTTTGACCCTATGTTCTACCTTGTTTATCACGAATTGCTTATTCTATGTAAATTATTTTGACCCCATGTTCTCCCTTGTTTATCATGTATTGCTTATTGTAAGTAAATTTCAACGTCCTTTCTTTATCATATTAGGATTTAAAACAAATTAAAAAAATTATTATTTGTTAAATTTTATGATCTTAATTTAAAATTATGTTAAAACAAATCAAATTATTTTTGAAATTTTAGGTCTTAAACTTGTCACATGAAAAATTAAAATTAAAGAGTTATGAAAAACGAATTTTTTTTTAACGGACTAAAAAAAGTATAACAAACAATTTAATTGAAAAGAATCCTTCTTTTTTTGATTAGTGAAGTAACCCGACTCCTAATTTTATTAAAATATAATTAAACGTATGCTTTAAAGCCTAAATAAGTTCATATGTCTTTTAGGAAATATTAATCATCTATAATAATAACATTTTATTTTGCACTCGATACTTGTTTTATTTAAAAATAATAATTATGATTATTTAGATTGATTTAGAGCCCTCACTTAATTCATAAAGTAAAATTAAGAAACGATTTTCAAAAGATTAAAACCGAAAATCAATTGAAAATATTTAAGGGGGGTCGGGGTTTTTATTAATGTTTTATGAAGGGTTTTAAGGCATCTAATACACCCACTAATTTGGTTATCCAACAATTAAAATATTCGGCTAAGGTTTAAAAGATAAGTGAAAGTAAAACATTTACTTGATTTAAAATTTTTTAATTAAAAAATGATTATCTTTTTGGGAGTTGAATTTTCGGAACCTTAAAATTAAATAAACGCATAATAACAAGGAAAAATAACTTAAATGCACAACTATAAATTTTGTATTCTCTAATTTTTCCTTTTTTTTTAAATATTACATAATTTTTTTTTAATTTTAGTAGAAGTGGTAGAGATACATAACATTCTCTCTCATACAACACAAACTTCCCCAATTTAATGCCTATTTTTTCTGCACTAAAACACTCAATCTTCTAAATCAATTTTTGGATTTTGAATTATTAATTTTAATTAAAACACTCAATTTTGAAATTTTGAATTTCAAAATTCAAAAAATTTGAAATTTCAAAAAACTGCACAATTGTTCTCCCATTCTTATTGTTCTTCTTACTCCATCATCGTCTTTAGTTTTTCTTCTTAACCCATCATCTGTTATTGGTTTCTTCTTTTTTTCTTCTTGTTCATTGATTTGTTACATCAGCCGTATTTAGGTCTTCCTTTTCCTCTTACTCCATCATCAGTTCTTTTTTGTTTTTTTTTTTGTTTTGGTCAATTGTTCTATTACATCATAGTAATGGATCCTTTAACTAATAGAAGGATTTATGATTCTGACAATGAAAATTGGAAAGAAAACAGAAAAAAGTCTTTGCATGATCCTATGAATGTTCAGAAGGATTCAAACAAAGATTCTGGCGAAACATCAAAATCAAAGGTTGTCAAAATACACCAAAAAAAAAGAAAAAAGAAGCAGCAACCATTGTTGTCAGGCCTACATTGTTTCGGGTTTGTATTATTTATACTTATTTTAAAATTTGTTGTTGAAATTAGTAAAAATTTTAAGGAATCCAATATGTATCAAAAAATTATGAAAATTATTATCATGTATTAGACAATAGGTTTAATACATAAGTACTAAGTGGATTATAATGTTTAGTCTATGCTATGATACATGAATTAGATGTGTATCATATGATTTACTATGTATCAAGGGTTTTTTTAATTTTTTTTATCATGTATCAGTGAATAATTTCAATAACTGCGCCATCAAGTGTGCTTGATGATACATTTTGAATCAGCGTGTATAGTGTTTTAGATGATGCAATGATACATGAATTTGTTGTGTATCATATTATTTTCTATGTATCATGAGGTTTTGAAAATTGTTATAATGTATCATTCAATAAGTTTAATAACTGCGCCATCAACTTTGCTTGATGATACATATAGATTCAGTGTGTATAGTGTTTAGTCGATGCATTGATACATGAATTAGATATGTATCACATGTTTTTCATATAGTATGAATTTCTGAAAACTGATATCATGTATCAGTAAGGTATTAGTTGTTTATTTAGTATTAGTTGTTTTATTTAGTATTTATATTTCAATATCGTTATAATTTATTTTTTTTTTCAAATTGCAGCCACTCAAGTACAAGATAAAAAAGATACCAACACATCCCATAAGGTTTGTTGTCAATTTTAACAACACTTTCCTAAAGGACTTTGAAAAATACATAGGGGAGAATGTTATCCAACTGTTTAGGGATACAATTTTTGGACCCTTTTTAGATATTACTAAATGTAATTTTCAGGGCCAAATCACTAAGTGCTTGTTGCTTTTAGAGTTGGAACAAAGCAACCCTAATGTGTTGCATATTAGACATTCAAACGGGTGTGTCCTAAAATTTGGTATAGATGAATTTGCATTATTAACTGGACTTAAGGTCAGAGGAAATACCAATGATTTCAAATACCCAGAACCAACTAATTATATGCTTTTCCAAAAGTATTTTCCTGGTTTCGTCAATAGTGTTACCAAGCATCAATTAGTTCAACGGTTTAAGATGGGTAATTGGGAGAACGGTCAAGATGCACTCCAAATGTCTATACTGTTCTTTATTCATACATTTGTATTAGCTACTCTTGATAATACAACTATATCTATTGTGGACTTTCTAATGGTTGAAGATGGTAGATATCAACATTATCCTTAGGGTCAACTATCATTTTCAAAACTAATTGGTTCACTTAGACAGGATTTTGATGTTAGCAAAAAGCTGTATCGATTATATGGGATGCCATATGCACTTAACGTTTGGATATATGAATGTGCATCCCAGTTAAATTCTGAAATAGATGTGAAAGAACGAAATGTCATCCCAAGAATGTGCAATTGGAGAGTTGTGTCTGATAAGGCAAAGTTTGAAATGCTTATGTATACCATTTTCCAAGCGGTAACATTTTATGTTTGTCTATGGAATATCGTTATTTCTGTCTTGTGATGCATTATGAAATATTATTTTATTAACAGTTAAATTATCTTATGTGTTGCGATACATTCAGAATGCATGTTCAAACATTGTCCCATTATCAGAGGAAATTGAAGCTTTTGACCTTGCTCATTCTTCTTCATTACCATTAGTACAACCAAATGAGGAAGATGATTTTGATAATTTCTCCACAAAACCTCTCGAACAATTATTGAGGAGATATTCTAGAGTGTTTGATACATCTCCTCTACCACCGCCAAAAAGAAGAAAATAAGTGATTATACAAAAAAAAAGTGTCAGAACAGAACCAGCATGATCAATCAAATGTGTCTCCGACACTGGATGATGATGTACATGTTTCTATGTCAAATCTTCCTCCAAATTCGTATGCTGATGATGTACATGGTTCTGTTCCAAACGTGTCTCCGAAATCGACTACTGATGTACATGGTTCTGTTCCAGACGTGTCTCCGAACCCGGCTGCTGATGTACATGGGTCTGCAGATTCTCAGAATGTCAACAATATAATTCCATATATTGAAGAGTAGAAAGGACATTTGAAAACTTATGTAAGTAAATTATTTTGATATTTTTAATCAAAAATTATTATCCTAAATGTATCTACAATTTGTAGGTTGACAAGAAATTTGAGGAACTGATTATATTGATAAAAGAAAATCACTCCTAGTTGATGCAATCTATAGGCAAGGAAAACATCAATTTTTAGGCTAATACAAGCACATTTCAGTCTGACAAACAAACATCTCCGCAAATACCAATTGATCTTTCTGATATGGGTGGTGTAGCTAAGGATGATGTTGATTTTTCTGGTAAAAATGGTGAACACCAAATCGTTGACGATGCAGGGGATGTCGCTGAGGATGGTGTTGGTGTTTCTGTAAACGAGGGTGAACAACTAGTCAGTAATACTCCAAAGGTAATTTTTATGATACATTGGACACTTTCTTTTTCCATTTTAATTTATGTCGTGTATCATGTACATATAGTCAATGCTATGTATCATGTGAGTATAATCACTATTACGTATCAGCACAAATTATATTAACAATTTTTATTTCAAAACTACATATTCAGGATGGTGAAGCACATCATTCGCACCAAGATTTAAATGAATATATCATGTACACTTTCTTTTTCATTTAAATTGATGTCATGTATCATGCACATATAGTCAAGACTATGTATCATGTGAGTATAATCACTGTTATGTATCATCACAAATTATATTAACAATTTTTATTTCAAAACTGCATATTCAGGATAGTGACGCACATCAGTCGCACCAAGATTTAAATGAACATATCATGGAGCAAGATGGTGATGACAATGTTCAACACAACATCCCTCACGTTTTGCCCAAAAAGACGACAATGGATGCATCGGTAGATTTTTCAATTTTGATTTATGACACACAATTTCATTACACACAAATTTATTTTAAAAATTATTCCATCGTATTATACAGGAATCTTCCACCAACAACATTATCGCCATCAACTCAAGCAACAATAGATGCACTTATCAAAGATTTGAGTAAAGATCCTACTAATGCTAGACCATTATATTCTTACAATCCACAGAATATAACTAGCAGCCAGTACTTGTTGACCGACGGTCAATTACCCACTAACATTTCAATTACTGAGATTGGTATTAGAACCGATCCAGTCACTCCTGCGCATAGAAATAGAATGCCTTCGAGAAGGATTCAATCTCCATATTGTACTTCTTTTGGGTCAAGCGAAAAGGGAAACGAGAAATTGAAGTATATGGATCGACTCCATTTCCCGTTCGAAGGATGTGGCATTACAGATCAAGTTTCACCGAAACATATTGACGATTACATGAATTGGTTGTCAAGGGGGCTCCTAAAAAATCATAACAATAAGTAAGTTTTATACATTATTTTTGCAAGTGTTTGGCGTAATTATTTTTTATATAACTAATTCATGATACTTTGTTATATAAAAATTGTAATTAAGTGAGTGTTATGTATCATGTATATATATTCAAACTTATGTATCATATATGCAGGAACCCATCGGACGATAAATACAAATCAAAATCTTTTTCTTTTGGATTTACGATGATGGACTTTGTTCTTGCTTTTCCAATGATCAAGAATTGGTTTTATGTAATGTCACAGCCAAACAAATGTTGGTCTGATGAGGTAAAAATCTTAAACTAATTATCAAATATGTATCAGTCATACTTATATTATTATAACATGATACATTCTCTAGAAGTATCATACTATTTAATTAGAAAAATTTATGATCAATTTCTTAATAATTATATTTTTTTTATATTGTTTAGATGTATATCATTTCTTACTATGTTTTTGTAACGACCTGCTTAGTCGTTTTGAGCAGTAGAGTATTTTCTGGTAATAACTGTCTGAGTCAGGGATCCCACGACGGACCGTCGAGTGTGTCTCGTTCCAAAACACTTAGAATTCTGAAATTTGGGTACTGAGATCGACTCTCTAAACTTCGCGACGAAATGGCAGGACGGACCGTCACAGGCATGACGGGCCGTCACAGACTCTTCAAGAAATTGAGTCTCTGAACTTTGTGAAGGAAGCAGCAGGACGGACCGTCGCAGGCACGACGGGCCATCACAGACTGCGTAACCCTGAATGGGTCGGATTTTTGTTAAATGTTTTAAGGGGCAATTTGGACTATTCCTGCTTATAATTATAAAGTTAGTGGGTAATATTAATAATTCAATTACTTGAGGGTTAAAGGAGATAACTTGAATTAATTAGTGGGTTACTTTTGTCATCTTTTATACTTAATTATATGCTAATTAGGGTAAAATAAAAAGGGTTTGAATAAGAAAAATATAAAGAACAAGGAGAGGGAGAACGAACGAACGAGAGAGAGGAGAAACGAAAAGGAAAGCAAAGCTTTGGAAAAGTAGAATTCTTGATCACGAATTCTTCGGTGGAGGTAGGTTATGGTTTATGCTATTCGTATTAAACTCTTAATAGCGAATGATATGTGTTGGGTAGTATTATAAAGTCTTCTATATGCTTAATTGTGTACTTGCATGATGTGATTATATAATTGTGATGAATTAGCATGATGAGACTATTGAATCTTAAATCCCAAATTTACTTGTTAATGATGATGCCTTGGTATAAAAGAAGGCTTGATGAACTAAAGTAATGAGATTAGAGGATCGGAGTGTCACGTTCCGGCACCAGGATAGTATATGGATCGGGTGTCACGTTCCGGCACCAGGATAGTATATGGATCGGAGTGTCACGTTCCGACACCAGGATAGTATATGGATCGGAGTGTCATGTTCCGGCACCAGGATAGTATATGGATCGGGTGTCACGTTTCGGCACCAGGATAGTATATTGATCGGAGGTTCACGTTCCGACACCAGGATAGTATATGGATCAGAGTGTCACGTTCCGACACCAGGATAGTAGTAGTGGAGTGGAGTGTCACGTACCGACACAAGAGGAATAAAGATAATGAATCTTGAATTATGATAATATACTAAATGGTAAAGAACTAATTCCCAAATGAGTATGATGGGGAGGCTTGAGTCTTCATTGATGTGCTTGGTGTTGTGACCAAGGGTTATGGTAATTGTTATTGTTGCCTGTTAAGAATATTAGTTGATTTTATATTATTATCTGATATATACTGTTTTCTATTTTGAGTTGGCCGATTATACCTACTCAGTACTTGTGCCTTGTACTGACCCCTACTTGTATTTGTTTTTCTTTGTTAGTTGTGGAGTGCAGAAAACGTACCGTCGTCTTCAACTCAACCGCAACTCTAGCAAGTCTTCATCATACCAGGTTTCAGGGTGAGCTAATGCTTCTAGCTTGGACTGGATCTTCTTCTTCATGTCTTGATGCCTTGAAGTTCCGACATGGACTAGCTTTTTAATTATTTTAGCTTCTTAGATACTCTTAGATTTAGTAAGTTGAGGATAGATGTTCTTGTGGTGATGACTTCCAGATTTTGGGGATAATGATAAGTTTTGAATTTTAGAAGTTATTTATTGGTTATATTAATGAGTTTTTAAGTCTTCCGCATTACTTTCTGGTTATTATAGTTGAAATGTTGGGGTTGGATTAGTTGGTTCGCTCACATAAGAGGGTAAGTGTGGGTGCCACTCACGACACGTTTTGGGTCGTGACAAACTTGGTATCAGAGCATTAGGTTCGTTGGTCTCATCACACAAGAACAAGTCTAGTAGAGTCTTGAGGAACGGTAGGGGGACACCTTTACTTTTCTTTGAGAGGCTACAAGACTTTAGGAAAATTCCATTCTTTCTTTCTTTCGTGCTATTAGTTGGGTCCAATTGGTATCTAGGTAATACAAATTGGTATCTGACCATCTTCACTCTATTTCACAGATGGTTAGAACTAGAGAAACAACCGCGCCAACACCAGCACCGGCAAGACAAGAGGCGTCTGTGCCAGCCACTGAGACTGTAGCTCGAAGAGGAGCAGTGGCAAGAGGCCATTGTAGAGGTCGCGGGAGGATGTCCTCTAGAGGAAGAGGACAAACACCTGGCCCATCTAGTACTAGGGCGGTGACTCCTCCACCAACTGAGGAAGTAGTAAGAGAGGGTGAGGAAGGGGAAAATGAGCAAGTGCAGAATGAGGAATTGCCACCCCAACCTACCCCAGAGATGATTAATCAGGTTCTTGCCTATCTTAGCGGGTTGTCTGATCAAGGCCAGACACCTCCAGTGTTTTCTTCACCAGCACCTCAGGTTCCGGAGGTACAACATGCAGCTACTGTGTCTCCCCGCATGGATGCCTCATTGGAAATAGGCACGTTTCCTCGGTTGACTACAGGGCCTATAATGACAAGTGGTCAACATGAACTTTTCAGTAAGTTCTTGAAATTGAAACCTCCAGTCTTCAAGGGTGCTGAATCTGAGGATGCCTACGATTTTCTGGTTGACTGTCATGAGTTATTACATAAAATGGGCATAGTGGAACGATTTGGTGTTGAGTTTGTAACCTATCAGTTTCAGGAAAATGCCAAAATGTGGTGGCGGTCACATGTTGAGTGTCAACCCGCACAGGCACCACCTATGACTTGGGCGTCATTCTCTAGCTTATTTATGGAGAAGTATATCCCCCGGACCTTGAGGGATAGGAGGAGAGATGAGTTCTTGAGCCTAGAGCAAGGTAAGATGTCCGTTAGTGCGTACGAGGCTAAGTTTCGTGCATTATATAGGTATGTCACCCAACTTTGTTTCAGTCCACAAGAGTGGATTCGCCGTTTTGTGAAGGGGTTGAGGTCAGAGTTGCGGATTTCAACCTTACAGGTAGCGGCTACAGCAAAATCCTTTCAGGAAGTGGTAGACTTCGTGATAGAGGTGGAGGGAGTGAAGCCAGATGACTTCACCATGGCATCGACATCAAAAATGTTTCGTAAAGGAGGTGAGTTTAATGGTTCTTACCCCGGAGGACAGGGTTCAGAAGGTTACCCAGTCCGACCAATTTAGTCCTCACTACAGGCTGTAGCTGGGGGTCCACCGCAGATCGGTCAACATTTCTCTGAGTTTGGTGGTTATCCCCAGACTTCGTCATTCTCACAGAGACCTATGCTTGAATCCAGAGAGTGTTATGGATGTGGGGAGCCTGGACACATTAAGAGGTATTGTCCAAAACAGAGTTACAGACCTCCAATAGTTAGAGGTAGAGGTGGTTATGGAAGAGGTTGTCATTCTGGAGGACGTGGTGGCCGAGGTAATGGTGGTCACCAAAACGGCCGGGGTGAAGGGCAAACTGGGACTTTTGCAGCGTAACATGGTAGGGGCAACGGGAAGACAGGTGATAGAGCCCATTGTTATGCTTTCCCTGGAAGATCTGAAGCGGAGACATCTGATGCTGTCATCACAGGTAATCTTTTGGTTTGCGATTGCATGGATTCTGTATTATTTGATCCTTGATCCACATTTTCATATGTATATTCATCATTTGCTACTGGTCTTAACTTACATTGTGAATTGCTTGACATGCCTATTCGTGTTTCTACTCCGGTGGGTGAGTCTGTGATAGTTGAAAAGGTATATAGGTCTTGCCTTGTAACTTTTGTGGGGAGCAATACTCATGTAGACTTGGTTATCTTAGAAATGGTTGATTTCGATATAATTCTGGGTATGACTTGGCTTTCTCCAAACTTTGCAATCTTAGATTGTAATGCCAAAACTGTGACATTGGCCAAGCCTGGGACAGATCCGTTAGTGTGGGAGGGTGACTACACTTCCAATCCGGTTCAAATCATCTCCTTTCTTCGTGCTAAGAAAATTATTAGTAAGGGTTGTTTAGCGTTCTTGGCACATCTCAGGGATGATACTACCCAAGTACCTTCAATTGAGTCGGTTTCAATAGTCCGTGAGTTCCTGGATGTGTTTCCTGCAGACCTTCCTAGTATGCCACCGGATAGGGATATTGAATTTTGCATTGATCTGGAGCCGGGTACTCGCCCCATTTCTATACCCCCTTATAGAATGGCTCCCGCTGAGTTAAGAGAGTTAAAGTCCCAACTTCAAGAGTTGTTAAGAAAAGGCTTCATTAGACCAAGTGCATCTTCTTGGGGTGCTCTGGTTTTGTTTGTGAAGAAGAAGGATGGAAGTTTTCGGATGTGCATTGACTACAGACAACTGAATAAGGTGACTGTTAAGAACAAGTACCCTGTTCCTCGCATCGATGATTTGTTTGATCAGTTACAAGGTGCTTGTACCTTCTCAAAAATCGATTTGAGATCTGGTTATCATCAATTGAAAATACGGGCCACGGATATGCCCAAGACTGCTTTTTGGACTAGGTATGGACGTTATGAGTTCTTAGTAATGTCTTTTGGGCTTACGAATGCCCCTGCTGCTTTCATGAGTTTGATGAACGGGATTTTTAAGCCATATCTAGATCTCTTTGTCATCATATTCATTGATGATATACTGGTATACTCAAAGAGCAAGAAAGAACATGAGGAGCACTTGAGAATTGTATTGGAAATGTTGAGAGAGAAAAAGCTTTATGCCAAATTCTCTAAGTGTGAATTTTGGCTAGATTCAGTGTCCTTCTTGGGGCATGTGGTTTCTAAGGATGGAGTGATGGTGGATCCTTCTAAGATCGAAGCAGTGAAGAGTTTGGGTAAGACCTACTAATGTTACAGAGGTAAGGAGCTTTGTTGGTTTAGCTAGCTACTACCGTCGATTTTTCAAGGGATTTTCTTCTGTTGCTTCCCAACTGACAAACTTGACCAAGCAGAGTGTTCCATTTGTATGGTCGGACGAGTGTGAAGAAAGCTTTCAGAAGCTCAAGACTTTGTTGACTACTGCACCAATTTTTACCTTGCCAGTGGAAGGTAAGAATTTCATTGTTTATTGTGATGCATCCTATTCTGGTTTGGGTGCAGTGCTAATGCAAGAGAAGAATGTAATTGCTTATGCTTCGAGGCAATTAAAGGTGCATGAACATAGTTATCCGACCCACGATTTGGAGTTGGCTGCAGTAGTGTTTGCATTAAAGCAATGGAGACATTATCTATATGGGGTTAAATGTGAAGTCTATACGGATTATCGTAGTTTACAGTATGTCTTTACTCAGAAAGATTTGAATTTGAGACAGTGGAGGTGGATGGAACTACTAAAAGACTATGACATCACTATCTTGTATCATCCGGGAAAAGCTAATGTTGTGGCAGATGCGTTAAGTATAAAAGTAGGGAGCATGGGAAGTCTAGCTCACTTGCAGGTTTCTAGACGCCCATTGGCTAGAGAGGTTCAGACTCTGGCTAATGACTTTATGAGACTAGAAGTAAATGAGAAGGGAGGATTTTTGTCCTGTGTGGAGGCAAGATCTTTCTTTCTTGACCAGATTAAAGGAAAGCAGTTTACTGATGAGAAACTGATCCGGATTCGAGATAAGGTATTGCGAGGAGAGGCTAAAGAAGCAAAAATCGATGAGGAAGGTGTTTTGAGAATTAAGGGAAGGGTATGTGTGCCCTGCTGTAACGACCCGTTTAGTCGTTTTGAGCAACAGACTTCAATTCTGGAAAAACTGGCAGAAGCGACGGACCCCACGACGGAACGTCATGGGCACGACGGACGGTCGCAGGGTCTCGTTTCTAAACACTTAGAAATTCTGAAATTTGGGTGCTGAAATTGACTCTCTGAACTCTGTGACGGACACGCAGGACGGACCGTCATAGGCACGACGGACCGTCGTGATCCACCGTTTCAAAACACTTCAACTCTTGAGAATTTGGTACAGGGAACGACTCTCTGAACTTCGTGACGGAATGGCAGGACGGACCGTCACAGGCGTGACGGACCGTCATAGATTGTTCAGTGGAAATTGACTCTCTGACCCTTGCGACGACCTGCAGGACGGACCGTCGCAGGCACGACGGCCCGTCACAGGTTGCGCAAATCCCAGGCAGAATCGGATTTCCTTACACGTTTTAAGGGACGTTTTTGGACCATTCTTTCCTTAATTATAGATTTCGTGGGTTTATATTAATAACTCAAATTCTTGGGGGTTAAAAGAGGTAACCCTAAGTTAATTAGTGGGGTATTATTGCCATCTTTTATTCTTAATTATATATTAATTAGGGTAAAAGAAAGAGGGTTGAATAAAGAAAATTAGAAAGAACAAAGAGAGGGGAAGAGAAACGAATTGAGAGAGGATCGAACGAGAAGAAGAACAAAAGCTTTGAGGATTAACTTGCTTGATTTCAATTCTTCGGTGGAGGTAGGTTATGGTTTTCATGCTTTCATAAGTAAACTCTTAATAGTGAATGATATGTATTGGTAGTATTGTAAACCCTACTATATGCTTAATGGTATGTTTGCATGAATATGATTATGTGATTGTGATAAGATAAGCATGATGAAAATATTGAATCCCAAATCTTGAAAAGAAACTTTAATATACATTATTAATGATGATGACTTGGTATAGAAGAAGGCTTGATGAATTAAAGTAATGGTATTGAGGATGCCTTGGTATAGAGAAGGCTTGATGATTGACACATAGATTTAGTGGATCGGAGTGTCACGTTCTGACACATAGTATTAGTGGATCGGAGTGTCACGTTCCGACACATAGAACTAGGGGATCGGAGTGTCACGTTCCGACACATGTAGGGGATCGGAGTGTCACGTACCGACACATGTAGGGGATCGGAGTGTCACGTACCGACACATGTAGGGGATCGGAGTGTCACGTTCCGACACATGTAGGGGATCGGAGTGTCATGTACCGAAACATGTAGGGGATCGGAGTGTCACGTTCCGACACATAGAATTAGGGGATCGGAGTGTCACGTACCGACACATAGTAGTAGGGGATCGGAGTGTCACGTATCGACACAAGAGGAAGAAAGATAATGAATCTTGAAAGATGATAATATATTCAATCTAATGAACTAAATCCCCAAATGAATATGGTATTGAGGCTTGAGCCCTCATGGATGAACTTGATGGTACTTATTGATGATTATAATACTTGTTGTTGCTACATGTTGAGTTTTATAGTTGATTTACGATAATATTGATATATATTTTTCCCTA
Source organism: Solanum lycopersicum (assembly GCF_036512215.1). Classification (NCBI taxonomy): domain Eukaryota; kingdom Viridiplantae; phylum Streptophyta; class Magnoliopsida; order Solanales; family Solanaceae; genus Solanum; species Solanum lycopersicum. The sequence continues at coordinate 40,464,973 of NC_090804.1, forward strand.
TTTTGAGTTGGCCGATGATATCTACTCAGTACCCGTGTTTTGTACTGACCCCTACTTTTATGTTTTTCTTCTTGTTATTTGTGGAGTGCAGCAAACATGCCGTCATCTTCGACTCAACAGTAACTCAAGCCAGTCTTCGTCACACCGGATCTTCAGGGTGAGCTAACGCTTCTAGCTTGGACTGGATCTTCTCCTTCATGTCTTGATGCCTTGAACTTCCGGCATGGACTAGCTTCTTATGTATTTTTAGCTTCTTAGAAACTCTTAGAATTAGTAGTTTAAAGTAGATGTTCTTGTGGTGATGACTTCCAGATTCTGGGGATAATGATAAGTTTTTGAGTTATACAAGTTGATTATTGATTTTACTTATGAGTTTAAGTCTTCCGCAGTACTTTCTGTTGATATTATATTGAAATGTTAAGGTTAGATTGGTTGGTTCGCTCACATAGGAGGGAAAGTGTGGGTGCCAGTCGCGGTCCGAATTTGGGTCGTGACAAAACTTGGTATCAGAGCATTAGGTTCGTTTGTCTCATCACACAAGAACAGGTCTAGTAGAGTCTTAAGGAACGGCAGGGGGACGCCTTTGCTTTTCCTTGAGAGGCTATAAGACTTTAGGAAAAATTTCACTCTTTCATTCTTTCTTTCGTGCTACTACTTGAGTCCAATTGGTATCTAGGCGATACGAATTGGTATCTGACCATCTTCACTCTCTTTCGCAGATGGTTAGAACTAGAGCAACGACTACGTCAACACCAACACCGGCTAGACAAGAAACAACTGAGCCAGCCACTGGGGCTGTGGCTCGAGGAAGAACAGCGGCAAGGAGCTGTGGTAGAGGTCGTGGGAGGACGTCCTCTAGGGGAAGAGGACGAGCACCTAGCCCATCTGATACTAGGGCAGTGACTCCTCCACCGACTGAGGAAGTAATAAGAGAAGGGGAGGATGGGGAAACTGAACAAGTGCAGAATGAGGGATTGCCACCCCAACCTACCCCAGAGATGATCAATCAGGTTCTGGCTTATCTTAGTGGGTTATCTGATCAGGGCCAGACACCCCCAGTGTTTTCTGCACCAGCACCTCAGGCTCCGGAGGTACAACATGCGGCTACTATGGCTCCCCGCATGGATGTTCCATTGGAAATAGGCACATTTCCACGTCTGACTACTGGGCCTATAATGACAAGTGATCAGCATGAACTTTTCAGTAAGTTCTTGAAATTGAAACCTCCGGTCTTCAAGGGTGCTGAATCGGAGGATGCTTATGATTTTCTGGTTGACTGTCACGAGCTACTACACAAGATGGGTATAGTAGAACGGTTTGGTGTGGAGTTTGTGACTTATCAGTTTCAAGGGAACGCCAAAATGTGGCGGCGGTCACATATTGAGTGTCAACCAATAGAGGCACCACCTATGACTTGGGCCTCGTTCTCTAGCTTGTTTATGGAGAAGTATATCCCCCGGACTTTGAGGGATAGGAAAAGGGATGAGTTCCTTAGCCTAGAGCAAGGTAGGATGTCGGTTAATGCTTATGAGGCTAAGTTCCGTGCACTATCCAGATATGCCACTCAACTCTGTTTCAGTCCTCAAGAGCGGATTCGCTGGTTTTTGAAGGGGTTGAGGTCAGAATTGCGGATTTCGGCCTTACAGGTAGCGGCAACGGCAAAATCCTTCCAAGAAGTGGTAGACTTTATGATAGAAGTGGAAGGAGTGAACCAGACGACTTCACCACAACATCGACATCAAAAAGGCTTCGAAAGGGAGGTGAGTTTAATGGTTCTTACACTAGAGGACAGGGTTCGAGAAGTTACTCAGTCCGACCAATTCAGTCTTCACTACAGACTGTAGTTGGGGGACCACCTCAGACCGGTCAACACTTCTCCGAGGGGCCTATGATTGACTCCAGAGAATGTTATGGATGTGGGGAGATTGGACATATTAGGAAAAATTGTCCCAGACAAAGTTATAGACCCCCAATAGCTAGAGGTAGAGGTGGTCATGGTAGAGGCCGTTATTCTGGAGGACGTGGTGGTCGAGGTAATGGTGGTCACCAAAACGGCAGAGGTAATGGGCAAACTGGGGCCACTACATCACAACATGGTAGGGGCAACGGACAGACGAACGATAGGGCCCATTGTTACGCTTTCCCTGGGCGGTCTGAAGCGGAGGCATCTGATGTTGTCATCACAGGTAATCTTCTGGTTTGTGATTGCATGGCTTCTGTATTGTTTGATCCTGGATCCACGTTTTCTTATGTATCTTTCTCATTTGCTAATGGTCTAAATTTACATTGTGAATTACTTGATATGCCTATTCGTGTTTCTACTCCGGTGGGTGAGTCTGTGGTAGTTGAAAAGGTATATAGGTCTTGTTTGGTGAACTTTGTGGGGAGCAACACTTATGTAGATTTGGTTATCTTAGAAATGGATGATTTTGATGTAATTCTGGGTATGACTTGGCTTTCTCCGCAATTTGCGATCTTGGACTGTAATGCTAAAACGGTGACGTTAGCCAAGCCTGGGACAGATCCGTTAGTTTGGGAGGGTGACTACACTTCCAATCCGGTCCGCATCGTCTCCTTTCTTCGTGCTAAGAAAATGATTAGTAAAGGGTGTTTAGCTTTCTTGGCACATCTCAAGGATGACACTACCCAAGTACCTTCGATTGAGTCGGTTTCAGTAGTTCGTGAGTTTCTGGATGTGTTCCCTGCAGATCTTCCTGGTATGCCACCGGATAGGGATACTGACTTCTGTATTGATCTTGAACCCGGTACTCGCCCCATTTCTATACCCCCTTATAGAATGGCTCCCGCGGAGTTAAGAGAGTTAAAAGCACAACTTCAAGAGTTATTGAACAAAGGCTTCATTAGACCAAGTGCATCTCCTTGGGGTGCTCCGGTTTTGTTTGTAAAGAAGAAGGATGGGAGTTTTCGGATGTGCATAGACTACAGACAACTGAATAAAGTAACTATTAAGAACAAGTATCCTCTTCCTCGCATTGATGACTTGTTCGATCAGTTACAAGGTGCTTGTGTCTTCTCTAAGATTGACTTGAGATCCGGTTATCATCAATTGAAAATACGGGCAACGGATGTGCCAAAGACTGCTTTTCGAACGAGGTATGGGCATTACGAATTTGTAGTGATGTCTTTTGGTCTTACGAATGCCCCTGCTGCGTTCATGAGCTTGATGAACGGGATTTTTAAGCCATATTTGGACCTCTTCGTGATCGTATTTATTGATGATATATTGGTATACTCAAAGAGCAAGAAGGAACATGAAGAGCATTTGAGAATGGTATTGGAAATGTTGAGGGAGAAAAAGCTTTATGCCAAGTTCTCTAAGTGTGAGTTTTGGCTAGATGCAGTGTCCTTCTTGGGGCACGTGGTTTCTAAGGATGGAGTGATGGTGGATCCTTCTAAGATTGAGACAGTGAAAAATTGGGTAAGACCTACTAATGTGTCAGAAATAAGGAGCTTTGTTGGGTTAGGTAGCTACTACCGCCGATTTGTCAAGGGATTCTCTTCCATTGCTTCCCAATTGACGAACTTGACTAAGCAGAACGTTCCATTTGTATGGTCGGACGAATGTGAGGAAAGCTTTCAGAAGCTCAAGACTTTGTTTACTATCGCACCTATCCTTACCTTGCCAGTAGAGGGTAAGAACTTCATTGTTTATTGTGATGCATCCTATTCTGGTTTGGGTGCAGTACTAATGCAAGAGAAGAGTGTGATTGCTTATGCTTCAAGACAATTAAAAGTGCATGAACGTAACTATCCCACTCATGATTTGGAATTGGCCGCGGTAGTGTTTGCATTAAAACAATGGAGACACTATTTATATGGGGTTAAGTGTGAGGTCTACACGGATCATCGTAGCCTTCAGTATGTCTTTACTCAGAAAAATTTGAACTTGAGGCAGAGGAGATGGATGGAACTATTGAAGGACTACGACATCACTATTTTGTATCATCCGGGGAAGGCGAATGTTGTAGCGGATGCTTTAAGTAGAAAGGCGGGAAGCATGGGAAGTCTAGCTCACTTGCACGCTTCTAGACGCCCATTGGCTAGAGAGGTTCAGACTCTAGCTAATGACTTGATAAGATTAGAAGTAAATGAGAAGGGAGGATTGTTGGCTTCTGTGGAGGCAAGATCTTCCTTTCTTGACAAGATTAAGGGAAAACAGTCTGATGATGAGAAACTGCGCAGAATTCAAGATAAGGTATTGCGAGGAGAGGCTAAGGAGGCACAAATTGATGAGGAAGGTGTTTTGAGGATCAAGGGAAGGGTATGTGTACCCCGAGTTGATGATCTGATCAACACTATTCTGACAGAGGCTCATAGTTCAAAGTATTCGATACATCCGGGCGCAACCAAGATGTACCGTGATCTAAAGCAACACTTTTGGTGGAGTAGAATGAAGCGTGATATTGTTGATTTTATTGCCAGATGTCCAAACTGTCAACAAGTAAAGTATGAACACCAGAGGCCCGGAGGAACCCTTCAGAGAATGCCCATTCCGGAATGGAAGTGGGAAAGAATTGCAATGGACTTTGTGGTTGGTCTTCCCAAGACATTGGGAAAGTTTGATTCTATTTGGGTAATTGTTGATAGGTTAACTAAGTCTGCTCACTTCATTCCGGTCAAGGTGACTTACAATGCAGAGAAGTTAGCCAAACTTTACATCTCGGAAGTGGTGCGATTGCATGGGGTTCCACTATCCATCATATCAGATAGAGGTACGCAGTTTACTTCTAAGTTCTGGAAAACATTGCATGCGGAATTGGGTACTAGGTTGGACCTTAGTACTGCGTTCCATCCTCAGACCGATGGTCAGTCTGAAAGGACGATTCAAGTGTTGGAGGATATGCTTCGTGCGTGTGTGATAGAGTTTGGTGGTCATTGGGATAGATTCCTACCCTTAACGGAGTTTTCATACAATAATAGCTATCACTCAAGCATTGATATGGCTCCATTTGAAGCATTGTATGGTAGGAGATGTAGGTCTCCCATTGGTTGGTTTGATGCATTTGAGGTTAGGCCTTGGGGTACTGACCTTTTGAGGGATTCGATAGAGAAAGTGAAGTCTATTCAAAAAAAGCTTCTAGAGGCGCAAAGTAGACAAAAAGAATATGCAGATCGAAAGGTTAGAGACTTAGAGTTCATGGAAGGTGAACAAGTCTTGTTGAAAGTTTCGCCCATGAAAGGGGTGATGCGGTTTGGAAAAAGGGGTAAACTAAGTCCAAGGTACATTGGACCATTTGAAGTACTTAAGCGAGTAGGGGAGGTGGCTTATGAGTTAGCCTTGCCTCCAGGGCTGTCCGGAGTACACCCGGTATTCCATGTGTCGATGTTGAAAAGATACCATGGGGATGGGAATTACATTATCCGTTGGGATTCAGTTTTGCTTGATGAGAACTTGTCTTATGAGGAGGAGCCTGTTGCTATTTTAGATAGAGAAGTTCGCAAGTTGAGGTCAAGAGAGATTGCATCCATCAAGGTGCAATGGAAGAATCAACCGGTTGAAGAAGCCACTTGGGAGAAGGAGGCGGATATGCGAGAAAAATACCCACATATGTTTACAGATTCAGGTACTCCTTTTCGCCCTTGTTTTACTTCTTGTGATCGTTCGGGGACGAACGATGGGTAAATTGGTATCTAATGTAACGACCCGTTTAGTCGTTTTGAGCAACAGACTTCAATTCTGGAAAAACTGGCAGAAGCGACGGACCCCACGACGGAACGTCATGGGCACGACGGACCGTCGCAGGGTCTCGTTTCTAAACACTTAGAAATTCTGAAATTTGGGTGCTGAAATCGACTCTCTGAACTCTGTGACGGACACGCAGGACGGACCGTCATAGGCACGACGGACCGTCATGATCCACCGTTTCAAAACACTTCAACTCTTGAGAATTTGGTACAGGGAACGACTCTCTGAACTTCGTGACGGAATGGCAGGACGGACCGTCACAGGCGTGACGGACCGTCATAGATTGTTCAGTGGAAATTGACTCTCTGACCCTTGCGACGACCTGCAGGACGGACCGTCGCAGGCACGACGGCCCGTCACAGGTTGCGCAAATCCCAGGCAGAATCGGATTTCCTTACACGTTTTAAGGGACGTTTTTGGACTATTCTTTCCTTAATTATAGATTTCGTGGGTTTATATTAATAACTCAAATTCTTGGGGGTTAAAAGAGGTAACCCTAAGTTAATTAGTGGGGTATTATTTCCATCTTTTATTCTTAATTATATATTAATTAGGGTAAAAGAAAGAGGGTTGAATAAAGAAAATTAGAAAGAACAAAGAGAGGGGAAGAGAAACGAATTGAGAGAGGATCGAACGAGAAGAAGAACAAAAGCTTTGAGGATTAACTTGCTTGATTTCAATTCTTCGGTGGAGGTAGGTTATGGTTTTCATGCTTTCATAAGTAAACTCTTAATAGTGAATGATATGTATTGGTAGTATTGTAAACCCTACTATATGCTTAATGGTATGTTTGCATGAATATGATTATGTGATTGTGATAAGATAAGCATGATGAAAATATTGAATCCCAAATCTTGAAAAGAAACTTTAATATACATTATTAATGATGATGCCTTGGTATAGAAGAAGGCTTGATGAATTAAAGTAATGGGATTGAGGATGCCTTGGTATAGAGAAGGCTTGATGATTGACACATAGATTTAATGGATCGGAGTGTCACGTTCCGACACATAGTATTAGTTGATCGGAGTGTCACGTTCCGACACATAGAACTAGGGGATCGGAGTGTCACGTTCCGACACATGTAGGGGATCAGAGTGTCACGTACCGACACATGTAGGGGATCGGAGTGTCACGTACCGATACATGTAGGGGATCGGAGTGTCACGTTCCGACACATGTAGGGGATCGGAGTGTCACGTACCGAAACATGTAGGGGATCGGAGTGTCACGTTCCGACACATAGAATTAGGGGATCGGAGTGTCACGTACCGACACATAGTAGTAGGGGATCGGAGTGTCACGTACCGACACAAGAGGAAGAAAGATAATGAATCTTGAAAGATGATAATATATTCAATCTAATGAACTAAATCCCCAAATGAATATGGTATTGAGGATTGAGCCCTCATGGATGAACTTGATGGTACTTATTGATGATTATAATACTTGTTGTTGCTACATGTTGAGTTTTATAGTTGATTTACGATAATATTGATATATACTGTTCCCTATTTTGAGTTGGCCGATGATATCTACTCAGTACCCGTGTTTTGTACTGACCCCTACTTTTATGTTTTTCTTCTTGTTATTTGTGGAGTGCAGCAAACGTGCCGTCATCTTCGACTCAACAGTAACTCAAGCCAGTCTTCGTCACACCGGATCTTCAGGGTGAGCTAACGCTTCTAGCTTGGACTGGATCTTCTCCTTCATGTCTTGATGCCTTGAACTTCCGGCATGGACTAGCTTCTTATGTATTTTTAGCTTCTTAGAAACTCTTAGAATTAGTAGTTTAAAGTAGATGTTCTTGTGGTGATGACTTCCAGATTCTGGGGATAATGATAAGTTTTTGAGTTATACAAGTTGATTATTGATTTTACTTATGAGTTTAAGTCTTCCGCATTACTTTCTGTTGATATTATATTGAAATGTTAAGGTTAGATTGGTTGGTTCGCTCACATAGGAGGGAAAGTGTGGGTGCCATTCGCGGTCCGAATTAGGGTCGTGACACCTGCGCAGATGATTTGATTCACACTATTCTTACAGAGGCTCATAGTTTAAGGTATTCTATACATCCTGGTGCAACCAAGATGTATCGCGACCTAAAGCAACATTTCTGGTGGAGTAGGATGAAGCGCGACATTGTTGACTTTGTTGCTCAATGCCCGAATTGTCAGCAGGTAAAATATGAACACCAGAGGCCTGGAGGGACACTTCAGAGAATGCCCATTCCTGAATGGAAGTGTGAGAGAATTGCGATGGACTTCGTGGTTGGTCTTCCAAAGACATTGGGTAAGTTTGATTCTATTTGGGTAATTGTGGAGAGAATGACTAAGTCTGCTCACTTCATTTCGGTCAAGGTGACTTACAATGCAGAGAAGTTAGCCAAACTCTATATCTCAGAAATTGTTTGATTGCATGGAGTTCCCCTTTCCATCATATCAGATAGAGGTACGTAGTTTACTTCTAAATTTTGGAAAACATTGCATGCGGAATTAGGTACTAGGTTGGATCTTAGTACCGCAATTCACCCTCAGACCGATGGTTAGTCTGAGCGGACGATTCAGGTTTTGGAGGATATACTTCGGGCATGTATAATAGAGTTTGGTGGTCATTGGGATAACTTCTTACCCTTAGCAGAGTTCTCATACAACAATAGCTATCACTCAAGTATTGATATGGCCCCATTTGAGGCATTGAATGGGAGAAGATGTAGGTCTCCCATTGGGTGGTTTGATGCAGTTGAGGTTAGACCTTGGGGTACTGATCTTCTGAGGGAATCGTTAGATAAAGTGAAATGCATTCAAGAAAAGCTTTTAGAGGCTCAAAGTAGAGAGAAAGAATATGCAGATCAAAAGGTTAGAGACTTGGAGTTTATGGAGGGTGAGCAAGTCTTGCTGAAGGTGTCACCCATGAAAGGGGTGATGCGGTTTGGTAAGCGAGGTAAGCTTAGTCCGAGGTATATTGGCCCATTCGAAGTTCTGAAGCGCGTGGGGGAGGTAGCTTATGAATTAGCCTTGCCCCCAGGACTGTCAGGAGTGCATCCGTATTTCATGTGTCTATGTTGAAAAGATACCATGGGGATGGAAACTACATCATTCGTTGGGATTCAATCTTGCTTGATGAGAATTTGTCTTATGAGGAGGAGCCTGTTGCTATTTTAGATAGAGAAGTCCGCAAGTTGAGGTCAAGAGAGATTGCATCCATCAAGGTTCAATGGAAGAATCGGCCGGTTGAAGAATCCACTTGGGAGAAAGAGGCTGATATGCAAGAAAGATACCCACACCTATTTACAGATTCAGGTACTCCTTTTCGCCCTTGCTTTTCTTCTTGTGATCGTTCAAGGATGAACGATGGGTAAATTGGTATCTATTATAACGACCTGTTTAGTCATTTTGAGCAGTAGAGTATTTTCTGGTAATAACTGTCTGAGTCGACGGATCCCACGACGGACCGTCATGAGCACGATGGACCGTCGAGGGTGTCTCATTCCAAAACACTTAGAATTCTAAAATTTGGATACTGAGATCGACTCTCTGAACTTCGCTACGAAATGGCAGGACGGACCGTCACAGGCATGACGGGCCGTCACAGACTCTTCAAGAAATTGAGTCTCTGAACTTTGTGACGGAAGCAGTATCACGGACCGTCGCAGGCACGATGGGCCGTCACAGACTGCGTAACCCTGAATGGGTCGGATTTCTGTTAAATGTTTTAAGGGGCGTTTTGGACTATTCCTGCTTATAATTATAAAGTTAGTGGGTAATATTAATAATTCAATTACTTGAGGGTTAAAGGAGATAACCTTGAATTAATTAGTGGGTTACTTTTGTCATCTTTTATACTTAATTATATGCTAATTAGGGTAAAAGAAAAAGGGTTTGAATAAGAAAAATAGAAAGAACAAGGAGAGGGAGAACGAACGAACGAGAGAGAGGAGAAACGAAGAGGAAAGCAAAGCTTTGAAAAAGTAGACTTCTTGATCACGAATTCTTCATTGGAGGTAGGTTATGGTTTATGCTATTCGTATTAAACTCTTAATAGCGAATGATATGTGTTGGGTAGTATTATAAAGTTTTCTATATGCTTAATTGTGTGCTTGCATGATGTGATTATATAATTGTGATGGATTAGCATGATGAGGCTATTGAATCTTAAATCCCAAATTTACTTGTTAATGATGATGCCTTGGTATAAAAGAAGGCTTGATGAACTAAAGTAATGAGATTAGAGGATCGGAGTGTCACGTTCCGGCATAAAGTAATGAGATTAGACGATCGGAGTGTCACGTTCCGGCACCAGGATAGTATATGGATCGGGTGTCACCTTCCGGCACCAGGATAGTATATGGATCGGAGTGTCACGTTCCGACACCAGGACAGTATATGGATCGGAGTGTCACGTTCCGGCACCAGGATAGTATATGGATCGGAGTGTCACGTTCCGACACCAGGATAGTATATGGATCGGAGTGTCACGTTCCGACACTAGGATAGTAGTAGAGGAGCGGAGTGTCACGTACCGACACAAGGGAAATAAAGATAATGAATCTTGAATTATGATAATATACTAAATGGTAAAGAACTAATTCCCAAATGAGTATGATGGGGAGGCTTGAGTCCTCATTGATGTGCTTGGTGTTGTGACCAAGGGTTATGATAATTGTTATTGTTGCCTGTTAAGAATATTAGTTGATTTTATGTTATGATCTGATATATACTGTTTTCTATTTTGAGTTGGCCGATGATACCTACTCAGTACTTGTGCCTTGTACTGACCCCTACTTGTATTTGTTTTTCTTTGTTAATTGTGGAGTGCAACAAACGTACCGTCGTCTTCAACTCAACCGCAACTCTAGCCAGTCTTCATCATACCAGGTTTAAGGGTGAGCTAATGCTTCTAGCTTGGACAGGATCTTCTTCTTCATGTCTTGATGCCTTGAAGTTCCGGCATGGACTAGCTTTTTAATTATTTTAGCTTCTTAGATACTCTTAGATTTAGTAAGTCGAGTATAGATGTTCTTGTGGTGATGACTTCCAGATTTTGGGGATAATGATAAGTTTTGAATTTTAGAAGTTATTTATTGGTTATATTAATGAGTTTTTAAGTCTTCCGCATTACTTTCTGGTTATTATAGTTTAAATGTTGGGGTTGGATTGGTTGGTTCGCTCACATAGGAGGGTAAGTGTGGGTGCCACTAACGACACGTTTTGGGTTGTGACAGTTTTTATTTTATTTATAGCACATCGATGTGATTTTTTACTACCTTCGTGAAAAATCAAAACTTTGCAGCATGGATCAATACAGATACACAACAACCCACTGCTTGTTCATGTCACATGTAAAAAATTGTTATGATAGATATTACATGGACGATGATGATCATAGTCTTAGTACACAAGAACATGTTGATCGCGCATCAGTTGTATCTGTATATGAGAGGTCAATAATTAACATCATCAAAGATTTTGAAATTCCAGCTACTTTACCATGGCATCTTGTAGATGAGGTCTACATCCCAATTAACTGTGATCAAGAATTCCATTGGGTGCTGGCAGTTGTTGAGTTGAAAAATAGGGTGATAAGAGTTTTTGACTCATCAATATGCACAAGGAGAAAAGCAATTCCTCATGAGATAAAAATGTTGTCTAAAATGCTTCCTTCTTACCTACTGGATAGTGGATTCTTTGAAGAAACTGAACGCACAAAATTTGCCGATTGTCATGCATACAAAGACAACATTACTGGTTCACTTCTGGAGCCTCAAGTTCCTTTCATGATTGAATTTGCACACGACATTGCTAAACAGGATTGCGATAGCCTTTGAGTATCAAGAATTTTTCATTTGTCCTTATTAATGTATCATTAAGTTTTTAATTTATTATGTATTTTTATGTAGAGACTGTGGGTTATATGTTACTGCATTTGCCGAGTATATGAGTGACCTAATCAATATATCATATGCTGATTTTAGTCCTGATTACCTACGTCAAAGATATGGAGCATTGCTGTGGAGTTATGGAAGCGAGAAGGCTAAGTGCGGATATGTTAGTGACAATGATGATCCACCAAAATCTAGGGGCGTAGTCACACCACCACCAGAAGAGATTTAGTTCACATAGTGTAACATTTTATGATTAAACAATGTTTTAATGTTATATTTCTTGTTTTGATACATTATTGGACAAGTATTTTGATGTTTTTTAATGTTTTTTTTTTGGGTTTGTCAATTTCCATGAATATTTTTTTGATACATTACGTAACAAATATTTTTATCTTGAAAATATAAATATCAGACATATTATAGCGTCACACAGGTTTAATAAAGTATAGTCAAAGTATTTATAATTAAACATAGAAATAAATAGTTTATTTGAAAACTAAATTTTACATGATACATAGTTACAATGAATAGCATAGATATATGAATTGCGATTATTTTGTAAAAGTAAAGTTATTTACTGTATATTTAAAGAAAAACATATCAAAAAAAGCATTACACAAGTTAAATTATATAAAATCACATGATACATGATTTATAGTCATTGTAAAGTACACACTAACCTCAATAAGATTTTTTATTTTTTATTTAATGGAGATGATACATTGGGCAAACCAAATGATACATATTTACCAAACACACACTAAAAGTACCTGATACATTGGCTATTATGTATCATGTATAATATGTTACCTAATAATCCTTAAATTTTACATGATACTTTGTTACAATGAATAGCATAGTTATATGAATTTCAATTATTTTGTAAAAGTAAAGTTATTTACTGTATATTTCAAGAAAAACATATCAAAAAAAGCATTACATAAGTTAAATTATATAAAATTACATGATACGTGATTTATAGTCATTGTAAAGTACACACTAACCTCAATAAGATTTTTTATTTTTTATTTTTTATTTAATGTAGATGATACATTGGGCAAAGCAAATGATACACATGTACCAAACACACACTAAAAGTACCTGATACATTGGATAAACCATATGTATTATGTACAATATGTTACCTAATAATCCTTAAAATTTATATATCTTAGTGTAACATAATATTTATAAAATTTTATATGAAAAAGAAATATTGACACAAATATATTTCTCAACACCAATAATAACAAAGTATTTATAATCAAAAGCGCGACTTCAAATTTAATTAATACAGGTTATTTATAAGTTTATTTATCTAAAACAAAAGTGTTCAAATTGCAACTGTAATGAAAACTGAAAATCATTAAAATGTTTACGTTATAAATTATTCTTGATATCTTAGAAACATTACGACTAATTCACTTCTCTTTTGGGTAGAAAGCACAAGTTCTTCTGTTGTGTCCTTCTTATCCACATTGTCCACAACAGTTTGTGTTCACCGAAATCTTTTCATCTGCATTCTTTCTTCTTCTTTTTCTTGGTCGTCCATATGATCTTCTGTATCTAGGTGGATACACAGTTTCAGCCACCACATTTTTAGGATCTGACCAATCTTCATTATCTGGCATTGGTACCATTGGAATTTCATATGTTTTTGCCAATGCATCAGGCTTGTAATAATCAGAGCAATACGGATACATATCTGTGACATTCTTTTTTTTCAATACAGCGATTGCATGTGAACAAGGTATCTCATCTAGTTGAAATCTACTACAAGAACATACTTTCCGCTCAAGACAAACAATATATCTTCTTCCATTTTCATAAATTGAGAAAATAAATTCAGATGATGGAACAACCTGTGTACATTAACAATTTTAAATATATAATTTTTAAAAAACAAATCAGGTTAAAAAATGCAGAATGATACAATGAATTAGATATATATAATATAAAGTATTATATGATGATACATACCTCCATTTTGAACTTTTAGCCGCGTTTATAATCAACAATTCCTCAAATTTTCTCCCTAATGTATCCTTTGTGTATGAGGCTACTTCTCTGTTTTTGCAATGCCGAGAACCAAAAAGAATTCTAACTTCTTCTAAAAATTCTAATATAGTTAATTGGCGTGCTTCAACAAGACAACCATTGATACATTCTGCAATGTTTGAAGACATCATTCTACCTCTGTTTACTGTTGCATGAACTCTTGACCACTTTTCGCAACCTGCATCTTCAAGGTACTCCTTAACCCTGTGATCAATTCTACAAACCTTAGCCATCAACTTATCAAAATCTTCCTTTCTATATGCCTTTGCCATAGAGTAGAATAGATCACTTATGGACTTTCTGCTCCTTTTGAAGTTTCCACATACATTCTTCCAAAGATGCCAGATGCATGCATAATGAGGTACATTTGGGAACACAATCCTCACACTCTTCATGATACTCTCATTTCTATTTGAAACAACACACATATCTTTTCTCTCGCCAAATGCATGTTTGAAAAATCATGTCCACGAACAATCATTTTCGGTGTCAACAACACCATATGCCAATGGAAATATGCAACCTGATTACACACACATTATATCATTTGATACGTAACATATAAAAACACATCATAACTATAAAAAAAATACCTGCACCATCAAGTGTGCTTGCTGATACAAATGTCCCTTTGTAAGCTCCACTCAGATTTGCACCATCCACAATAACTACTGGTTTGCAGTAATTAAATCCCCTAATGAATGGTCTTAAGGCGATGAACATATACATAAATTCATCCTCTTCAGTCTTATGCATTCTTATATACGAATTTGGATACACGGTTTTTAACATGTGTATGTTTCGCGACAACCGTCTATATCATGCAGATGGTTTTCCCCTAATCATGGAGAGTGCACGTTCTTTAGCACGCCATGCTTGCTGGTAAGATATTTCAACCCCATAATATTCTCTAATATCATCAATTATATCTCTTGGAGTATAAATTCGTTTATGATTAACCAATTTTGGAGCAGTAACTCCACTTACAAATCCGACTCTTGCTTGGACTTTGGTTAATACCCTCTCCCTCATCGGACACGTATGTTCACTATTGAAACTTCTAACAACGAATATATCAGATTTTTTCATGCAGGACACCTTCATAGTCCAACCACATTTGTCTGAAAAGCAAACCAACACATAGTTGTGTACGTTTTTTAAGCATATCAATTCTTATAGCAATTGCATCATATAATATATTCAACAATAATGTTTAAAGTAATCAAACAATGAATTACACAAAAAATTATCTACCAGTTTTTAAGAAATTAATGAAATGGTGATACATTAATGAAAAATATCTACTAGTTTTGATATGCTTGTTTAAATTGATACAGTCCTTACTATATCAGCAGTAGTATATTAAAGTATCAAAATCGTTATTTCAATGTATCAAAACAAATTACTGAAATGGTGATACATTAAAATATCAAAGAACAAATGATACATGTAGGAGCATTTAATACTTATAGCAATTGCATCATATAATATATTCAACAATAATGTTTAAAGTAACCAAACAATGAATTACTCAAAAAAGTATCTACCAGTTTTTAAGAAGTTAATTAAATGTTGATACATTAATGAAAAGTATCTACTAGTTTTGATATGCTTACAGTCCTTACTATATCAACAATAGTATATTAAAGTATCAAAATCGTTATTTCAATGTATCAAAACAAATTACTGAAATGGTAATACATTAAAATATCAAAGAACAAATGATACATGTAGGTTTTCATATAAAATAGTAATGTTTCATGTACTAATTTTGAACAGTATGTTACTATATATATATATATATATATATATATATATATATATATACCAAACACTATCATACCTTTGTTGATCAGACCTCTTTACTTTGCAATTGAAGTTGTTCTTTATCTTATATTTCGTCATCACATCTGCGAGTGTTGCTTTATCCTTGTATATCTGACCTGTCTTCACATCTACGAGTGTTGCTTTATCCTTATATATCTGACATGTCTTCACATCTACAATATCGGAATTGATTATAACATTTGTAACTCCAACTTCTGCATTTTCATATGAATCAAATAATCTAGTTTCAACGATTGCCAAAGCCTGTGTATCATGTGTTGTGCATTCTACAAATGTAATTTCTCCACATGTTCCATCAAAGTTATGTACAGTACCACCAATCTTTTCAATTGTGTCAATACATAATGGATACATTGAAAATCCAGGATCATTTTTTTAGTTCTAAATATAGTTTAACACTTATATCGTTCTTAAGCTTCATCGGACAGGAGTTACCTTTTACAATGTAACGAATTTCAATATCTTTCCTTGATACATCAATATCCAACTCGACTGCAATTGCTGCTTTGAAATTAGAAAATGAAATTGAATCTCCAACAACGATTTCGTCGATTTTGTAACTTTCATACTGTAATTCGTTCACCCAAATTCCGAAATGTCTCATCAAAATTGAGGTATTCATCATGAAACATCCAAAATAACAACAAAATTTCTGCAGTTCAAAATTTAGCTGGATGTTCTTAAAAAATGTATTCAAAAATAGATGATATAATCTTTGATTTTCAAAATTTGAAATTATTATCCAACTACGTGCTGAATTAATGCTGATTACTGAACTATTACCGTAAATTAAGCTAATTTAGTTAACAAGTTTAAATGTTCCGTTTTTCCCCCTTTTATTCTTAAAAGTTTTAAGTTACTACGTATCATTTACCATGTATAACTAAAGTCTAAAGTATCACGCCAGAGCAATTTTAAGGGATTTTTAGTTAATACTAAATTTGTCGGGACAGAGTATAATTATTGAATTGCACTATGGGATTCCTTAAATTTTTACTAATAACAAATAAATGATATAGGAAAAGAAGATATGAGACCAATTTCAGATTTGTCCGCCTGGACCAAGACTTGGGCCTAATTTCAGTTTTGGGTCCAAAGGCCCAATTTTTAGCAAATGTCCTAGACTAGTCTTTTGAGCTTGATTTCTTTGAGCCTTAAGCCCACCTTCCATCTGTCCTATACTAACAAGATAATAATCGATAAGTAAAATAAAGGGCTTACGCCAATGTAACAAAATACAAATTTCTTGAATAATGAGTGAACCTTTGGCCCAAGCTTTTAATTTTTTTGATTTAATTCATGCTCTTTTGGCTCCAAAACCTGTTCATTGATTTTGGTTGACTGACTTGATGAAAGAAATAAGTTGGAACTCCATGGCCCAAGAAAAAATGCGATGGTGGAGTTCATAAGACCCGTACAAATTTTACATGAAAAAAAAGAATAATACAGTAAGTAACAGATCATAATTTAATACTAGAAAGTGTCAAGTAAATTGAACTTATACACTACCATACTTCAGTTATGGATGCCATAATAAAACTAAGCAGATCATGAAAAGGCCTTAAATTGACATAAATATTTTTTTCAAAGACTCTAGACTGCTAAAAGCTATAATCAAAATTAGACAGATTTAAATCCCCAATAATAAATAATTCAATATCTTAATTAAAGTTTCCAAGAAAAAAATATAACAACTAGACCATAAACAACTAGCAACTACATAATTTGGAAAAAAATCAATCATAAAAATAGCAATAAGGCAAGAATGAGCATTAAAGGGGGGGCAAATACAACATTAAGCAGTAGATAATTAATGAGCCAAAGCATGCCTCTCATCACATAAACCAATGTGACTTAACTTCACAACTGAAAATACAGAAAAAACAAACCGTAGTGATCAAACACTCAATTCATCGCCACAAAATAATATACATAAATAACCTTTCTATCTTGATCAACAGTGAACTCCAATTATGAGCTAAAGATGAACACTTGTTGATGCCCTCAAACAGTTAAGCCGAATAACAAAAATTACTTATGCAATACTAGAAATGGAAATGAAAATCTTGTCATGGACAAATTCACCAAGACGATATTAATAAAGTAAGACAAAAACACATAGACTAAGGCGAACAGAGAACTAGAAATAGACAAAACCTCATGTTGGGACGGGTGACACACACACAATCAGTCTTTTACTAGAACAAACGGCATGAAAATAGAGTTGTCACATTTAATGAACAATGAATACAACCTCTCTTATTATCCCATTTATATAGGCATAATCAATGTTCAAATACAATAAGATTGCACAATGAACTATCAACCCCAAGAAATATCTAAGTTGCACAAAACTAAACAAATCAATGAGCAAATAACTAATTACAACTAAACCCAAAAGAACAAGAGTCTAATAAAGGAACAAACCAGTGAAACATAGATGAAGGTAGAAATTATCTCTTGTTGTGCAGTGAAAGGGACCTGACGAGCAGGGATGAGCACAACTCTAACCACCTAAACACGATTTCGAACACGATAGATTAAACACAAACCTCCTCTCTTTCAAGAGAGTATCTCGTATGTATTTTTTATGACTAATTGCCTAACCTATTCTCTTTATCAGTTCGAATTTTCCAACTCAAAATTCTCACACTAAAATTTCCAACAATTTTTCTCCCACCTACAAATTAATAGAAAGGAAGTATTTATAGAGGGAAAATTAGGGTTCGTTTGGGGGGGAGGGGATGAAGAATTTTAGGTGGGGGCAAGGATAAAATCGAGAATCCCCCAACCTATTTCAAATTCAAATTTGTTTCCACGGACGGAAAAAGCTGGACTTGTACAAAGAAATCCAGACTTCCATCTATATCCATAAAGGTGAAAGAGACGCGGGCGACCTTGATCAACCTATCCGTCCTTGCACTCAACGTGGATTCCATCCACGCGAGTCAATGACGTTTGATGCAAATTTTGCAGGGAAATGAAATCTAGAAACACGGAAGAAAGTTGTGAGATCGTACAGGATTAAGAAGGAGGTAAAAGTTTCCCGTTAGGCGTGAACTCGCCGTGTAAATTGACATGAGTGAGGCACAATTGCAGACACCGTTGGAATCGTCACTATCGTTGCGCTCCATCGCCATTGTCGTTTGACTGATTGTAAAGACGTTGTTTCTGGGTTTAGCGTTTGAGGACGTGCTAACTAGTAACTACTGCTTTTGGGTCTCTCTTCACTGATGAGTTTAATTCGCTAGGATAGAGAAGTGGGTTCGGTTAGGGTATTTCGAGAGTGGGGATGCCTGGAGGTTTGAATTGGAATTAAGAGTGAAAATTTGGTGGGCTGGAGCGGTTGAAAAATTGAACTTGGTCTATTGAAATTCAAAAATGGCCCAAAACTTTGTCTTTAGAATTAGTAAATTAGCCAAGTTGAATTTACTTGGTGAATTCGGTTAAAATAAATAAATAAGATGAATCAATATTAATTAATAAATTTTTCTTATTTCTAACAAAATAAAATAGTTGATTATTTTAAATTGTTAAGAATTTAAGAAAATTGATGATTAATGTGTATTGTGGAGGTCCAAAATTGGGTGTCAACAACCGTCCCTCGTTTTATTTGGATTGACGAAAGAAATCTGAGGCAAATGAAATTAACAAATTCAATTTTGATGGACCAGATTTTCATCTTTCTGAAAAAGATTTTGGTACGGACTTTAGGAATTATGGTCGAACCCTGCAAATGAGTTTCCTACATATCTCAGGTTACATGAGAATTCAGGCCACTTGTAGTTTAATATGCACGATTTGAAAGAATACAAAAGGTATTCCGACATCGAATTATGAAGAGATCGGAATGCTCGAGAATAGGATTTCAAGAGAAAATATTGGAGCATAGCCGAGTTTCGACATCGATTCTACCCACATATCTCTCAACTTAGGGAATCAGACTGATTGTAGTTTACCTCAATCGGTTGAAAATTAAATCTATTATGCTAGACAAGCAACAAAGTAAGTTGAGTATGAAAAAAAAGGCTTGAAACTTTTTAGCCATGAACGTGGAGCGCTTCACACCCATAATTAAGAACTTACATGGACATAATTTTCAAAGCTCTTGGTGTATGTTACTCCAATTGGAACACTGCGTTGGTCGATACAAAAATTTTTGGATGCAAAACTGAAACTCAAAAACCTAACAAAAAACCCACATGCTTTCAAATAGGAGTGTAGTTTGATTGTGGTGGAAGTCACTCCTCTCGCATCTGAAGAGTTTGACACTCTCTCTTGACTATGTCCTAATTCGTTGCAAAGAAAAAGTTTCATGTTTTGCTGCATCCTTTTTTTATGTCGTTTACACCTGTGGTTTATTTTTGGAAAATTCATCCTTCTGGATGCTCTCGATAGAGACTAAGATAAAATTCGTTAACATAAAAATGCAATTCAAAATGGGAGACAATGTCTTTTACCGTGTTGACACTTAATTGCTCTCCTTAAACATTTGTTATCCACTTCATTGGATTTGACGTAAAGCAAATAAAGTTTTTGTCTCATCTTTGCAATATTATCTTTAATGTACTCTTTCTTTGATGTCAAAGTAATGAAAGACTGATGCAATATTTGATAGTTCTCATGATGTAGTGTTTGATGATTCTCTTGATGTAGTCTTCTCCTGATTGGTAAATCTTTTCTTGCGATGCATAACTACTTCTATTGCGATGCATTACCTTTTTCTCTTGATATGCATGCTTCATTTTCTTGCTATGCATGAATCTCTTTTCTTGCAATGCATGACATCTTTCTCTTGCTATGCATGACTTTCTTCTCTTGCAATGCCTGACTTCTTTCCCGCGATACGTGACTTCCTTCTCTTGCTACGCATGATCCTTTTTGTTACTATGCATGAATCTTATCCATGATGCATGCCTTCCTTCTCTTGCAATGCATTGATTTCTTTGCCGCAATGCATGACTTCCTTCTCTTTCTATGCAATGATTCCCTTTGCCACGATGAGTGGCACGCGATGCATGAATTCTTTCTCTTGCTATGCATGATTCCTTTTCATGCATGGATCTATTTCCTTACAATGCACGACATTTTTCTCTTGCTATGCATTTTCTTCTCTTGCAACACATTACTTCTTTTTCCCCGCGATGCATGACATTTCCTTCCCGCTATGCATGACTTACTTATCTTGCTATGCATGATTCCTTTTCTTTCTATGAAATCATTCCCTTTCCCATGATGCATGAAATATCTTTCCCGCGATGCATGGATTTTTTCTCTTTCTATGCATGAATTCTTTCTCTTAATATCATCCCTGGTACCAAACGAAGATAGTGCTTATTCGAGCAACATGGTGATCTTCTAGGCACCTTCTTGATGGTGATATCATCTTAATTGACAATATAGTAAAATTAATCCTCTGAGTAACGTATCATCTCAATCTACAATACAAACAAATGTCCCTCCAAGTAGTGATATTATCTAGTATGATAATATGGTGGAGATAATGACCTTTAGGTATCCTTAATTTAGGAAAAATATTAAAATGTATTTCGTCTAGATTTTCATTAGTTCCATCTTTGAACATAGTTGCACGTTCGTTATGGACTTTACATTGTTGTTAATTAAATGAAATAATATGCTATTCATGTTCCTAAATCTTCGATATAAGCATCATAAAATATTTGTTATACACACAAGAAAATTGTCAATTTGGGGGGAGTTTTTCATCCCTTTGACTTCTCCATATTCATTGAATTGAGGAATTTGTTGATTTCTAGGTAAAACAATAACCGACATCCATTTAGAAAAATTGTTAATTTTGAAATGAGCTGATATGCGTCGATCTCTTTGGTCGTCTACTCTTTGTCTTGCTATCTCTGGTTGATTTTCTGATCTCCCGCCTCTTGATAGAGAGGAAAAAATATTTTTATGCAAAAAATAATTTAAACATGAAGTAAAGTTTAAAAGAAGATAGATTTTCAAAATGTAAATATTTGGAAAAGATCGCTGCCAAATGTCATGTCACGTCAAGCTTAGTGAACACCTTTGAGGTTTATGTCTCGAGGTCTATCTGATTACTTGTTGGGAATTATTCAATGTTGCTCTAAATTGTCGATAAACGCTATCAAAATTTTGAGGCCATCTTCAAAATTTCTGTCCCAGTTAACTTGTCATAGTTCATCCTTAATAGTTGGTGAGCAGATAATGGAACTTTTGAGAACTTCTTAAAAATTCTGTCACACTTTCAAATTTCAAAGTAACTTCACTCTCGACTTGTGGAGGAAAAATCTTCTTCTCGAGAATTTTTGAGTAGCTCTCAAAAATTTTGTCCCAGTTTCTATTGTAAATAGGAATAGAAATCTTATGGGAGATATGGCCGAACCATTGTGGCGCCTACGTATCCCCTTGAGGCAGTAATCAGGTCAAACATAGTTCCTCCTTAGAGATTAACAAAAGTAAGAAATTTACAAAGAAACTAACCAAGGTCGACATAGGCTGCCTGCATATGTCATTCTCAAGAATACAGGTCGAACGTAGTTCAAATACAAAGAAATGTTAAAAGGAATAAATGGTGTGACCCTAGGACGACATAGGCCACCTACGTATCTCATTCTTGAGAATTCAGGTCATACGTAGTTCGTTAATAAGAAATAATAAAAGGAATAAATGGGGTGATCGAGGCCGACATAGTCCACCTACGTATCTCATTCTTAAGAATTCTGGTCATACGTAGTTCGTTGTAGGAGGGATGGGGTACTAAAAAAAATGATTTTTAAGAAAATAGAACACTTACAAAAAAAATGATAAAAACAGACATCAAAGCTTCATATATAATATCTTTTGACAACATCTGAGTTGATCACTTTTAGACATTCGGTGCCATCCATCTCCGACAGGATCAAAGCACCTCCATATTGAAAACCATGTAAGATCCTTCCCAATTCAGTAAAAACTTTTTTCTGTACTCATCCTGATGAGGAAAAATGCGCTTAAGGACTAAATGAGCAATTTCAAAAATTCTAGCTGTGACTCTCTTGTGGAAAGCGCAAATCATTCTTTGTCGATATAGTTGACCATGACAGACAACAATCATTCTCTTATCCTCAATCAATGTTAACTGATCAATACCCTTACGTATCTACCCATCACTACTTAACTCCACTTCTTGAATGATTCTCAAAGAAGGTGTCTCAACTTTAGCAGGTATGAATGCTTCTATTCCATATACTAGCAAGTATTGAGTAGATCCAATTGACGTCCTGATAGTCATTTGGTAGTCCAACAAGCATGTGACAACATCTCATGTCAACATCAATGATTGTCAATCATTTTTCTCAAAATCTTCTTGATGTTCTTGTTGGCGGCCTCTACAACTCCATTCATTTGAGGACGATAAGCGATTGAGTTTCGGTGAGTAATATTGAACTGCTCACTTAAATCTCTCATCAAGTGACTGTTGAGGTACACACCATTATCAGTAATGATGGATTCCGGTACTCAGAACCTGCATATTAGATTATTGCGGACAAAATCAACTACAACTTTCTTGGTAATAGATTTTTAATAAGTTGCTTCCACCTACTTGGTAAAGTAATCAATGACAACCAAAATGAACCTGTGTCCGTTATAGGCGCCTGACTCCATTGGACCGATAACATCCATGCCCCAAATTACAAATGTCCAAGGAGAACTCACAACATTGAGTTTGTGAGGCGACACCCGAATAAAATCACCATGAAATTGAAATTTATGACATTTCTGCATGAACTTGCAACAGTAGTGCTCCACAATCATCCACAAATAACCGGATCGAAGGATCTTCCTTGGTAGAGTGAGTACATTCCTGTGCATGCGACAAACTCCACCGCAGACCATTTAGTTCCACATCAACATGTGAACAATGGTCTAGCTGCTTCTTTACTTCTATATCCCGTGGATCAACATAATCTATATCTGGATGTTTAATCATTGAGGTTATGGTGGCAAGAATATCAACCAAACCATTCTTTGTGCTAAGAGTGTGTCTGAACTCAATCTTGCATAATCTCTTGCGCAACTTCTGTATATACTTCACGTATGATGTGATCTTTGGGTTCTTCATGGACCATTTTGTTTGAACCTAATGAATCCACGAGTTTGAATCTCTAATAACTAGAAGCTCATGAATATTCATGTTGATGGACATTTTCAAACAAAGGATAACAGCTTTGTATTCTGCCATATTATTATGTAATCAAATTGGAGTTTAGATGCAATAGGATAGTGTTGACCGGATTCTGATACTAATCCCGCTCTGATACATCCCCCTTGGTTATTCGCTGCTCCATCAAAGAATACTCTCCGACCAGGGTATGCTTCAAAATTATCTTAACGAACAAATATTACCTCTTCATCGATAAAATAAGTCTTAAGCGGTCATGCTCCTCATCAACTGGATTTTCCGCAAGATGATCAGCCAAGACTTGTGCTTTTATCACCTTCTGAGTTTCACACACAATATAAAATTCACTCAAAAGCATTTGCCATTTTTACAACTTTCTAGTCGGCACTGCCTTGTGGAAAATATACTTCAACGGGTCCATCATGCAAATGAGATATGTGGTATAAAAAGACAAATAATGTCTCAACTTCTGATCAATCCAAGTAAAAGAACAACATATTCTCTCTAAAAGAGTATAACGAGTCTCATATGGAGTGAATTCTTGCTCAAGTAATAAGTGACTCGCTCTTATTTCCCTGTCTCGCCATGTTGACCAAGCACACACCCACATGTGCTATCTGAGACAAAAAAATATAGCAACAATGGACTCCCTTCTTGTGTAGGAACCAACATTGGTAGATTGGACGAATAATGTTTGATGGTGTCAAAAGCAATATGATATTCTTCGGTCCACTTTGTCAAAATATCTTTCTTCAATAACGTGATGATAGGCTCATACACCACGGTGGATTGAGCTATGAACCGACTTATGTAGTTCAACCTTTCCAAGAAACTCATCACTTATTTCTTCATCTTTAGAGAAGGAAATTCTTGAATCGCCTTGATCTTTGAAGGGTCAAGCTTGATTCCCTTATGCTGACTATAAATCCCAACAACTCACCATCTGGCACCCTAAAAACACATTTGGCGGGATTTAACTTCAAGTTGTATCGACGTAGACGATCAAAGAACTTCCTTAAATGAATCAAGTTGTCCGAACTCTCGTGGTACTTTATTATGATGTCATCTACATGCACGTCAATATCTTTGTGAATCATGTCATGAAATATGGTCATCTATACCTCATATAAGTAGCACCGTCAATTTTGAGACCAAAGGGAATCACCCTATAATGATGTACATCCTAAGGCGTAATGAAGGTTGTCTTCTCTGCATCTTCATCATCCATCAAAATATGCTGATAACCCGTGTAACAATCCAGGCTTGAACTTTCGAGTCTTTTGTTTTGGTGGACTAAATCGTGGATTAATCGGAAACTCGTGGGACACCACACTTGTAATTATCCCTAGCATATCTCTGTTAACCCAGACGAGTACATCAATATATTCTCTTAGCAAACGAATCATGTCTCTTTTTTGAGATTCGCTTAGATGGACACTGATTCTGACTTCTTTTGTACACTTCTCCTCTCCAAGATTCACAGTCTCAATTTCTTCTTAATTCGTCTTGTTTTGATTCTCAAACTGCTGAAATTCTTGAGCAACATATTCTGGTAACCTCATTTTCTCCTTTATATTCTTCAACTTCGTCATCACCTACCTTATTTTGGTCCTTCGACTCGTGACATGACATGACATTGACAGTATCTAACTTAATATTACTGAAATCATACACAAAGTTAGGAAAGTAAAATACAACAAATAAGTGAATAATTTTTTTTTGATAAAAGAGGCTTTCATTCAATTTAAAAACAAGCACAAACTTTGGCCATGTATAAGGGCCATTTTGTTTTTTTAAAACATCAAAAGGGAATTTCAAAACTAAAACAATTAAAAAAATTGCAAAAATGGTGGGTCTCAAGCCTCTTTCAGACTACCACCAATTTTACAAACAAGCATAAATATATGTCCTTTATTCCAAGATGTTCGGGGTATCAAAAGGGGCATGGAGGTCCAGTTCCACAATTGCTCCCCTGGCTCGACAAAGTGTATGCTAGATGTCTCGGCCTCATCCTCCATGACCGCCTCAATTTCTTCATAGAGGCCCCATACTCCTTCCCCAATGCCATCATCATCGGCATGCTCTCAAACTTGAAATGATTGGTATAGATGAGGAATTGTCCTGTCCAATGGTTGATCAAGATTCTTACTCTTCGTCTCTGCTCCAAACTAAACTTTGCTCCTTTGATGGGAATTTGGATAGGCTCGATAATTCCTTGGAAATTTTTTCCCAATAAAAAACCTAGTTCGAACCCACTCTGTAGTAACAAAATAATAATCATTTTGTATATGGAGGGCATATGGGGCTGTGGAGCCAAATCATCACTCGTGGCATTTACTAGCTCAGCTGTGTAGAAATCACAGCCTCGGGAAACTTCATCGACGATCGACGCATACGCATTGAAATGACTTTCTTCACCATGAATAGCCAACTCTTGATACTTCTAGACAAATTTCATTAGTTGGTGAAGGGTAAAAGGCCTACCCCCAACCATATGGATGAATGGCCTTTCTAAAAAAAGGTTGTAACTAGTGTTGATGTCCAACACCAAGAACTCCAGGATGAGCTCTGCGGGACCCATCTAAATGTTCAAGTTTGCCTCCCCCAATGTGTCTCTTTGCAACCATTGAAAGCCCTCACATTGACTTGGCTCTGGTGAAGCTTTCCCAAGTCGAATTTTAGCTGCCTCAGAGTGATAATGGGCAAATATTAAGACCGGATCCATAATCTACCAAGACACAATTTATATTGTTGTCTCGACACGCAATGATTACATGTAGAGATTTGTTGTGCATCTTCCTTCAAATGTCAACTCTTCGTCACAGAAACTAATTCAGTATCGCCGAATGACCTAGTTTATCATGATGGCTAAATTTTCACTGCTGGTGCCCACGGGCACATATGTTTCACCCAAAGCCTTCATCAGGACTTGCCTATGCAGCTGCGAACTCATCAATAGAGCCTATACGGAAATATGAGTCGAAGTCTTCTCTAAATGTTTCACAGTCGAATAATCTTTTGGTTGCATTTTTCTTCAAAACTCCTCAACCTCAGCATGACTTATCGGTCTCTTCGTTTGGTCTTTCTTCCCCCCCCTTGAGCCAACTCTTCCAGTGTGTAACATCTACTGGACCTATTCAAATTTTGATCAGAAGCAGTTCATCACAAATTATGGTCGGGCAAGAGTTTCTCTTTGCACCAAGGCAACAAACTTCTTGGTTGTAAGAATCGCAAACTCTTTCTTCTCTCTGATGCTCAATGAACGTATAACCCTTTTCAGTTTGTCGTGAGTGATTTTAAATATTACCTTAGTCACGCACCAATCGTCATCTATCGCCATCATATTGATATTAACTCCCCCATGATTCGACAAAGGATTAGTATTGACATTGGGGAAGCTATCTGGAGAGAGACCACTTTCTAGTCAATTAGATCTTGGATCTTGCGCTTAAGGTTAATACAATACTTAGTATCATGTCCAACATTTTTGTAATGATACGAGCACCACTGATCAGGTTTGTAAAACTTTAAGCTAGTGTTTTCTAGATTGGGCCCCACTGGATGAATATATCCTACCGCAGTTAATCGCTCGAATAACTTTGTTCGGCTTTCGATGAGTAGAGTGAAAATTCTTATGAGTTTTTTCTCAAATTTGGGACGGGATGGATCGTAGTTGCCTTGTTGAGGGGGAGGTATCTGACGATAATTTGGAGCATTAGAATGGCGGGCCTTGATATCTTGGATATGAGTCGGTTTGGTAATTTGGTGATGGAGATTGGTAGTTGGCGTTTGGTAATTTGATTGAAAGTTAGCTCAGTTGGGTGCGACATTTGGTAGTGGTGCAATGGAGCTTGGTAAACTGGAGGGGAAGTTTGGTAGATGGGAGAGGGAGTTTGATAACTGGGAGGGAGAGTATTTTGGTAAGTGGGAGGAGGTGCATTTTTGAAACTAGGGGAGGGGTATTTTGGTAATCAGCTTGTGCATAACATGCCGGGTATGAACTCTGTGAAGGTCAAAACAACCTTGGTATGACGAGGATCTATTTTGGGCCTTATTCCCCTTATAAGAGATAGTGGACACATCTTTTCTTTTAATATTCAACAAACCCGAGGATCAGGGCGAGGCAGCAACCAGAACAATCTTCCCGGTTCTTAATTGATCTTTGATAGTCTCACTTACTTTGAATATCTCAACAAACATTGCTCCAATGAGCAACATGATTCTATCGTAATATTAAGGTTCCTGACCCACACAAATACTTTGACAATTTCCTTCTCAAACATAGGAGGCCGAACTCTAGCTCCCTCCTTTCGCCATCTATATGCGAAATCTCTATGGATTTCATTTGATTTCTGCTTTATTTTTCCAAGTAATAAAGATTGAGAAAAATCTCCACATTATAAGAGAATCGTTCGATGAAATCCTTAGCTAGGTCATTCCATCTAGGCCATGTTCTTGTTTAATGAGATGTAAACCACTCTAAAGCCTCTCCACTCAGACTTCGCTGAAAAGCCGCATCAGTAAAGCTTCATCTCTCCTAACTCCCATGAGCTGGTCATATTTGGTCATTAGGTGCGCTAAAGGGTTCCCTATTTCTTCGAAAACGTCAAACTTTTGCACCTTGAACCCTAATGGGAGGTCAAATTCGATTGATTGTATAAATTCTCATAACTCAAACAGGCAACCTTGGGAACAACTACAACTCTTTCATTGCCCTTCGAATTTCTTCCTTTATATCCAGCTTTGCAACCTCTTACTTTGACCTCCACTCTCTTTCCTGCTCTTCATAATTATTGATCTTGGAACCATTAATGTCATGCTCATTAGGTATGGGGATTTGGAAAGTGGTTTTTCGAGGTAGAGGTGGAGCGACGGAGGGACTTTGGGCATTTTAGGGGGTTTGGTAGTTTTAAGAGAAAGTTTGGGGGTTGGTATATTGATTTTGGTGATGGAGGGAAATTTGGGGGTTGTATGCATTTTGGTTTTGAAGGAGTGGACCGTTTTGGTGCTTGGCATTCTAAGGGGGACGAGGAACTTGAGGATTGATAGGGTGGGATTTGATAGGAGGCGGATTCATATTGAGTACTCTGGGTGGTTAGGTCGTTGATTGAGGGATTATGAGTAGGGGTGGAGGGTGGGTTCTTATCTTGTTCCATGTTTGAAGGAGGAAAGTTAAATGGAGGCCTTCTATCTATTGGAGCATTGACGGTACAAATTAGAGTAGGCAGATCTTGCCTTCTCTGCATCTCAACCATCATTTCGGTAATATGTTGCATCAGCTGCATGATTAGTTTATTCTGATTGGCGATGGCGGGTTTAGCCACCACAACATCAATAAGGCTGATTTTTTCGCTGTTATCACCCATTGCTGCTTTTCTCTTCTGTGAACCTTGACGAGGAAAAGAACCTATAGGGCTTTTAGATTTTGTGAAATATGGATGATCAGCCAGTTTATCGACACAGACTAGTTTTAAGTACTTGTTGAAGAAAACAACTCAAAGGTGAATTCGTTAGTTTAAGTTCAGAATACGTAATTCAAAATATTACATAGAGAGCACATAAACACATAAAAGTTTCTTTGTGTGAGGACATGCTAAACTATGAGTAAGAGGGACTTATTTTTTGAACAAGAAGGAATTTGATCATTTTAATTTAAGACTATCTCAGAAAGGTTAAATTGCGTTGACTAAGGTTTTCTTGCTGCATCTCTCTGAGTCTATTGATCTAAACTCAACATTTCCTTTGTAGAATGAAAAGGGAAAGAAAATTTGAAAGGATAGGGTACGAGCCTTCAAAGGCTCCCTATGTATCTCACAAGGACAATTCAGGCCCTACGTAGTTTGAGTACAAAGCAAAATTATTGTTTTCATTCGTTGATTTTTAACTATTACAAGGAAAGTGAAAGACATACAACAAAGATTCTAAAATATAAAAAGTTAACCCATCCAAGCCATTCTTCTCCTTACTAGTGCATTAGTTACATGGAAAAAATTCAACTTGAATATTTCCCATGTTGACGAGGGATTCCACGTCGTGGAGAAATTTGAGGCATCTTGCAAGGCTATGATCAGTGGCGTAATGGTAGGGGAAATGTTTCCTAACTTCACTTCCAAGGGAATATAATGCTTCCACTTCCTTATAGAGAGGTACGAAGACCCCCTTTTGAACCAGCAATATGAATACATCCAACATTATTTTTTGGAAAAGTGTGAAAGAGAAGGAGTAAAACATAGTCTTCTGAGTGACCAGTATGTTGAGATCTTGTTTGTCACATGCGAGGCTAAAATTGACACCCCACATATACACGATTCTATAAGTCTTGATCAGGTTGCGGACTGTGGTCTTAAGCTTCACACACTCTTCTATGTGTGCCCTTTTAGGTTTGGATGATAAGCACGAGCCTT
The DNA here is from genome assembly GCF_036512215.1 of Solanum lycopersicum. Taxonomy (NCBI): domain Eukaryota; kingdom Viridiplantae; phylum Streptophyta; class Magnoliopsida; order Solanales; family Solanaceae; genus Solanum; species Solanum lycopersicum. Next base: position 40,495,035 of record NC_090804.1, read on the forward strand.
ATGGACGTCCCTCAATTCAATTTGGGAAGTGGTTTTACAAGTGGGTATTATAATACGTTCAGCCCGAAGACGCTTATAAATGGGAGAAAATGGAATGATTCCCAATCCTACACGATACTCTTGTAGATATGCCTAGAGGGCAATTTTCTATTCCCCCTCTGCTAGACGTCCTTGAAAGGGAGGTTTATAAACAATCTTTTCCTCAAATTCTTCTTTAACGCCTTCCAATTCAGTGTCTTCAGGGGCAGGGACTCTGCTATCTAGAAAAGGGTATTTTTCGTGCAACTTCTATATGACAGTCATATCCTGATCCACCATAGCGCATCTTACCATCCTAGCTGCCAATTCCTTATCGAATGTCGCACTTGTGGCTCAATGATTGCAGTAGCGGTCTCTACTTCTAACCTCTTTTCTCTAGTCTCTTGGATCTCTTGTTTAAGCAACTACAGTTTCCTTTACAAATCCTCTCTAGTCGGTGCCACCGGGGTATTCTTTCTTTTTTTTCGTAACTACAATTTTACCTTTCCTGAGGTAATAGTATAATGTTTTAGGATTTGGGTAGTAGGAATTTACTTTTTTTGGTTGAGAAACTCAAGACTCGGAATATTTGGTCGAACATTTTGTAATAGTAACTTGGATAGATTTTTTCAGAAACATTTGGAATGGAGTGGGTTAGCAACTTCCTCATTCAAATCAACATATCACAGAAATAGTCAAAGCACGTATATCGCGTCCTAAACATGTATGTGGCCCTTTTGTGCCAAGGGTAGGCCTAGAGATTTGAAGGATGTATTTTGTCACTTAAATCAAATTATTGCACCCCAAAAATAAGATTCAGAAATGATTAGAGAATTCATACAGTGTTTAACAAAAGGGATACATCTTGTGGGAAAGGGAATAAATTGCAAATACAATATGATCAATCCCACGCAGGGGAATAAGATAACTAAAACCCCGAAGGTCCCGCTCCTCCTTTTGTTTTTTCCACTTCTTCGCGGATAAGATACTTGCTTGTCACCACGTGTAGCTTAGCAAACACAACTTTGGAAGATGTCAGCATAGTACGAAGAGTGTTAAGTTTCTCATCCAAGGTAGAATCCAGGCGTCTTAGGGAGGCCCTTGCATTGGTCAACTCTTGTGAGAGGAATGCTAAGGCCTTTTGGCTCTCAAATTCTTTGTACTGGAACTGCTTCTCCCTATTTAGGAATTCTTGCTCCCTACATGGGAACTTTTGCTCTCTCTGCTGGAACTCTTGCTATATTTACTGAAACTCTTGTTCTGTTCGGTCCCATTCCTATTGAAAGTGGTATGTTTGGATTTGTAGCCTCACGTGGACGTGTTAAATCTCTCATCCCATGCGTGGTATCGGTTCAAGTGTACCACGTAGATATCCTGTAACCATTTTTATATTCGTCGCATAGCCAGCTCCGTACCTATTTTCTACCATGCTTTCTTTTATGTTGATCCGCCCAGCCCATTCCAGGCGAATAGTCTTGGCGAAAGGAATCTTATCACACTCTTATTAATCAAAGACGAAGTGGCTAGCATCTCCTTGAACAGGTAGAATCAATCTTCTGCCAAGTTGTTGCATTACCATTCTAGGAATGTTGGGTCTACTCCTTTAATGCTGGGAAGGATTAAAAAAGGACACTTAGCCCCTTGAACCGCTATTTTCGTTGACATAAAGTCTTTAAACATCCAGTATGTATACCTCTTTTAAGTCATAGAACACTTTCTCCATGCCTCTTTCGTGGTGTGGATCAGTAATTCGCGAATGCTTAAATGAAACTCATAGTTATTTAGGGGACTCGTCTATGTTGGCTTGGAAAAATTCTCTTTTTAAGTAACGTCTATTATAATTAAGTTCTCAGACATCCACCACTTAAGCAAGATGTTGCACCCTCTGAAGAATGGAAACCCGTTTTTGCATAAACCCAGAGACCGATAGATGTCGGCTAGAATAATTGGGTCAAATTGTACTATTTCATAACTTTCCCTTCCTTACCAATCCCACATTATATAGCATCTGTAACCATCATAATTTGAGTATCAATCTCATTTCCTCCATCAGAGGAAATACCATCGTTCCCAAGAGGCATGCGGCGAACGCGAAAGTCTAAGTCTTTCTAAGGTACTATGATCGAAAATCTCATTATGGAAAATTTCTGAAGTAGTTATCATGCTCCCACCGTTCAAAGAATTTTACAAATGGTATACTTTGGGTGTCTAGCCAGTTTGTATTTACTAGTAGTAACGTGTTTTTCAATTTTAAGCTAGTTGGCTTATCTAGTAGCAGGATGTGATGATCTCGATAGTTTTTCCTCTTACCACACATTCTGATGGAGTCAAGACAATATTTTTGACATGCTTTGAGTTTTCCCCACCAGATATGAAAAATTCCTAAGAAATCTTCCATATTCGCACACCTCGTTAAGGACGAGTAACACAGAATTAGGTCTCAAAATACTCACCTATCCACCCATATACATAATGGAGGGGCAGTAATGTATCACAAGAACCTAAGTTTGAAAAAGTAGATATATCCTTAAGGCCGCGATATATGCTTGCTAGTGCCGGCACCGCCAAAGAAAATACTTCTCCATGAGCTATCAAACTTGCGACTTTGAAGACACTAGCACGAATACAATCAGCTTTCTTGCTAGGAAGAACAAACTTGCAAAGCCAACATACGAGAAAAGCTGCCAGATAAGTCTCATCTCTTAAGGATTCTTCTACGCCTAGCTCGACAAAAGGAGCATTCTCCTTTTCAGATCGAGTCAAAAACCTCATGTCAATATTTCCAGAAGGATCATGATTCATCCTTGGTTTTGTATGATTCTTAGATGTCTTTGACACCTTTGGTAAGTCGAAAGAATGCTGAAAACAATAAAAAACAACTTCTTGGGAGAAAATACTTCCCTTGATCATCTATATGTGTCAACTCCTGAGCCGAGGTACAACTTCATCATAAAGGAACCATAAACAGGAAGACCTCAAATGGTTCTCAAATCCAATAAAGAAATAGATAACTCTCCGACGAAGGTAGAGACCATATTAGTGGATCGACGCCAATTCTCGCAGAAGGCCTGGAGAACATTTTCGTTTTGATCGTATGTGAACATTGAAGCAAAGATAGCATCATAAGTTTTGATGTTATCTAGAGTCTCCTTGGAGCGAGCAAGCACATACTCTACCCACTCTCAATAGCCAGTAGTATAGCGGACCTCACCAAACCCAGAAGAAGGAACACGCCAACTGCTAAGATGTTCATCGCGACGAGGAGGGACGGCAACAACAACGTTTTGATGATTAAAAGACCTCAAAAGGAGAACTTTTTCAGTTGTGACCTTGCTAAAGAAATTGTCCGTAACATCCTTCATTTTTGTTGAGGACCACTCCAGGAAATGATGAGACTTATCCAGCATCTTCCTAATGAGTGAGAAGGCACCGATCACCGGATGATGAACTTTCAAAGTGAGAACTTTGGCGCGCACATGTTGCTTCTTCTCAACGATTTCAAGGCACGGGTACGACGCATCTCGGTCACTTAAGTCCTCATTGCTGGAAACCAAGATCACGCAGTAAGTCTCTTAAAAAAAATTTAAAATAAAATAAAGTGGTTACATTGGCGAAAAAACTATTGGAGTATCAAAAGACAAAAAGATCTCACCATCAGAAATGAGTTCAACCTTGAAAATTAAAACTGTAGCGATTCACAAGGAATTTGGATATCAATATTTTATACATCGTATTTTCACTATTTTAGTATCGGAAAAATCAAACGGATTGCTATTTCGATTTTTCTACAATTAGAAGTTAATTTTACACTACAGACGCACAAATCTGTCAATCAGAAACGGGTTCAAACTTGAAGATCAAAACTGTAGCAGTTGAAAAAGAATTTGGATACAAATATTTTATATGTCGTAGTGACATGTTTCTAGTTTTTGAAAAATCAAAGGCCTTTCGGTTTTAATTTTTCTACAATTAGAAATGAATTTTATACTACGGACGCGCAAATCTGTCAATCTCAAGCAGGTCTAACATTGAAAATAAAAACTGCAGCGATGGATTTAAACTTTTTCTGCACTCTTTTTCCTACCTTATAGCCTCGTGTTTCTTGTTTCGAAAAAATCGAACGGATTGCAATTTCAACTTTTCTACAAATAGATATGGATTTTACACTACAGGCGCGTAAAGCTGAAGCATAAAAACGGGTTACTGCAAAAAAATATATATCCTATTTTACATGAGAAAGTAGCAAGAACACCTTGCTTGAAGTTTCTTTCGAGATATGAGGGAAGTTACGTCTATCGATTTGAAAGAAAGGCGTCGCACTTTAAGAGTTCAATATACTCGGCTAACTTGCTTGTAGCATTTTAAATTTTTGTGTGATGAAGTCTTTATGCATTGGAAGGAATTATATGGGGATTCTTGTGAATAACTTCTAATTCTCCCACAAGGCACAGTAAGGTGAATTTGGAAATTAAAAATCCAATTTGGATTGAAATATTTCATTTCCATTTTGAAGTCATACCAATATGGAAGGATGAACCAAATATTTAAGGAAAGAATATTATCTTCATTGACTTGGATAAAGAAAGTTATTATTCTTTTTGTTTGTAACAAAATCCAATCAATTTTCTTGATCATTTTTTCCCACCTTACAAGGAAGATCAAACAGAAATTTTTTTTACAACCTACTAGACCTATATTTTGGAAATTGATATAGAGGGTCCACGTGGTTGTCGAGCAAGAAGAATTTTTTAAAAATGATTGAGATCACTACAAGCAAATCATTTGTGGTAACCTAGTTAGACTACGACGACAAGAAACACATACTCTTGAACTCTCAACAATGCATTCATGAAGACTTCAACTCTCGTCAAATTCGGCAATCTAAACGTCCACAACACTAAAAAAAATGAAATCCCATTCATGAATACTTCAAGTCTTGTCGCCAAACTTCGGCAAGCCTAAATGTCGACAAGTCTCGAAGTAAGGGGCATTTGTAGACACATAAATTATAATTTGATCAAATTCATACAAAATTTGAATTAAATCCATGTTCATTTGGGCTGAATGATTAATTTGGGTTTACAAATAAATGAGTTCATTTTATTAAAGTTGAAATCCAAGGTCCATTTCACCTTGAAGCCCAAACTCTTGTCACGTGTGACGGTGACTAGGCATCCGGAACCAACAAGGTGATGCCACATGTTCAAATGAGGTGTTAGTCCCAGTCAAGTGCAAGAACCAATTACAGCACACCAAGTGTCAAAATGACATCCTTTGGCCAATCATATGCAACCTTGTCCATCCCCTACAACTATAAATAGGGGATGAGCATGACATTCAGTGGGATCGAAAAAACTCTTCAACAAGCATTCAACAAATTGGAGAAAACTAACATTGATAGTTCTTCGAAGGAGTGATCAATGAAGTTCTTCCAGGAGATCGACTTACAATGACGAATCACTTTATGACGTCCCAAAGATTGATAACATATCAAGGTGGTCTACATCATCCTACATTCGAGAAATACGCTACTGAAGGCCCTCGAACCGCGTATAAACTTAGGAGAGAGAATCAAGAAAACAATGAAATTGTACTCACAATGATTCTGTAATAAAATCACATTTTTGTTTTATTTATTTTGCTTGCAGTTAATTTTCCACGCCTATGAAAATTACATGCTAAAGAAAAGAATACAGAGAAACCACAAAGTGAAGGATGGTTCAGTGTGGAAAAAGTGGTCAACAAATTAAGAATTGTCATATGTGGAAGGTACAATGGAGAAAAGAAAGAGATGAAAAGGAGAAGAAAGACTTTTTAAACAAAAGAAAAACTAAAGAGAAGGAGCAAGCAATGTATGCTGCCTGGGGAACAGGTTCAGAGAGGTATGACGAAGATGATCACGTTGATGACCATAGAATAATCAGAAACTGAACCTGAATCATACTCTAAAGGAATGGAGGTAAATCTTGTTAATTTAAAAGATAAACTAGTAAAGCTCTCTAAGAAAAAGTTATCTTTCTATTTACTCACTTCCATAGATACAATTCAAGAACTAATTAAAACCAAGAATCAATTGCTTGCTTCCATGACTAGTTTAAAGTTTGAGTATATTGATCTTGAAAAAGTTAATTCTGATCTCAAGAAAGAAAATCAACTCCTAAAGGAACAGGTACAAGAACTTGATTCCTGAACTTTGGCTCTTAAATTTGAATTTTTTTAAAGTGTTACTGGGAATGAAAAGAAAATTAGTGGTGACCAATATCTAATGAGGTTTAACAATTAACTCTCTTTTGAAAGGAAAAATTCTAGGAGAATGAATCTTGAATTGTCTAGGATAAAAACTGATCTGGAAAGAGCTAATAAATGGATAAAATCTTCCATGATAGTAACACATCTAGGTAACAAATACTTGGAACATAAGAAGTGGAATAGGTTATGAACAACCTATGATTGGAAATTATTTGTTATGTATTATTTATGGTAACTCAGACCACTCTAAGGAAAATTGTCTGTAATACAGAGTTATCGCAGAAAATAAAGCAAGAGGAACTTATAAAATTGTTCAAAGGAATAGGTATATTCAAAGGAAAACTAATATGCCAAAGAGGGTTCATAGAGATGTTATTCATCCTTTTTATCAATACAAAGGACTCAAGCTAGTATGGGTTCCTTAATCTAACCTTTAAATTTGTAGGAAAAGTGAGCCAATTGAACATGTTGCTTCAGATGCAGGATTGAAATTGGAGAAACATCCTCTCACTTGAGAAAAAAAACAAAAAAGAAATCGATGAATAACATTTACTGTGAAAAAAAAGGTTGAGAACAAAAGGAAAGAATAAAAAGGGGGAAAGACTGAAGAAGCATGTAAAAGAAACAGGTCCAACCTATGCAGTATCTAACAATTATGCGCAATCATATGATCAATCAATCAAAAATATGATCAACCAAGGAAAATACTTTCAAAAGGAACAATTTGTAACTTGGGATGATTAAAGTCACATGAGTATTCCTCAATGGCTAATGAACATTGCACATACGACCCTCTAATCTTGAATTCTATGCTCAGTTTTGTACATCAAGTTGTATGTCTCTATACCACTTTTAAAATCATGTTAATCATGCATTATAACATTGTATTTGCATCTTTCAAGGGAGAGAAACTTAATAAAATTGAAGCAAAATTCAACATTATCTAGAGATCTAAGGTATGTGCACTACAATTATTCATTATTCATGATTAAATATAAAGTCGATGCACTTGAACCTAATTCTTCCACTTGTCCCAAAAGATATTCATGCCCTAAATACTACCAAAACAAATATCTTCTCAAAAATTCTTATTCCAATGTGATGGTCTATGGTTGAGATGAATTTGGTGGAGTACACCTCTACTTTGGTGCCTTATAAAATATAGTTTGAGAAAGTAGAGTGTGCTGGTTCTGAAGGGGGAATCTTTTGTATTGAGTAAAGTCTTGGAGGATTTACCTTGTGAGAGAGAATATTTTGGGGACCCTACACTTGAACAAAGTTTACTTGTTAGGCTCAACTTGGGTGCATCTAGTGAGAGGGAATCAACGGGAGACCCATCTGTTTGAACCTAGTTCTTCTATTGGGAACCATATAAACTGAAATTTAGGATCGATGTCAAAAATCATTATAGAGTGTCCTGCACCTGATAGTACCATATTCGGGAAACGAATTGAGAGAACATTTTCCTCTAGAAATGATGTTCAAGAAAATTTGTTCCTCTTACTGACTCTGTTGAAATTAAAGATGAGTGAACTATTGTTTCTGCAGAGGATACATTTTTTGTTGAAAAAGTTCCTTAAAAATTATATAAAAAAAAGATTGAGCGTGCATAGACTAACACTACCTTTGAAATTAAAAAGACTGCTAATTTTGTTAATTTAAAAGATATTTTTACTGCTGAAAAATGACTTATATTTATCCTCTCATGCCTGATCTTTTGATATTACCTAGCATTCTAGCCTTTGACTTCCAAATTTTTCTCATCACAAGTGCTTAATTTTATCTTTAATTTTGATTACATTTGTGGTGTATATGCTTTTTGATTAATGTTAATGTTTGGGTTTGAGTTTCAGGTTCATGTCTATGTGCTATGTTGTTCAAATGTGTTGCTATAGCTAACTGTGTTCTTGATTTTTAAGTGTTTTATATAGGTTATAACCCCAGTAGCCATGAGTATCGAATTTGATTCTTAGTGTGGTCTATGCCTTCATAGTGTTTTATGATGTCAAAAGGGGGAAGTGCATACTTGCAAAATATTTATAACCCAATTGGTCTAACTTGATCCTCTAATATGTTTGCTTTGTGTATTGAGTTTTAAGAAACTGAAATAACACATATTGATCTATTCACACAAGAAGCAATGGTTTGTCATCATCAAAATCTTTCTCATTCTAACAAAATGTATAAAAAAATCAAAATAATAAAAGAGATACTCGAAATGCTTGTTTATTTAATGTAGATATTGCTCAGGACCCTATAGAAATAGCATGTATATTTAAGATGAAATTTAGAAGGAAAGAAAGGAAATTATGTTTCAGTAAATATTTTAAAAGTTCATTCAACTATGATTGTTAGGGTTATTCATGGTTAGGTTTAAACAATCAAATCGAACCGCAATCCTAGCCAAATCAATAAAAACTATATTTGGTTGGAGAACGGTATGAAAATAAAGGTTCCATAGAAATAACCTATTGTATTGCCATCTTTCTCATCCATTCATCATTGACTATAACTTTTTTCATTGTGCTATATACATGCCCATTAATCCATGTGAAATTCTTTCCTCCTATTTGAAGTTCCTCTAGATTAGAATGAGTCACACAATCTTAATAATCTCTTGATTCTACATCTTGAACTTGGTTCCCACTATTATATCTTCATGTTCTAGTATAGAATTAAAATCTCCCATAATCAACCATAATAGAATCCTGGCACTTATAGTATGCAGTCCATACACTATAGTAAATTGGAACTGTTTATTATATATACCCACCAATTCATGTATATATTGTTCTGTCTCTGCAACTTTTTTGAAGCTTATTTTCTTGGAATTCCAGATCACCCATAACCTTCCTCTTACATTTGTGTTTGCATTTGTGCACAACTCCCAGTCTGGTAAGCTTTTATTAATAATAAACTTTTCTCTATCTTGCCTTACTCTGTGTTCACATATTACTATTAAAATAACTTTATTCCTTCTAACAAAGAGTATCTCTCATTATGTTTCATCTCCCGGTTGAAACACTTAACATTCCATGTAACTATCATGCGTTGGATGATTGTATAGATCCATTCCTCCACTCATTTGTCCATTCTCCTTATTCTTGTGGTGTTTCATCCTTCTCATGGTTTGATATCTCCTTCTGATTATCCTCAACCTGGATATTTTCACTGATTTGTTCCTTTGTGATAGGCATCTATTCTTTCATCTTTTCCTATTCCTGACCTTTCATCTGAACCTTTATAATTTTTGTTGGTTTGTCTTCATATGAGTGTACCACTTGTAGACATTTTTGGCAAAACATTGGTTTCCATTCATACCAAACTTGTTGCTCCATTATTATTCCTTTAGGGTCCTGTATTTAAATCATCTTTACCTAGGTTCTAGTTACATATACTCCACTAAAATTTTGGTAAAAGAGATTCTACTATCTTGAGAGGTACATTCATCTGCATAGAGAGGCTTCTCCAAACTACTCCCTATTTTACTCACGACAAGAGAGTTCCAGTAGTTAAGAGGTAAGTGTGAAAGCTTTACCCATAATGGAATGGTAATTCATAGCTCCTCCTTGAAATAGAACTCCGGAACCCATGATTTCAGTATGACAAGCCTTCTCAACATGTGGTGAGGCCTTGAGAATAGCACAATGAAATACCCCAGAAATCCAATGACCTAATGTAGATCCTCTTATTATTATTAATGACTTAAAATGGTTAAATGATGTTTCTAAACATAAACTAATGTTGTTAACTTGGTTTGGAAGTGTTAGAACCTAAACATCAAGAAACAATCATGACGTCCGGAAAATAGTGAAACTGAACTAGCAGGTGTTCTAGGAGCTTGGCAAGGCTTGGGAGTGTCGTAAGATTGTTAGATATGGTATAAGTACTTTAAATAGGTAAATAATATGTTTAGGATCAAAACATCGAGGTACGACCCTCAAAGGACCACCAAGGGATCCTTGAGGAGGACCCAAACTTTGGATAAAAAAGTTGCAATTTTCAGCAGCAACGCACAAGACCCATTGACGGGGCGTGGGTGTGCTTAGTGAGTTAAGATTTAATCTACTCACAAAATTCTCACTAATGCCACCCTCTGAATTAAGCGACGACCTGCAGGATGGGGCGTCACACGATTACGATCCGTTGATGGTGTCCGTCAGTGGTGCGAGGAAGTCAACTTTTTGTTTTAAGTCAAGGGTCTTATTCGAAGTTGGTCGTTTGATTAGAGGTTAAGGGGGTGGTTATTGGGTTAATTACCTAACTAAAACTAACTATAAGACCCCATCCCCATTACCCCAACTCATGTTAACTCTACACATTAAATTGAAACACAAACTGTCTCAACTCAAGACTACATTGAATCAGAAGATCAAGCTTGCACTACGGATTCAAGAACTGAAATTTCTTGCATAATTCATTGAAAATTAACTAGGTATGGTTGATTTTCACTCTTGGGAATCCTTTCCCCAAGAGTCCCTTCAAATTAAGCTTTCAAAAGTTCCCTAAAAATCTAGGGTTTTATTATTACACATGGGTTTCCTTCTTAAGAGAATTTGATGGATTAATTATGATTAGTTAGGGTTGATTATGTGTATAATGATGAGTAATTGTTTTTGTTCACTTGATAATCCCTTAGACCCATTTTCTTCCACAATTTCCTAAATCTTGGAATTGATATTGTGATTTGTTGAAGATGATGAATTTACCAATTGTTTATGTTGATGTTAGTTATGTTATTACTTCATTAATTACCTTATATCATGTGTTGAATATGCATTTTTGGGTTGATTAAAGTATCAATTCCTTTGAAGGGCAAGAAGGTATGAAGGTTTGTTGTCCATGGAACTTATGTATGAAAGGTGAATTACTTCAAAAGTAATGATGCTATATTTATCGTGTTGTGGTGGTGGTGATGACAAGGTTTCCTCATCCTAAACCCTATACACTTGAATTGAGTATAAAGTATGTATGCATGCTATGGTAAGATTGTTATATGATTCAAAGGGTGTTCTCATGATTATAATGTGATGATAAAGTGAAAGGTTTACTCACTTACTAGTGTTTCTATAGTGAAAGGATCATTCTCACTTATGAACACATATGATCTATCATGATAAGATGGTGACATGAGTGTCTAGATTAGGCTAATGTGAACTTATATAATGACTAAAGATGACTACTAAAGGAAATAAATGCGTAGCACCAAGAGGACATGGACATGAGATGGCGGCTTTTATGTTTAGCAATTCTGGCTCCCCACATGGGTTTCTAATACGTTAGTAAGTCAGGGTTCACAAAGATATGTGTTGTCTAATGGGATGAAGCCTTCTACGTTAGTATCCGGGTTTCTAGTAGCAATCTCCTAGCCCCTTAACTATGTGACCACATACGATGATAGCTTAATGGATCCACTTAAATAGATAATATGAAAGTTTCCACCTTAGTCAAGTGGAAACCCTCTCTTTTTGGTGTGAGAATAGACCGGATTCCATGTAGCTCACATGATCTATGCCGATTATTCCAAATTTCCCTAAATGTGAAGGTACGAAAGAATGAACGAAAGGATATGAACTCCCACTAGTACTTTCTTAAGGAGTTCTTACATAGTGGAAGGGAGGTATGTGACTTGTCTTGCACATTGCACATGTAGGATTCTAAGAGGTGGTTGTAGTAGGTTTTATTATGATTATGGATTATGTATTGTAAGCTATGTATAATATCATGAACATGATTGGTTTCATCTTATTGTATTCTTATAATGATTGTGATGTTATGACATATGAATGTAGTAGGGTGCTTATGGTTTACGCTTAGGTTTTGATGGGGTTATGGGATTCTATCCTTGGCATTGCACTTGTATTCCTTAGGTTGCTTATATGTTGGGTTACTATTTTTTTAATTTAGCTTATGTTCTCTATCGTGTAGGCATATTGGGTTTTACTTGATAAAGAGCATGTTTTCAACTAAAATGTCCTTTTGTGCATATTTCAAATATTTTATGTGCATAAAACCATATTTAGTACGTGTGTTGTACTAACCCATATTGTTTCCCTTTTCCCTCATATGTAGGTTCGAGCCATTGAGGTGATTCAAGGCCATTTCTCAAGAAGCTTGGATTTTCTTTCCCAAGTTGGTGTCCTCAAGTCAGAGAAAAAATCACCTATGATTCTAGATTTAGTTTATTTCGTATATTTGATAGGCTATGTTGTTCTATCCTATTCTAAGACTTCCTATTTATGTAAGGGCTAAGTCCCAATTTTCATATTCCTATGTCTAGATGGTACTATGAGATAAAGTAAGTTTCTATTTTGATATATAGAAGAAGTTGACTTCCAAATTCTAAAAGTTCTAATATTTCCGTATTTTTCTATGATTATATGCAATGATGAATGCTAAGGGCTTGTTTAATATCTCTTCGAGGTCGACGACGTAGGTTACGACTAGGGGGTGCTCTCGGGTCGTGATACACCAAGTCCATCTCTTCCTCAATTGAAAATCTCAAAACAAAGCAACCATCTATATGATATAAAATTATAATTTTGTTGGTGAACGTTCCTTGTCCCATTATAAACCTCTCCATGGCTCCAATAGATGGTGTTGTTTCCACCACATATACTACTGTTGATGGAGCCCATTTCTCATCGTCTTGTGTTATACCTTCAAGTAATATTTCAACTACTTTCTCCCCAGCCACAGTTAAGAGGTAATAAGGTTTCATATGTTGAAAAGATTAAACTAGATACTCGTGGACTTTTGAGTTTAAATGTTGAGTCGAGGTGGAACTCTACATATTTAATGTTAAATAATTGCCGTCAAATTTGAAAAGGAACTTTCAAAAATTTATATTGATGATCATAAGTAATTTAAATACTGTCTTCACTAAGGTAGAAAGATAGAGCATTCATCTTCACAAGACTAGAGAGATGTGAATGTATTTCTCAACTTTATGGAGATTTTGTATCAAACCACTTTGAAATTTTCGAGTACTTCACATGTTATTTCAAATACTTTTTATGATCTTTTTAATCTTCAAAGCATAATTGTCAATTTTTCAAAGCGTGATGATTCTCTTTGACTAAGAATATAAAAGGTAAGTTTGGTAAATATTGGGGTGATTCTAATGATATGAATATGTTGTTCGTTTCCGTTGTGTTGGATCCTCATTTCAAAATAAAGTATGTGAAGTTTATTTTAAGAATAATTATAATTCTGTGGAGGGATGTAGTAAATCTGTCAAAGTAACGGATACTTTAACTAGCTTATATAATCATAACAATAATTCTATTGATGAGACTTCTTGTGAAATTGTTGGAGACAAAATAAATGCGGCGAGTGAAGTAAGTGCAATAGGTACTTTTGATGTGCGACAATCTCAATGGGATAAATTTGATTAAAAAGAAAATGATAAAGTTGGCGATAAATCTGATCTTTAAAAGTAATTGGAGGACGATTGTCACGACCCAAAATGAGTCGTGAGTGGCATCCCCACTTCACTACCTAGGTGGACGAACCAACAAATTCAAATTCCAACATGTACCAATAAATCAACTGCGAATAACAAAATATTGCGGAAGCTCCAAAATTTATTAACTAGCGTTTCCCAAAAACCTGAAAGTCATCGCAACAAGGACATCTAATCTCTAATTACTCAGTGTAAGAGTATAGGATATCATGTCATGACCGAAAGAATCCAACACGAGCTTGAATGAATAGCTCACCCTGGAACTTCATATGCGGGAGGCTGACTAGAGCTGAGGGAAATCTGAAGTCATAGGTACACTCGCTGCATTTCATAAAAGTAAAACAAAGAAAAACACAAGTAAGACTCAGTACGGGGGCAACATTTACTGAGTAGATATCATCGGCCAACCCAAAATAGGAACTAATATACAATAAATAATAGTATAAACTTAACTATAGCACTTAACAGGTGATAAATAACAAACAACATGAACAAGTATCAACAACATTAAAGTAAGCTAGTAATAAGTCAATGATATCAAGATAACACATGAGGACTCATGCCTCCAAACCAAACCATTTTGGGAGTTCAGATATTTGACATTGAGTATCTTCCATTAATTCAACATGTTTTTCCTTTTATATTATCGGGTCGAAACGTGACACTTCGATCCAAGAATACTGTGTCGGAACGTGACACTCCGATCCAAGAATACCGTGTCGGAACGTGACACTCCGATCCAATAATAACATTAATTTATCATTTAATATCACCACTTTTTTATTCGTTAATAATATTTCATCGAGCCTTCTTTATTCAAAGAATTTCTTTGATAGATATGGTATAAAAGTATACATTCCATGGTCTCGGGATTTTAGACCAATTACAAAACACACAACCAAGCCACACAATCACACAATAAGTACATAGAAAACTTCACAATATCATTCAATGCATATCAGTCACTATTAAGAGTTTACTATCAAATAGCATAAATCATAACCTACCTCCATTAGAAGCACCGAAGTGAACAATCTACTTCTCCACTACTTTTCCTTTCCTCAATGCCTCTGAAGTCTTCCAATCTATCAAGTATATATATGCACAATTTGTAAGTTTACGAGTCTATAGACACTTGCATTATTCTATGTCTAAGCCTAAACCCAAAAGCTCACCTAATTCTATATTCAATTTCCTAAAGTTCAAACTTATATATGTCTTAATTCTCCGATTAGCATAACTTTAACGAAATTTAAATGATTCGATGCACCTAAAATTTAGTTATCTATTCCAAAATATTTAAACTTAGTCATAATATAATAACTAATGAAAATAACTTTAATGTAATCCATATAATATACTATACCTTTTATTTAATTACCTATCTTAATATATCAAAATTTGATTCATAATACAATAACTAAAGAAAATAAAAACCAACGCCACGTTACAAAATTATCGTGTCGACCTCATTATGTGCAGAAAGAACAAACCTTTAAACTTAAATTTAATGCCAAATCATTTTGGTATTAATTTCCCACTATAAATCAATTATCACTTATACCAATAATATGCCTAAGAATTTCCTAAATTAGATTATTTATTTTTCAGCCTTAACCTCTTGTGAGCACTGAAATTTATCTCATTCTTATAATATTTCCTAAAAGTTCAATTTCGACATGATTTAGTTTATGACTTTCCAATTCAATTTATCAATTTTTCTTTTACAACCCACATCCTAGTAATAGTAAAATAATATGATATAGACCAATATATTAATTTAAATATGATGAATGATTACCTCGAGAACTCACGCTTTTCTGCTTAGTCGTCGCACACGTAAGTTTTCTCCCCTTAAACCCTTATTGTTTCTGCAGAATATTTACTCCTTAATTATTATATAAGACTAATTATAAAAGTGTGAAAGTAACCCACTATTAAGTTTATATTTATTTTTTTAATCACCAACTAAATTAATTATTAAATCTACCCTTCTAAATTCATAAAGTAAGAAACTAACCTATTTAAAGTCTATAAAAAAAATATTTTATGAAGTAAAAAGATATAGTACTCAAAATGACCAAATGGATCGTTACATTAGATATCAATTTACCCATCACTCGTCCTCGAATGAATAAAGGAGGCGAGGGTAAGAAATGGTACCAGAATCGACAAAAAATGTGTGAATATGTTTTGTGAATATCAAGCTTAGTCTTCCAAGGTCTTACCTCAAACGCATCAACCCAATCAATGGGGGAGCTATATCTCCTCTTATACCATGTCTCAATAGTGTCATATAACTATTCAAGTGGTAGCTATTATAATCGACTTTAAGAATGAAAAAACTACAATGGTCCTCACATTCCATCACACATAGCCAAAACATAATACCGATGATGAGATTAATCTTAAGTCTATCAAAAACTATAAATTTTCATGGTAGCTCCTTTATAAATTCTCATAAGCAAAGTGGTACATGTAGAACCACTCAAATACTTCAACTACACCTAGAAAACACTAAATAGGTCATATCGAAAATAATCAAGGTGGAATAACTCTAAGTACTCCTTCTATAGTGTCCATATCAAACATTTTTATTCAACTAACTCTGTATCTTTGATTTTCTAGCTACCCACAATCACCAATTCAGCCCCTTTTATAATTGCACACACACTTGATTTATCGAACCCCACATCCACTAAAGTCAACACTCTTAATACTAACAAAACATCATAACCACATCGGTCATCTACCTTACTCTCAACTCATAATTAGTATCAACATATTTTTATCAAATACATATTCAAACTATAGTTATCTCTCTTTCTATTTAAGCATTTCATGACAAATATGAGTTCCATACAAGGATAATAACATTAATTTAAAACTTAATGGTACCTTTCCATCGAGATAAAACCATTAAATCACATTCAAAGTCAACTTTCCACCACTTTCACATACCATGATTTAGCTACCATTCAACGCAATCACATACCTCATGCCAATACTTAGGGAAATTCTTGGTCACTCAAATTATTTTGTATACCGTAAGCTCATAACCTTTCTTTGCCATAAAATGTCTATGTAGCGCATTATAACAGTCTTAGTTCATCTATCATAACTTGAGAAATCTAATGCCACGTAAAATTTTAATTTTCCATAGCTCACTATTTGTCATCCAAATTAAAACTCAATATTTTTAAAAGTCGATGATAAATTCCTAGTAAGTATGAACCGAACAAGTTCGCATCATAGTTATATTTAAATTCGTAAGTAAAATCAAAACAACATTCAACTACACCCCAAGAATTTATACGAGAGGTATTATTCCTTCATTTTTCTCAAATTCTTTCTCATGGTGCAAAATTGTAAATATCTCGATCCTTCAATATATCAGACTCTTGTTAATTTCTCTAACTTATTTACCGATCTCATCCTTTTACCACCAACGTATGACATTTTACTTTATACTCTAAACCAATACTTTTAACTGAAAACTTTGCTTGTGCACTTAAAAAAAATCAAAAAGTAATGAACTTTATGACAAAAACCATGCATAAGTCCTTTCAAATACTCAATATACAATTGAATGATCGTTTCTTATTTTAAAAATTCATATATTGACAAAATATACCACTATTAATGTGAACTTTTTTTAAAAAAATGGAATTATGCATCCAACTGTATAATTCACTCCCCTTATCTACAATATTAGCTCATATCTTGAAGACTTATATGAATCTATGTATCATGGCTTATCATTAATCCCCTCAGCGTCGATCTTACCATATCCTTCACTAAAAATCCAAATGTACTCATTATCAAACTCAAACCACAAAAGAGCTTATCTTCAAACTCGGGACGTGTGTGTGTGTGTGTATATATATATATATATATATATAAATATATATATAAATATATAAATATATATATATATATTTTAAGTCTTATCCACTAGTTTTTTTTAACCAATCTAATAAACACGTGACACTTTTATCATAACCAGCAAAACAGATGAAAATACGCATCTCTGAATCCAATTTTTGATCCCATTGTAGATGCCTTTTAAGTCCTTGAATCCGGAGAAAATATTCTCACTATCACCTCTTTCTGAAGGCTACACTCATCCCAGTAAATTTATTTCATTTTTATTATGACGCTAGATCCTTTAAATTATATTCGAGCAATACCCCAACATCTTTCAAAACTTTCTATATAACAACGTTATTCACTATATAGTAGAAAGTCGCAACCTTAAATACTCACAAGTCATTAGTACCATGCAAAATTTATTTAACCAACAATTTGTATTCTATAGTTGTATCTCAATCACAATCTATCACTAACTCATATTACTATCATGTTTTGGCCCTCGTAATCTCCATAAAGTTAACCTTTTCCTCCATAGGACACCTAAACCTAGTTATATCAATCAGATCCAGGGGACTAACCCAAATTTTATAAACTCCAACTAAAATCTCCAATTGTATTCACCAAGTGTACTCACTGACTCTCTTTATTCATAAGTTTGTCATTCTGGCATCAACCACTCCTATAGAGATTTAAATAAAATTACTAGTCCTAGAACCCTCAAGATAGACTTCACTACCTAATGCATTAATATTGTACCGAAAATCCACCACCAAAAACTTTCTTAAAACAATGCTTAACCCAAGTCGTAGTAACAACTAGTTGATTTCTCATATGTGAATGCAACACCGAATCTCATTATCTGAACATGTCATACCACTAATAACTCCTTATATAGTTAGTATTTACACTTGACAATTGATTTATTCGTTTCCACATAACCCTAGTACCGTATTATGAGAGGCCGTTAAATGCCTCACTGGAACACATCTTACCTATCAAGAAGATCGTACACCATAGCCAAAATATTTCTATCCATTGAATTAATCCATAATACTATTAATTCATTCTTGGATCAGGTCGATGACAAAAATAACACACATCATAACTTTAACCAAGTAACCATCCATATATTGTAGTAGTCGTGTCATGACCTTTTATATATATATATATATATATATATATATATATATATATATATATATATATATATATATATATATATACACTAAATCAAATAAATAAATAAATTGTAATAGAGTTTCTTCCTTAAATTGACTAAGAAAAATTTCATCATTCGCTATACAACCTATATATGTTAGGAAAACTCTACTAACTGAATTTTCTAACCTAATGATGTTCATTTTCTAGTGTTCGTTACAAAACTTCTTGCCTGCTGTCAGATATCTAAATAAATTACAAAAATTTTACCTTATAGGCGGCAACACATATCTTCCATTTCTCTACATTCAGGAAACCATCTCTCTTCCCTTCGCTCAAAGTTTAGGTATATAATGGGATAAAGAAGCTAGAAAAAAAATGATGTTTGCCTTTACTAATCGACACTCAATATGAGACTCACCAATTTTGCGTATCCTCGAAATTAGTGTGTCACAAACTCAACACTAAGCCTCTCCACTTTATTCATTTTTGAAGCAATTCAAAACAATAAACAATGAGAGCCTAAACATCTTCAAAATCAATGCCCATGAACAATGAGGGTTTCAACTTTATGACCTCAATAATAAAAAAATCATGTTGATCACTTGTTATTATAGGTCTATATTCAATCGATAAAATATATGAATTTCGAAGGACATACATTTTTTTCCAGTGTTGTTAATTCAATTATAACACTCTAGTACTAACCATATGTGAAATAGAGTGAAGAAGTTCAAATACCAATTTGTATCATCTAGATACCAATTGGATGCAAGTAGTAGCACGAAAGAAAGAAAGAATGGACTTTTCCTAAAGTCATATAGCCTCTCGAAGAAAAGTAAAGGCGTCCTCATACCGTTTTGCAAGACTCTACTAGACTTGTCCGTATGTGATGAGATCACCGAACCTAAGGCTCTGATACCAAGTTTGTCACGACCCAAAATGAGTCGTGAGTGACATCCACACTTAACTACCTAGGTGGACGAACCAAGAAATTCAAATCC
Source organism: Solanum lycopersicum (assembly GCF_036512215.1). NCBI lineage: Eukaryota > Viridiplantae > Streptophyta > Magnoliopsida > Solanales > Solanaceae > Solanum > Solanum lycopersicum. The sequence goes on from NC_090804.1 coordinate 40,514,802, forward strand.
CAACATGTACCTATAATTCAACTGCGAATAACAAAATATTGCGGAAGCTCCAAAATTTATTAACTAGCGTTTCCCAATAACCTGAAAGTCATCACAACAAGGACATCTTATCTCTAATTACTAAGTCTAAGAATATAGGACATTATGTCATGACCGAAAGAATCAAACACGAGCTTTAATGAATAGGTCACCCTGGAACTTCATATGCGGGAGGCTGGCTAGAGCTGAGGGAAATCTGAAGTCATAGGTACACTCGCTGCATTTCATAAAAGTAAAACAAAGAAAAACACAAGTAAGACTCAGTACAAGGGCAACATGTACTGAGTAGATATCATCGGCCAACCCAAAATAGGAACTAATATACAATAAATAATAGTATGGACTTAACTATAGCACTTAACATGTGATAAACAACAAACAACATGAACAAGTATCAACAACATTAAAGTAAGCTTGTAATAAGTCAATGATATCAAGATCACACATGAGGACTCATGCCTCCAAACCAAACCATTTTGGGAGTTCAGTTCTTTGACATTGAGTATCTTCCATTAATTCAACATGTTTTTACTTTAATATTATCGTGTCGGAACATGACACTCTGATCCAAGAATACTGTTCGGAACATGACACTCTGATCCAAGAATACCGTGTCGGAATATGACACTCCAATCCAAGAATACCGTGTCGAAACGTGACACTCCGATCCAATAATACCATTAATTTATCATTTAATATCACCACTTTTTCATTCATTAATAATATTTCATCGAGCCTTCTTTATTCAAAGCATTTATTTGATAGATATGATATAAGAGTATACATTCCACGGTCTCGGGATTTCAGACCAATTATAAAACACACAACCAAGCCTCACAATCACACAATCAACTACATAGAAAACTTCACAATATCATTCAATGCATATCAGTCACTATTAAGAGTTTACTATCAAAAAACATAAATCATAACCTACCTTCATTTGAAGCACCGAAGTGAACAAGCTACTTCTCCACTACTTTTCCTTTCCTCAATGCCTCTGAAGTCTTCCAATCTATCAAGTATATATATGCATAATTCTATGTCTAAGCCTAAACCCAAACGCTCACCTAATTCTATAATCAATTTCCTAAAGTTCAAACTTATATATGTCTTAATTCTCCGATTAGCATAACTTTAACAAAATTTAAATGATTCGATGCACCTAAAATTTAATTATCTATTCCAAAATATTTAAACTTAGTCATAATATAATAACTAATGAAAATAACTTTAATGTAATCCATATAATATACTATACCTTATATTTAACGGACAAGGGCCTAAAATACCCTTAAAGTATTGAAAATGGTACAAAATTACCCTTCATCCATATATTGTCTCCAAAATGCCCTTTTCATCCACCTATTGGCTCGAAAATACCCTTGTCATCCACCTTTGTGTTCAAAATTGACCATTTTTTTAATTGTTTTAAAATTAAACTCTTGAAATATTTTTTAGAATACTTGGCGTTTAATTATTGATTATAATTATAATTTATTAATATAATATATAAACCAACCCACTACCCACTCATTACTAACTAAACCTCACCCAATTAATAGTTCAATTATAATATCAAAATCGTCATAAACACTACTAAAACAAGATGAAATTATAGATTTCTGAAAATGACATTCAAAATTATTCGAGTCCGAATCGGAGCCCCAATTAAATTTAGGTTGAGCTGCTTATTTAGGAAGACACTTTCTTTCAAAATAGAATTAGAAATTTATAATTAAAGGCAAAGAAGTAATACATTCTGAATTGATTCATGCACTTTTTTAAATATAATTTTATAAATATTTATGATTTGTTTTAAAACTTTAATATATTATTTTGAAAAACAGTTACCTATGAAGTAACATCACATAATTGAGCCGTAAGAATAATTAAGATGAACATAGTCAGACTTGTATGTTTATTGGTGATTTTTATTTAGCCACTTGAATATATGATAATTTATTTCTATAATTTTTAAAAACACTCAATTGGCAGTAGCTTGCATTAATAATGTGACGGGTTCATTAATTTAGAGGGATTTAATTATTAATGGGGTAGGTAGTGGATTGAGTTATAAATTATACTAATAAGTTAAATTATAACATATAGTTGAGCGCCACGTATTTTAAAAAATATTTAAATCGTTTAAATATAAAACCGTTAAATAAGTGGTCAATTTTGAACCAAAAAGTGGATGAAAAGGGTATTTTAGATCCAATAGTTGGGTGGAAAGGGTATTTTGGGACCAATAGGTGGATGAAGGGTAATTTTGTACCATTTTCAATACTTTGAGGGTATTTTAGGCCCTTTTTCCGTATATTTAATTACCTATCTTAATATATCAAAACTTGATTCATAATACCATAACTAATGAAAATAAAAACCAACGCCACGTAACAAAATTATCGTGTCAACCTCATTATGTGCAGAAAGAACAAACCTTTAAATTTAAATTTAATGCCAAATCACTTTGGTATTAATTTCCCACTATAAATCAATTATCACTTATACCAATAATATGCCTAAGAATTTCCTAAATTAGATTATTTATTTTTCAGCCTTAACCTCTTGTCAGCACTGAAATTTATCTCATTCTTATAATATTTCCTAAAAGTTCAATTTCGACGTGATTTAGTTTCTGAGTTTCCAATTTAATTTATCAAATTTTCTTTTACAACCCACATCCTAGTAATAGTAAAATAATATGATATAGACTAATATATTAATTTAAATATGATGAATGATTACCTCAAGAACTCACGCTTTTCTTCTTAGTTACCGCACACGTAAGTTTTCTCCCCTTAAATTCTTATTGTTTCCGCAGAATATTTACTCCTTAATTATTATATAAGACTAATTATAAAAGTGTGAAAATAACCCACTATTAAGTTTATATTTATTTTTTTAATCACCAACTAAATTAATTATTAAATCTACCTTTTTAAATTCATTAAGTAAGAAACTAACGTATTTAAAGTCTATAAAAAAATATTTTATGAAGTAAAAAGATCTAGTACTCAAAATGACCAAATGGATCGTTACAACGTTATAGAAATACTAAGGATTTTAAAATTTTAACCTGGAGAAAAGATTCAGAATCTGTTTTTAGCACTGGTGATCGCATACTTGATTGTTATCGAAGTTCGTTTTCACCAAAGACTGCCAAAGCTCTTGTTTGTATTCAATAATTGTTATGTTTAACATCTACAAAATGCAATATTGAAGATGTTTTACAAGATATGCAAAATCTTAAAATAGTTGAAAAAGGTATTATTTACAACTTACTAGTTATCTCTTCTCGTTTCTTTTGTTGTTTCTGGAATTTTGATTTCAAAAACTTGAAACAGTTGCAAAAGGTACTACTTTACATCTTATAATTCTTTCTTCTAGTTTATTTTGACTCTTAAAATTTGATTCATAATAGAATTTTTACTTATCTCTTATTTCTTTTCTGAGGAAAAAAAGTTAGATTATATTTATGTTTGTAAATATTACCTAATATAGTGTATTTTTTGTTGACAATATCCGGACACTACTTTGAGCACTGAGATATTTAGATCTCAAGTTAAGCTAAAGAAGATGATAATTAATCACTTTGGAACATTGACTTTTTTTTGATTTACTGGAAAAAAATTCTTAGCTGCCACAACATACAAGATTCAATATGTTATATTTATCTCCAAGAAAACTCTGCTAGTATCGATTTTTCAATACATATATAAATTGCTTTTTATTTTTAGAAATAAGTCTTCTAACAACATAATGAATATTTTTAATCCTCTTTCAATTGTTCTATGACTAGTATTGCTCAATAAAATTTATAATATTTTTTTCTATAGATTATTTATGTACTATGAATTTGTGTCTATCGAGATGCATATTCCCTCAGCAAACTATATACTTTCAAATAGAAATAACTAAAAAAATTTGAACCAAATTGAAATAAACCAACAATAACCAAACCGATGATTATTTTGATTATTTTATTTGATTTGGTTTTACAAATTTAAAAACCAATTAATTTTGATTTGATTTTAATTTAACCAATAAGCGATTCAAACCGAAGTATAAACACCCCTAATGATAGTATATATAGTAAAACTATTAAACTTAATTTTGTATCAATAAAGTCATTTAATTTATAAAAATTCTCTTAAAACTCACTCAATCAAGATTGTAATAAAAAATATCTTACTTGACAAATAAATAATTCTTATGTCATATAAATATTAATATAATAAACAAAAGATTTAAAAATATCCTCGAACTTATACGAATAGTGCACATTTGTCATTTGTTTGTGAAAAGAAACACCATTTCGGACTATATTTGGACCACGGATGCCCTCCAAACTAACGGATGTCCACATAAGTCATTTATCACCAACATGATAATCCGGCGTGACAAAATGGTTTTAAATTACCCTCAAACTATCAAAATTAGCTCACTTTTACCCTTAATTTGCTTTTGGTATTGAATAAAACACATAAATCTTTAATTTTTGGAGCATTTAATGAAATCTTCTTATTTTGGTGGGTTTATACGTTTAGTAGAATTTTTGTTTATGCCAATGCTATTTTTTAAAGAAATAAATTGTAGGTTCACCTAATTATTTTGAATTCAAATGATTATAAGTGGAAAAGAAAGAATCATTTACTTAAAATACATTATAAAATCATCACAGATTAAGTTTGAGTTTAAAATATATGTAAAAATTAGGCAAATCACATAGTCTAAGGGACAATTTACATTCTACCCCTAGTGTTTCCATATTTACAAAAAATTTCTTTTTTATAGTAATTCAGATACTTAAATTGACATAACAATACTTAAATTATAGCAGGCGCATACTTTAATAATTAGTTTGTTGTTAACAGTTACGACATAAAAAAAAGACATTTATCCCACGATTCAGATTGACGTTTAACAAATTTAGCATCTAATATGCATAAACATCTACCTAATTTATGGCATTATTGAATTTCAAATGGTGAAAACTTCCCATTGTGCTTCGAAAAAAAACGTCGAGCTTGTTTAAAAAAATTTGAAACGCAGTTTGTGAAGATTCAAAAAATGAATATTTCGATCTTGTGAAGACATTTTGGAATATGAGAAAGTGTTGTTGTATATGAGCGATACAAAAGTGATTGGATAGTGGTTGACGAAAATATTTCGTTCATGAATCTTATTTTAGCAATTGTGGCTAAGCTGTGTATTGATGAATCAAAAAAAATATCGAGATTAGATATGTTGTTGAAGGTAATTCGTCTCCATTGTGTATTCGGACTGATATGAGTTTGAAATTGTACATAGAAATTAAGAAACATGAGGTGAAATTTGGAATATATCCTCCATGCATAGATACATCAGATAAAGGTGTTGAAGAGATACTAAATTTTGATGCAACAACAAGTACCATCGTGTGTGTTGAGGATGAAAAAAATGACGCAAAGGCTCTCAATATTGCTAAATCAAAAATTGGTGATACATATTTCATACCGGAAATGGATGTTCAAAAATATATATCAGATACCGAAATTTCAGTTGTGGAAGAGAATCAAATGTACAAGGATAAGTCAACTCTAAAAAAGGTAATGAAAAATTGCAAAATAAAGAATAATTTCAATTTTAAAGTTAAAAAGATCTGATAACAAAAGATATGTTATACAATTATATATTAAGATTCTTAATAATATTTATTTTGTCTGTGATATACTTAGCATGGTACTCTAATATTATCTGTTAGGTCTAATTGTATAATGTATGTCGTTCGTTTCTATATTTTTCACATTATGAATGTATAAATTAATAATGATTAAATTTGTGATTACTCTACATAATAAAGTATCAAAATGTGATACATTTATTATAAAAGTATCATTTCTATTGTGAAATTGAAATAATGTATTGTATTCTAATTTTTTATTTATTTATTTATTAAAACAGTCAGCCTTAGCAAATAATAAATATATGTTATGTAAATTGCAGCTACGTATTAGTTTCTCATTCAGATGATTGTTGTTGGAAATTGAAGGCCTTTGTTAGAAAGAATTCAAAGACATTCATAGTGAGATACTTTAATTGTGAACAAACATGTACAGTGAGGGATAGGGTATTAAATAAGGTACAAGCTACTGTTGGATTTGCTAGTGGTGTGACAGCTCCAAAATTAGGGAATCATAAAAGAAAACATACTCCGAACGATATAATTGAGGATATTAGGGGAATGTATGGCGTTGATATTTCTTGTCAACAAGCATGGCGGGCTAAAGAGCGTGCATTGGACCTTATAAGGGGTAAACTTGCTGATGGATATAGAAACATGCCACGATACATATATATGTTGGAAACTGTGTATCCAAATTCACATATAAGGATGAACAAGTCTGAATACAACGAATATATGTATCTTTTCATATCATTAAGGCCAATGATGTGATGATTTGAGTTCTGTAGGCCAGTTGTTGTTGATGCTTCACATCTTAGTGGAGCTTATTGAGGGACATTTGTGATTGCTAGTACACTCGATGGAGCAGGTATGCCATGTTGCTTATGAATTTATTTATTATTATCTTAATAGTAAGACATTATTTATTCTATAATGTTTTGTTTTTCTATATTAAGATTGAATATTGCCTTTGCGTACGGAATTGTTGTCACAGAAAATGATTGTTTATGGACATGATTCTTTCAACAGTTTATGAATGAATTTGGTGAGAGGGGAAACATGTGTGTTGTATCTGACAGAAACGAAATCTTAAAGAAAGATGTAAGTATTGTTTATCCAACTGTTCCTCATTTTGCATGCATATGACACCTCTGAAAAAATGTGTGTTCAAACTATAGGAGAAGCAGGACCATTCTAAGTTATCTGTTTACTCAATTGCAAAGGCTTATAGAAAAGAGTATTTTGAAACATTGATGGCTAAATTGGATAAAATAGATGGAAGGAAAAAAAAACTTCAAGATGCTGGGTATGAAAGGTGGTCTATGTATCATGCAACAACGAACCAGGGGAGAATGATGACTTCAAATGTACCTGAATGTATCAATGGTTGCCTTGTTGATGCATGACAACTACCTATTATAGACTTTTTGGAAGAAGTTATAATTCTATTTGGTTCTTGGAATTGCGAAAATAGAGAAATAGTTTCTTATACAAAAGAAACATTGGGGAGGAGATTTGAAGAAATATTTGTTTTAGACGAGTCAAAAAGTGCAAAAATGAAAGTACGTATTTGTATTATCTTTATTATATTATTGTTTAACAAAAATGAAAAAAAAACGTGTTGTATGTCTCTAATTTTAAAAAAATTACAGGTTGTTGCATCTTCTGAGTTTATTTTTTCAGTGTATGAAGGTGGGATAAGATATATTATTTTCTTGAGAGGAGAACTTGTTCATGTAGAAGATTTCAACATGACGAGATACCTTATCCCCATGAAATAGCCATCTTAAAGAAGAACAATATAACAGATGTACACCCCTACTACTCTGATTAGCATAAACACTATGCATTAACAAATACTTATGCAATTTCAATAGAACTAATGCTAGACAAAAGTGATTGCACTGCTCCGCACTTGTAACGACCCATTTCTTCAATTTGAGAAATAGAGCATTTTATTTCATAAAGGACTCCTTCGATAGATTCTAAATTTTTTTTTGGACTATTTGTAATCATATTATAAGATTAGTAGGGTAGTTTTAATAATTAATTTAGTTGGTGGTTAAAGAAATAACATTATAATTTATAGTGGGTTATTTTCACACTTTTATAATTATTCATTAATAATCAGGGTTCCTATCTTGAGTCATAAACTCAAAAGGAACTTAGCTATGGCGACACGATTCGCAGGAGGCGCATGAGCTCCCCAGGTAGAAACTTCAATACTTGAATTTGTGTATTGCTAATATGTTAGAATGAAAATATTATTTTAATATTAAGTATTAAATTAGTCAATTGTGTTTAATCCCTATAAAAGTGTAGGACAATAACTAGTTGTATATATGTTGATTGTTTATTTAGGCGAGAATGCATTATATTGTTATTTTATTAGACAAAAATTACAGGTGGGTACATATGTTGTTACAATTGAAACGTGGGACAATATTTAAAATTTATTCGTTAAAGGGAAATTGTTTAATGATTAAAGTAATGTAAATTATTATTAAAGCAATAAGTGGACTACAGGTATAAAATTTATAAAATTGAATTGTCATTGTTATTTTCGTGATTCTGAATGGATTTCGTCGGTTTTGGTGTGATATTGATTTCCCTTGGTTAGTTTATTTGGCAGGTTAATCTGTTGGCTCGTACTTAGCCCTACTAGTTTTCTTCTTTGTTTTCCTTTTGTGAAATGCAGCGAGTGTACCTATGACTTTTGATTTCCCTCAGTTCTAGCCAGCCTTCCGCATATCAAGTTCAAGGGTGAGTATCCATTCAAGCTCGTGTTGGATTCTCTCAGTCATTACCTGATGTCGTTATTTTTCGGAGATGAATTAATTTATTTCACTTATTTTGGTGTCTTTGATACTCTTAGACTTAGTAATTGGAGATTAGATGTCCTTGTTGTGATGAATTTCAGGTCTTGGAAAACGATAGTTAATAAATTTTGAAGCTTCCACACTATTTTGTTATTCGCAGTTGAATTATTGGTACATGTTGGGATTTGAATTTATTGGTTTGTGCACCTAGGTAGTTAAGTGTGGATGCCACTCACGACTCATTTTGGGTCGTGACAAACTTGGTATCAGAGCGTTAGGTTCGTCGATCTCATCACACAAGGACAAGTCTAGTAGAGTCTTGCGGAACGGTAAAGGGACGCCTTTACTTTTCTTCGAGAAGCTATAGGACTTTAGGAAACTTCATTTCTTCTTTCTTTCGTGCTACTACTTGAATCAAATTGGTATCTAGGTGATACAAATTGGTATCTGAACTTCTTTACTCTATTTCACATATGGTTAGTACTAGAGTGTTATAAATTGAATTAATAACACTAAAAAAAAATGTGTCCTTTGAAATAGATATATTTCCTCAATTAACTACAAGGCCTGTTATGACTAGTGATCAACATGATTGTTTTTTTGTTAAGTTGATAAAGTTGAATTATTCATTAGTATTGATTATGAAGATGCTTATGCTTTCATTGTTGATTGGTTTGAGTTTTGCCATAAAATGAATATCGTGAAATGGCTTAGTGTTGAATATTGACTTACTAGTTTTGGAGATACGCAAAATGTGGTGATAGTCACGTATTGAGTGTCGATTAGTAAATGCACTACTTATGACTTATGGTAAAATTTTCTCGCTTCTTCATCCAATTATATACCCCAAACTTTGAGTGATGGGAAGAGAGACGGTTTCCTGAATATAGAGAAACGAAAGCTATGCGTTGCAGCCTATAATGTAAACCTTTTTTTACTTTATGTAGATATCTGACAACAGGCGAGAAGTTTACTAAGCAAAAAATATAAAATGAACATCATTAGGTTAGAAAATTCAGTTAGTAGAGTTTTTTCTAACATATATAGGTTGTATAGCGAATGATAAAATTATGTTGAGGCAATTGAGGCATAATATCTTTTATGATTTCATAGATTGTGTGTGTGTGTGTGTGTGTGTGTGTATATATATATATATATATATATATAAGGTCATGATTGACTACTACAATAATACTAATGCTATCGGTGTTTACTTGTTTAAAGTTATAGAGTGTGATATATTGCTTTGGATGAGAGACCAAAAAGATTTAATGGCGTATTGTAGTCACTTAATGGGCAAAAATTTATTTGAGTAAATTTTTAGCGAGGGTTTGATGTATTCTAGTGGTGGAATTAATGGACTTTTATGGTGTGGTACTATAGGTATATGAAAATGGATATGTCGATTATCATATGAGAATACCAACTACTTAAGGAGTTACTAGTCGTATGACATAGTCAGATAATAAGATTCAGTGTTGCATTCACATTTGAGAAACCAACTAGTTTATTACTATGGGCGCTTGGATTGAACACTATTTTTTTAAGGAAAATTTTAGTGGTGAATTTTTTGTACAATATTGATACATTTAGGTTCTGAAATACATCTTGAGGGTTCTGAATGAGGAGCAGTGATCTTATCTTAAGTTTCAAGGGATAGGTTGATACTAGAATGACAAACTTATAGGGGAAGAAAGTCCTAGTGAGTATACTTTGGGTGGATTAAATTGAAGATTTTAGTAAGAAAGTGCATATATAATTTGTTAGTCCCTTCATTTTGATTACTATATCTGAGTTTAAGGTGTCATGTCGAGGAAAAAAAATTAACTTTGTGGTGATGAAAAGGGCGTACAAAGCATGATGTTAATAGGAGTAAGTGATGGATGGTGACAGAGATTCAAATTATAGAATACAAATTGTTGGTCAAAAAATTTTTGTATGGTGATAAAAACTTGCGAGTATCTATGGTTGAGATTTCTACTATTTAGTGAGTAATGTGGTTGTATAAAACTTTTTTTGGGAGATGTTAGGGCACTACTCGAATTGAATTTACTGAAGCTAGAGTCATAATGAAAATAAAAAAATGAATTGTAGGGCAACCTTTAGACAGAAGTGAGAGCAAAAATAATTTTTTTCTCTCAAATTGTAAGGGGTAAAGGGGTATTTTCAAAGGAGTTGAAAAAATTGAATTTAGTGAAGCGTGATTCCACCTGTTTTTCTCTGGTTATGATAATAGTGTCACATGTTCATCATATTGGTCAAAAACGATTGGAAAATACTTGAGAAAAGAATGTACATACATTCAACTTGAATGTGACGATAAATTCTTTTGTGATTTTGAGTTTAGTAATGAGTACTATTGAGTTTTTTGCAAAGGATATGGTAAAATCTATGAATAGGCGATCAATGATAAGTTAAGATACACGAATTCCTAAAAATCTTCAAGGTATGAGCTAATTTTGATAGATAAGGGAATTTGGTTATATGGTTGAAATCACCGTTTAAGTTCCTTATTTTAAGTTGACATTCATGGTAGTATTAGTCAAGATATGAATCATTAAGGTAATAAATGATTAATCCCGTGGTGTATTGGGTAACTGGAAGAATCTGTGCGTGTTTTGAGTCGTAAAGTTTGTTACAGTGATTGTTAAAGGAGATAAGGAAGAGTTTTCCTCGGAGTTTTGATTTAGAGTGTGAAGTAAAACGTCATGATTTGTTGGTAAAAGAATGAGATCGGTCAGCGAGTTAGAGAGAAATAATTATGATATATTGAAGGGCCGAGATATTTAAAATTTTGCACCATGAGAAGATTAGAGAAAAGTAAAAGGAATAAGACCTCTCGTATAAACCCTTGGGGTGAAGTTGAAGGTTGTATTAATTATATTTCTATTTTTATTTTCTATGAGTTTTGACATGACTGTGAGGTGTGAACTAGAAATTTGTCATCGACTTTTATAAAGATTGAATTTTGATTTGGGTGACAAACAGTGAGGTATGAAACATTTAGAATTTTACGTGGGGTTAGATTGTTTAAATTGACATAGATGAGTTAAGAATGATGCACAAGGTGAGATATAGTTCTACATGTTTATTAGAAATTTAGAGTTGAATTAATACTACTCTATTGATGGGACTCATAGAAAGTTATGATGTGATACATAGATATTTGATGGTGAATAGACGTTATGAGCTTATAGTATAAACAATATTTTAAGTGATAAAAAATTTCCCTAAGTGTTGGCATGAGGTATGCGATGACTTAAAATGGTATCTAAAGCATGATATGTGGATGTGGTGTGGAGTTGACTTTGAGTGTGATTTAATAATTTTATCTCGATGAAAATTTATAGTTTTTCGATAGACTTAAGATTTATCTCATCGTCGATACTATGTTTAGGTATGTATGTTGGAATGTGAGGGCCATCGTAGTTTTGTCATTCTTTAGGTTTGGTTATATAATAGCTACTAATCTAGCATTTTGACAATGTTGTTATTGGTCATGTATGCTTGGATGTATAACTCGATGGTTGGTTACTTGATCATTTTATTCTTTGGGTTATATATATTGATCCTCCCTTGATGAGTAATTGATGTTTAGAGATAATAATTAAATCACATAGGCTTGTGATGAGATTGTATTGTGAAAAGGGAAATCTTGATTTGTGCATTATGAATGTCTGGTGGTTGGTTAAAGTCCACTTCTAATTGTAGCCCCTATTGATTTAGAATTTTATCATGGTTATGTAAGATAATATTTGTCCTGGTGGTTGTGTCAAGGTCTAGATGGAGAAATGATCAATTGAAGAGTCCATTGTTTGAAATAGTTTTGTTGTTAGTTGAGTCTATATACAATAACAATTATCACTAGAGTAGTGAGATAGACCCATTTGAAGCATTGTATGTGAAGAAGTGAAAATCTTCAATTGGTGGGTTTGATAAATTTGATATAAAACCTTGGGTACTAATATTTTGAAAGAATTGTTTAGACAACTCTCCTATCTTACCATCACCTTCCTTTGATCGTTTGAGGACGAACGATGGGTAAATTGGTATCTATTGTAATGATCCATTTGTTCAATTTGAGCAATAGAGCATTTTAATTCATAAAGGACTCCTTCGATAGATTCTAAATAAACTTTTTTGGACTATTTGTAATTATATTATAAGATTAGTAGGGTAGTTTTAATAATTAATTTAGTTGGTGGTTAAATAAATAACATTATAATTTATAGGAGGTTACTTTCACACTTTTATAATTATTCATTAATAATCAGGGTTCCTATCTTGAGTCATAATAACTTAGCGATGGCGACACGATTCGCAGGAGGCGCATGATCTCCCCAGGTAGAAACTTCAATACTTAAATTTGTGTATTGCTAATATGTTAGAATAAAAATATTATTTTAATATTAAGTATTAAATTAGTCAATTGTGTTTAATCCCTATAAAAGTGTAGGACAACAACTAGTTGTATGTATGTTGATTGTTTATTTAGGCGGGAATGCATTATATTGTTATTTTATTAGACAGAAATTACAGGTGGGTACATATGTTGTAACAATTGAAATGTGGGACAATATATAAAATTGATAGGTTAAAGGTAAATTGTTTAATGATTAAAGTAATGTAAATTATTATTAAAGCAATAAGTGGACTACAAGTAAAAAATACAAAATTGAATTGTCATTGTTATTTTCATGATTCTGAATGGATTTCGTCGGTTTTGGTGTGATATTGGCTTCCCTTGGTTAGTTTATTTGGCAGGTTCATCTGTTCTTCCACTTATATCATGACAGTGGTAGCTTTACCATCTTATAAAGAAAAAATTTGATATATTGAATTAAATATAAGGTGTAGTTATTATAAGGTGTAGTACATGAAAGTTATGCTAATAGAGACTTACCTTTAGGTTTGAACTTTAGGAACTTGATTATAGAATTGGGATATTTTTGGGTCTAAGCTAGACATATAATAACATAAGTATTTATAGGATTGTTAACTTACAAACTATGCATATACACTTGATAGATGGGAAAGGTTCGAAAGCATTGAGGAAAGGAAAAGCATTGAGAAGTAGTTGGCCGACTTCGATTCTTCGGTTGAGGTAGGTTATGGTTTATGCTATTTGATAGTAAACTCTTAATAGTGAATGACATGCATTGAATGATATTATGAAGTTTTCTATGTACTTGATTGTGTGATTGTGTGGCTTGGTCGTGTGTTTTATAATTGGTCTGAAATTCCGAGACCGTGGAATGTATAATCTTAAACCATCTCTATCAAAGTGATGCCTTGAATAAAGAAAGCTCGATGAAATATTATTAACGAATGGAGAAGTGTTAGATACTAAATGATAAACTAATGATATTCTTGGATCAGAGTGTCACGTTTCGACACGGTATTCTTTGATCAGAGTGTCACGTTCCGACACGGTATTCTTGGATCGGAGTGTCACGTTCTGACATAGTATTCTTGGATTGGAGTGTCACATTCCGACACGATAATATTAATGAAAAAATATGTTGAATTAATGGAAGATACTCAATCTCAAAGAACTCAACTCCCGAAATTGTTTGGTTTGGAGGCATCAGTCCTCATGTGTGATCTTGATACCGTTGACTTAATACGTGCTTACTTTATTGTTATTGACACTTGTTCATGTTGTTTGTTGCTTATCACATGTTAAGTGCTATAGTTGAGTTCATACTATTATTTTTTGTATATTAGTTACTATTTTGGGTTGACCGATGATACTTACTCAGTACATGTTGCCTCGTACTTAGCCCTACTAGTTTTCTTCTTTGTTTTCCTTTTGTGAAATGCAGCGAGTGTACCTATGACTTTTGATTTCCCTCAGTTCTAGCCAGCCTTCCGCATATCAAGTTCAAGGGTGAGTATCCATTCAAGCTCGTGTTGGATTCTCTCAGTCATTACCTAATGTCCTTTGTTTTCGGACACGAATTACTTTATTTCACTTATGTTGGTGTCTTTGATACTCTTAGACTTAGTAATTGGGAATTAGATGTCCTTGTTGTGATGACTTTCAGGTCTTGGAAAACGATAGTTAATAAATTTTGAAGCTTCCGCAATATTTTGTTATTCGCAGTTGAATTATTGGTACATGTTGGGATTTGAATTTCTTGGTTCGTCCACCTAGGTAGTTAAATGTGGATGCCAGTCACGACTCATTTTGGGTCGTGACAACACTGTATTTTGAAAGAAGTCGTCTTGCTACCTAGATACAAAAAGATGTCTGGGAGACCAAGAAAAAAGAGAAAGAAAAATCTAGATGAAAAGTTAACAACAAAAATTAATTGTTGTGGACGTTGTGGACAAGAAGGTCACAATAAAAAAACAAGTACCTTCTTTCCAAAATATTCTTGATGATTTTTTTTCTTGTTTTATGTTTCATGTGTAATAATATTTCTGGATATTTTTAATTTGCCAAAAAGATTTGAACTTTTTCATTTGATATGATTAAAATCATGTGAATGTTTCAAGTTACAAAATGTATATTGATACTAAATATATCAAATTTTGATTGTATTATATAAAGTGTAAAGACATTGACAAATTTATGACTTGTTTATTCTCATTTACATAAAATTATTAATATATAATGGATCTGATAACAAAATATTGTTATCTGATGCAAAATAATAAGCGATACTCTATATATATAGAGTATTATATGATTCAACATGATGAACAATATCACATATATATTCGTTAAATAATTTGGCATTAATTGTTAAATATACACAAATTATTTTATAATTATTAAATATGTATCATATACGTAATAATACTATAGATTTTGTGTATCTGATTGTAATATATTATTGTACATTTTGATTTACTAGAAAATTACGACATTTGGAGTAAATTATTTTGTATCAGTTTTCCTAATAATTATGTAAATATAGTATCGGATATACTTTGAACAAAGTTTATATGGCATCATCATTTATTTTGTAGATCTTACGTTTACAAAAGTTATTTATATGTACTATTAATTAACTTATATAATTGGAGGAAAAAAGTTGACAAAATTATTACGTATAATAAATATATATAGATTATTGTATGATTCAACCTGCTGAACGATACTAAATATATTCATTACATAATTTTTTTATTAATTGTTAAAGATACACAAAAAATTTTTTATACTAAAATATGTATCATATACTTAATAATACTGTGGATATTGTGTATCTGATTATAATATAGTATCAGGTATACTGTGAACAAAGTTTATATGGTACCATCAATTATTTTGTAGATCTTACTTTTACAAAAATAATTTATAGTTACTGTTAATTAACTTATATAGTTGGAGAAAAATACTTGACAAAAGAAATTATTTAAATTAATAACTACTTAGTAAGATTGTACATAAAAGAGAAGTTATAATACAAAATATTAATCAACATAAGTTCAACATAAGTATAACACATTATTATACTAGAAAGCAGAAGTGCATAGACCCCAAAAGAGGATAGTGAGTTGGGCTACTCAGACTTCACCCTAACACTCACTTTCCATTCACCCTACCCCAACAAAAAAGCATGCAATTGTCCCCAATGCATAAAAAAAATCTAAATATTAGAGTGGTAGGTGAAGCAAACCTGTGGCGCAAAGCGCCGTCGATTCAACAAGCTGGTGGGTCTGGTTCCCCGGAACCCACATCCTCTGCAAAGTGGACACCCTCAGTGGTTTCCTCAGCAACACCCGCACCATCAGTAGTGCCTCCTGCTGTCTCTACAGTGCAGGAGCTAGACACCCCAGCCACTATCTGCGATGCTCTGATTTGGTGTGCCTCCGCCTCAGCAAGTGAGGCTCTCCTCGCAGCCTCCATCTCTCGGCGCTCCTTCTTCCTTGCTCGCGCCTCATCCTCTGCTCGACCCCTACGCCTCTTTGCACTCTCTCGAGGGGGAGGTGGTGGAATTTCAGTAGTAAACAGGGCCGCCAATACTGTGTCCTCAGCAGGCTCGACAGAAGGGACCTCAGAATTTTGCACCCTCGCCTCTAGTATCGTGTCGATGTCTGCACGAAGACTGTCGACTGCAGCCTGAATAGTCGACACATCTACCGGAGGTGCTGGTCGAGCTAACACTCTCAACTCAAAGGCATCTAGGCGCTGGTTAACCTCAGCAATCTTCCGCTCGGTAAACTGCCGCATCTTCCTCTCTAGACGCGCTTCAGACTCAGTAATCGACTTCTGCATCCACGACTGGATATGGTGCAGAAGAGTTGCCATTTGTGCCTCAAGTTTTTGGACCCTAGCAAGCGGGACCAGTAACAGTAGAGGGGCTGTGCGCGACGAGCTCGGGGCTGGGCTACTACCCGGGATAGACTCGACCGGGGTAGTGTCAGTGGACGCGTGTGTAGCTGCTCGGGCCTGGGCTACCGTATCCGCAAGATCATCAGCAAGTGGTGGCAGCTCTGGACGGGGCCCTCGACATGGGGCCAACTCATTGGCCTCATCTCTGATGAGGCCGACGTCAACGGTACCCTGCGGGGTCTTCAACTGATCTATGTGCCATATGGGCACACCTGCGGACCTGCAAAGGGTAAAGATCATACAGGAGAAGGGGTAGGTAGTAGTTACCTTGAATGCCCTCACGACAGTCCGTCATGCACAACTGTTCTGGTTGTTAGATACCCTATTCCTAAGGGTCTATCACTTTTTCCAAGTGTCCTTCAACGGACACATGCGACGGACCGTCATCCCCACGACGGTCCGTCCTTCACAACCATTCTGGTTGTTAGAGACCCTATTCCTAAGTGTCTCTCACTTTTTTCTAAGTATCCTCCAACGGACACATGCGACAGACCGTCATCCCCACGGTCCGTCCTGCACAACCGTTCTGGTTGTCAGAGACCCTGTTCCTAAGGGTCTCTTTTTTTTTCTTAGTGTCCTAAAACAGACAAGTATGACGGACCGTCGTACCCACGACAGTCTGTCCTGCATGACATTTATGATGATCAGAGACCCCTCTCCTAAGGGTCTCCATATTTTTTTCCAAGTTTCCTCAGACGGACACCTACGACGGACCGTCGTACCTGTGATGGTCCATCCTACACATACCGTCATACTTGTCAAAGACTCTCCTTCAGGGTTATCCATATAAACATAGTCTAAGTAAGACACGACGGACCCCATGACGGTCCGTCGTACTCACGATGAGTCGTTACCTGGTCCGTTATGTTTCACTTTGCTATAGCAATGTCATTTTATTTTAAGTTGAGGGTGTTGATATACCGTGGTTTCACGGTATAATTAATACTTTTTCCTTAAGTTTAGTGTGTCTGAAAGCCTTTTTTGTGCTAATTTTGATATAAGTTTCTCTTTGTTTTGCAGGAAATCTGTCCAAAGCTGAAAGCGGATATTTTGAGCGAAAAAATGAAGAACAGACTACCTACGGAGCTTATGATGGTCCGTCGTGCCTGTGACGGTCCGTAGGTGGCAGCGTAGAGAAGCTGCTGAACGAAGATGGGGAAGTCTGACCAAGTGTGGGATTACGAAGCTTGTGACGGTCATGGCTATAACGATCCGTCCTGCAGGTTCGTCGCGAAGATCAGAGAAGTGATCCCAGTACCCAGATTCCAAGAGTTGAAGTATTTTGAAACGAAGACCCTCGACGGACCGTTGTGCCTATGACGGTCCGTCACACTCGCCGGTGAGGGGAATGAAGAAAGCAGCAGAAGAAATTACACCAAGTATGTGACGACGGAGTCCACGACGGTCCATTGTGACCATGACGGTCAGTCGCGTGGTCCGTCGACCCAGCCACGTTTTGGCAGATTTCCAGTAATTTGAATCCTTTTTTAATTAGGTTTTTATTTTTTATAAATAATTTGAAAAACCTCGTTTTTGAGGTTAGACTCTGCTAGATTAGACATCATACTATTAGACTTTGTGCATTAGTGTTTGATTTTTGGAGATTCTTACAAGTGATTTTTGGTGATTAATCACGCAAATTTTTGGACTTTATTCTTTCTCATTGAAGTAAGTACATGAATTCTTATTTAATATATTTGAATATTGTGTTTATGGCTATGAGTAACTAAACTCCATAACTAGGGTTGTGGGAACCATAGGCAAATAATGAGATAAACCCTAGCTAAAATAACAATTCTAGAATAGTGTCTTGCATGTATTAATAATTCTTTCTCTTAGAAGTTTTTTTAACGGATGATCAACGTTAGAACTCACCTTAATGCTACTTGCCGGACCAAGGAGGTAGATAATAGGAAAAAAATTATTAACATAGATTTAGTGTATACTATCTAATAGGCTAGTATTGATTGGTACGAGGTAATAACTTAGTCAAATATGGAATACGATGCTTAATATGAGGTAAAGATAAGGGTTAGGAAAGCAACACACGTAGCCGGACCAAGGTGCGGAGTGAAATTTTCTAGATGCCGGACCAAGGATTTAGAAATACATAACTTATCACTTTGCATGCAAGATACTAGGAAAGAATTGTTATAGTTAGAATTATCAAGTTATGAACCTGTGAGGAACACGTACACCCTAGTTACTTTGATTAATTGATTAAAACCCAAAATTAAAAGCTTTTAAGTGTCCCTTTCAAGTTCATTGTTTATTTTCACTTATTTAGAGATAGAACCCCCCTTTTTATGTTTTTACTTTCTAAGGAAGTCATCAATCGAACAATAGTAATAACAAGTTGAAGTTATGTCTAGACTATTTTCCTCGTGGGAACGATCCCAACCTCACTAGTTGGGTTATTTACTTGACTCGACCGCTTTACTTCTCATTTGAGAAGTAAGTTTGAGCGTATCATGTATGTCCCACAAATTTAGGAGACCAAGCTTAGGAAGATGAATAGAGATGGGAAGAGGGCTAGGCTGGAGCAACCAAGTCAACCTAAGTTAAAGAAGAGATTTACAATCAATATTCCCCTACCGTTAGCAATGATAGGGTGAAAAACCCAAATTCTCAAGGAGGGAGTAGAGGTGGCTCTACTTTTGAGAGGTCTAGACATATACAAGTAGAAAGCAACATTTGGGTAGGTGTTTTGACCGGTATACATGGGTGTCGAAAGAAAGTTCATAAGATGACAGATTTCCCAACCCTCAAGAAAAATTGAAGGATACCAACCAATCTCCTCGTGATGGTCCAAATCCTAAAGTCCCTGTGAGTCATAGTTACTTATGGTTGTTTTGATTTGTTCTTAGATGGGTTTACCCAAAGTGGGGGAGAATGAGTTGATTAGTAAGGTTGTTGATATCCTTATATTTTCCTTCTATTTTTATTTAAGCTTGAGACCAAAATTGTTAGTAGTTTATTATGTTTTGGGGTCTTGCATATGAATATGAGTTGCATGTATCCATATCTTATGAGTTCCTTTTATGATAATATGTTGCATTCTCTTGTTAATGTTATGATAAACTTAGTAATGGATCTATGTACTTCATATGCTAATGTGCGTCTAATAAGATTTCTTATTTGCCTCATAAGTTGTCATGTTGATAATGCCTATGTTTGATATGAAATTTATTGCACATTGAGTCTTATAATGATATAATGAGAATGTCTAAAGTTGGAAAAAGGTAGTTCCTCTATAATACAATGGAAATGATGAAGTACATGTTCACTATGAATCGTGGAAATAGTTCCCGATTGTTAGTATTGCCTTGAGTTCATAATGATGTGAAGTTGGTGTTTCTTGTAAGTTTGGTGCATTGACGATGAACTTGTACATTTTATGATGTCTATTGTGACCTTTTAGTTGAGTCTTTTACTCCCTGAATGTGTTTTAGTATCATTCGAGGACGCATATTTTCCAAGTGGGGGAGACTATAATGACCCTCAAAATGTTCTCAAAGTAGGGGATACTCACTGAATGAGTTTTGTTCTTTTGAAACATATGAACTAAGTATATTTTTGGAGTAGTATTGAGAAACGATATGGGGACAAGTTCATAATAATTCAAGTCTACATAAAGTATGTAGCCATCATGGTTAGAAAGGATCATACTTTTTAGATGATTCTTTAGTGATATTTATCATAGACTAGTGGATCCACTTAGTTGAGGAGTTCTATATAACAACAAGGTATATGATAGTTTTGACAGCCTGGGAGAGATGATGTATCATAACTTAGGATCATAGTGGTGGTTATCTGTTTAAGCAAATCCCACAATATTATATTACTTACTGTATGAGTAAAATGTGTTGTTATTGTATCTCATTAATATATTGAGTTATCACCTACTTTTTTAAAATACTTGTATAAACTGCACCATTTTCTTGTTTTTACTTTGCATTTAAGTTTAGTTATTCATGGGTTGAGTGAAGCCAAGGTAAGTGTTCTTTTCAGATTCCTTTCAAGCTTATGTCATGTTTAGTTTTCCACTTGCATACTCATATATTAAATGTACTAATTCCATTTTTCCTGCATCATTTTATGATGCAAACACAAGTAACAACCATCAGTATCCAGTGCCTCGTTGATGTAGTTGAGCACTCAGAGTCATTTGTTGAGTCTCCTTACAATACTAAAGACCCCTTTATATCATTTCATTTAGTACTCTAGTTATTAGGATGATCGAGAGTATTTTCCCGATATCTCCCTTAGTATTTAGACGCTTCATAGACATTTAATTATGAGTTTTTAAGCCTTTATTTCAGATTTTTTGCTATAAGACTTGAGTTGCCTTTTTGGCTAGTTTGAATGTTATCCTTAAACATTCTAAGTTTATTTATATCAATTTCTTTTATAAGTGCATTGTTTCCTTGTATTAATGTTTTAATCTTTCGCCAGACCAACTGTTCTTTTGGGTCCGACAATAATTCTTGAGTGCTAGACCCACTCAGGGTGTAGACTCGATCATGACAAACTTGATATTAGAGTACAAAATTCAGAAGTCATAGGTAGTCTATGAAGTTAGGTCTCTAGATTCATATTTATCGGTGTGAAGCGCGCCATATCGACAATTATTAAGCTGCAACATTTAGGAAATTCCTTCACTTCTTTAATACTCATTTAGGGCATTAGAGTTCCTTTGTATAAAGTTTATATCAAACTTATACTTGTGTATGTCTTTCAGTTGTTCATGCCTCTACAAAGAGATGTCCTAGGTAATTTTGCTATGAGAAACGTTGAGGGGAAAGGGGTACCTAATGCACCTAAAGTGCAACCCAGGAAGAGTTCACAATTGTTGAATGGGAAGAAATACAAAAGCTAAGTCTATATATGACCAACCAAGTTGGGAAACAGAGAGGCTCTCGAGAAAAAGAGCCTGATACTTTTAGGATCCACGAGTTCTTTAGGATGAATCATCCAAGCTTCTCTAGTTTAAGCACAATTGAGGATCCATAATATGTTGTTAAGGAACTGCACAAGGTATTTGAGTTAGTGAACATTGACGATGGTGAACAAGTGCAAGTAAATGCATTTAACGGAATAATGTTTCTTGGACTTGGTTTGACCGGTGGAAGAACGGTAGAGCTAAGGGAGAACAAATTTTGACTGGGGCTATGTTTAAGGTATATTTTTTGGGGCATTTCTTTCCACATGAACTGAGAGAATACAAGGTACGAGAATTCCTTTCCCTTAAGTAGGACTTACTAAGTTTTTATGCTTATAGTTTGAAGTTCACCCAACTTTCTCGGTATTCTCTAAAGATGGTTGCAGATATTAGAAGTCGGATGAGTCTATATGTTGCTGGATTGACCCGTGTGTCAAGAAAAGAAGGAAAGATGACTATTCTAATAAATAAAATGGATATAGAAAGATTTATGTTTTATGTGCAGCAGGTTGACAAAGAGAAGCTGAGGGATATTGATGAGTTTATAAATAAGAAGGCTAAGACACATAGTGAGTCGAGGCACCAGAGAAGTAACGTGAAATACTCGTATTTTCAGTAAAAGAAAAAGAGACCTGCTCCATCATGTGCTAGTGCGCCTGCTCCCCGAAACAAAGTTGACTACTATAGTTAGAATTCCCAACACTTCAGAGCTAGACCTGCCCTGTCTCAAAGTAGTGAGGTACAAGGAGGTAACTCGGATCCTGCATGTTCTAAGAGCTATAGAAACCACCCAGGTAGGTTTCACGATGGCTCCACAGGTTAATTCAAGTGTGAAAAAGAGGATCACTTCATGAAAGAGTGTCACGAGTGGGACGTAATCCTTAGGTGTAGGTGGTCTTGTACAAGAGTCTTAGCATTCATTTATCACATAAATATTAAAACTAGTGCGGAATTTAAAAGTTTTTACAATAATAGTCAATAAGGAAACTCTTTTTATAAAACGTAAGAAGACTAAGTCTCATCATTAGGCATCTTAGATAAAGTCATTATCATAAGTTCAAAACACTTTCATTAATAGAAAACTTATATGTAATACAGTCTTTGATAAAAGAATACTAGACTAAGATCTATGTCCTTAATCATATGACGACATATAAATCTTGAGAGAAATCTACTTCCAAAGCTTCAAATTCTAGAAATCCTCACTTGCCACCACCTACACTGGTATGTGTAGAGAAAATATGGAATAATCACAATTGATTCACTAAGTATGGCGAACATGCCAGAAATCCATGCAAAAAGGGACATTTACTTAAAGGTATGCTTTTCATGCTATATTGATAAAAACCTTTATCATAAGAGTTTAAGAGACATAATACAAGTCAACTATCACATATAAGACATATTAAACTAACATCAACATATAACTCATAATTCCATATTCCACAAGTAATCTTTTTCATCATTTAGACTCTCTGCCCAAGGTTACTCTAAGACCTATCTAAGTAAGACATAAAGGTACCGCCTATACACCCACTTCAAGCACACCAAAGTAATCCTCAAAGCTACCCTACGTAAGAATCATTCTATTCAACATACTTTTACTAATTGAACATTATTTATTTAAGCCATTTAGGAGACAACTAAACAATTGAGGGACTTCACATAATGTTCTTGG
The DNA here is from genome assembly GCF_036512215.1 of Solanum lycopersicum. Classification (NCBI taxonomy): domain Eukaryota; kingdom Viridiplantae; phylum Streptophyta; class Magnoliopsida; order Solanales; family Solanaceae; genus Solanum; species Solanum lycopersicum. The sequence continues at coordinate 40,538,298 of NC_090804.1, forward strand.
AAGATCTAGGGAACTCACTTTAGCATCTTCAAAGCCTACTCGTGCCAAGTGTATATAGTGTCCCATTCCACTACCTACACGTTGTAGAACCTATCCAACACTACAGTTCACTCCCAACATAATGAGAATAGGAATTAACTGACATAGACAACACTACCTAGGTATTGAATCTGGTGTCATCAAGACACCACACCATGGAAGGTGTTCCAATTGGCAAGGGTAGAACTTGGAAACATCCTATGTAGGAACATGGTTTAGAGGATATCAAAAGGTTTCTTTGTAGTCTAGCCTAATACTCAACTAGAGATACTCTCTTAAGCATATCCGCTCAGTTCTTTGTGTTTGTTTTGATAGAGTATGTTAAATTACATAAGTGTATTAGAAAAGCTACCATCACTAAAGCCTACAAACTCATAATACCATTTCCAAGTATAGGTACACTAGGACTACCAACCAAGGTCCATTTAGATATCTCTTATGAATTCCTTAAAATGGTTTCATGTCGTTCCAACAAACCTATCTCTAATTCAATCATTCCACTCACGAAGAGCACCATTTAGGTCTACCACTTCAAGGCTTCTTTATTAACCTTCTTTTCATATTCAAGGTTTCACACTCTTAACCTTCTTTTCATATTTAAGGTTTTCATTTTAGTCTTTCAAAGATGGGTACCTACTTTAGGTCTATCAATCCTATACTTTCATTCCTACACTCATTTAATAAAAATCAGGTACCAAGTAGGGAAAAGTAAGTCTACCAACACAAGATACAACATCATTCTATAAAGACTCTCCTTAGTCCTTATCACCATATATGAACAACTAGTAAGATGTACTTTCAATCTTACAATTATAACAGCCATACAAGATCATACATACATCACATGAGCACTTTCGCCTTATATATTCACTCATACCATATCATGATAATACCACAATGCACATAATAATGCCAACAAGGTCATGTTCATAAAATTTATACCAATTAAACACCACCACCATAAGTGGACCATACCAATAAATAGCAATTCAATATTGATTCTACATTAAATAAAGGAATTAGGTCAACTTGCCACCTTCCAATAGCCACAATCACTATTCCTTACCCTTTCCAACAAATTCACACAACAAGAGATCTTACCAATGACAATGTTTATAATACTAGGCCAAATGTTCATCCATATCAATTATTCAACAAAACTAAATATAGATATAACTATAATAAAGATAACTATGAACAATTCCAATAGTGATCATCATACAATTCAATATCCCATAACAATCTACACATGAATTCCATCTAATTAGATTATAATCAATACACCCACTTTAGAGCAAAAATTAGGAATTCAAGGAATACATGAGTTCATGGAACTTTTTATCTTAAATTAATCAATTAAACCTTTTTATGCAAGAACTCATGCTTAGAATTAGAAATGGGTGTTTAAGGCTTTTGAGATCTTTTGGAAAGCTTTTGAAATAGGTTCCTTGAATGAGAGAAGAGAAAAGGATGAAATAAACATACCTTACTAGAAGAAATCCAAGACATTGATGGATAAATCACTATAATTCTTTAATCCTAGCTTCAACTTGTCTAAGCTTATCAATTTTTTTTAATAAATGATTGGCTACAAAGGGATTTTTTTTTAGTGAACGTGTCACAAGCTCTTCAAGCTTCCATGGAGCCTTGATAGAACTTGATTTGGAATAGGGGTGTTGATTTTTGAAAAGTGAAGTCTTATTCTAGGTCTAGGTGTTTAAACTAACTTGTAATACATTAAAACAACTAAAATAATTGTCTATCACTTAATTACAATGTGCGATGAATTTTTCAATGCACCCCTAGGCTGACAAAGATTTTACTAAAATTTACATGTCCCAATTGACGGCCACTATGGACGGGGTGTCAGTTGGTTAACGGACCATCCTTTGCTTCATCGATTGATTAAGAGGCTCCCACAATTGGGGAATAAGATCCCATTTGTAAGTGTGGAGCCGCATCCCGTTTTGACGGGGCATGGTATGATCAAAGGGGTTTCGATTGGGGTCATCAAAGGGGTTGTTTTGACAGCTTCTTAGGAAACATTTGGGTCTTCTCAAGGACCCTTAGGGTGATCTTTGAGGATTCGTACCTGTACGTTTCAACCCTAAACATGAACATATAGATTCTAGGGTCTCCTCAACTCATTTAGACTCAAAACGATACATCAAAACACATAAAACATGCAAAAGCACACTAGTACACACAAGACTAGTTTTCGATCGTCTTGGTCGTCTTTTGATGTTTGACCCCAAACCTCTTCAAACCAACCATTAAAAGATGTTTCTAACCTTATAAAAAAGTAACTAATTATTAAAATACATGTGAGGCTCATATTTATCCTAGTTCATTTTGAGGGTTGGTACATTCTCCCCCACTTAGAAAAAACATTTATCCTCGAATGACACTAACATACTTTAAACATTTTCAATGTTTAAAGACTCAATTCTAACATCTCACGAACATATTAAATCATATAAAATATACATATGTAGGAGGAAGATCAACTCTACAAAATCAAGATACTAAAAACACAACAAGAGAGCACAAACAACCTCTACAATTTATCATGAAATAAGACTCTACATTTTTCATTTCATATAGGATAAACTTCCTTCTCGACATATCATTATGGTTACAACATTATTTCCATGCACATTATGCCAATTTCTCAAACCTAGTTATGTAACATTACCAATAGTCAATTTCAAACATGCTCCTAAGTCTACCATGCAACATTTAGGCAAGTTACTATTGATGCACATCAACATGAGATACAAAATCATTTAAGCTCATTTTACCATATAAACATAAATTCATGGAAATATGTCAAATTTTTAAGGGAACCATGAAACTAAGTTTATTACAATAGAATTCCAAATTCTTGCCCATGCTACTAGAAAGTTCTACCTCTCAAACTTTAATAGGATATCAGAGAAGAGAAAAAATCCATGAACCCAACTATTCACCATACTCCCCCACTTGGGAAAAATACCATCAATTCTATAACAAAAGGGAAAATTGTTACTTACTAGCACCTTCATCCGGGTTTTCTTCCTTGTTATCTTTGAGAGCGTAGAATCGACCGTGATTTGGAGGAATGGAAAATGTACCCTCACTAAGAGATTTACTGGCCTTTCTCCCTCTAGCCACTATAGTAGGACAATCTCTCACCTTGTGATAATTCTTTCCACAACCATATAACCTACTAGTACGATATAGAAACCTCCCAAAATACTTCTTTCCTCAAGTAGAGTAAGTAGGCTTAACAATTTAGGAACCACCATCCCTCTCATGGTTAGCGTTATTGTCACATTTGGGGAGAACCCCCTAGATGTAGCCAGTGTTGTCATCCTCGGAGAGGACTAGGACTAGCCTCTTAGCATTCTTCGTTACATTCATAGGTTAAAAATGCAGAAAATCGAAAACTTTTGATCTACACTACTTCGTGAGGTTTACTTAGACCTCTCGCTTACACAAAATATATTAATTTAGAGTATACATAGACCCTTTGTATAAGAAGATTACATAGTCTTCTACTTTTATGGAACACATATATATAATATACATAACGTAGTCTTAAGAGTGATGACTCATTTAAACCATCTAAACAGATTCAAATCAATATGGGAATAAGCCCTTACACAATGTAGAAAATTCAACTCCGGGCTTACAATAATATCTTGAAACAACATGAATGAAAATATTATATTTAGACTATAACAAAGAACCATATATAGAGTAATAACAATGCATTATCCTCGGACTTGAGGACATACCCACACTTGGAGAATAATTCCAAACCTTCCTTTAAAAATCGTCATGAACCCTTCAAAGACCAGAGCATAAAATGTTGGGGTAAAAGGGAGAAATGGGTTAGCACATCACTTGTATATAAGAATGGGAGAATATGCACACCCAACATAGAAATCATGCTAAAAAGGGACATTTCATTAAAGCATGCTAATTTTGTTTGAAAACACTTTATGCACATTCAAGAACTAATACACATCAATAGCACATATTCATTAAGTCAAGACCAACAATACAAATTCTAGTAAAGTAAACATGCGTATAAACATAACTGAACACATAATCAAGACAACTCTACCATCAAGTTATAATATTAACAAGCATGGATAAGAGTTCATAACATCATAACCAAAGTCAGGCCATTACTCTTGAACCCCCGTTAAGTCCAGTAGTGCAATGACTAAGTAAGGCCCTACAACCTCACTTAATCAAGCAAGCCCCATAGAATTATAAGTAATGCACAACTTTACATACTATATCACTAAGAGTAACCATCATCATACTTTAGCAATAGACACCAACTACATGTTGAGAAGTGAAACCAATATCACATAGTTTCATTAACATGTAAGGTCAACACATACATACCAATTACATTATCAACATATAAGCACATATGAACATCCTTCTAAGACTTCCATCAAAGATTACTAGTGCTATGTATAGGTAGTGTCTTATACCCCTACCTAGACTAAGCTAAACCTCTTAGGTCATCCTACTTAGAGTTCACATCATTACTTCATTTTACTTTTGGAAACAACTTGCCTTAATCAACATAGACTAGATGAGCTAATGTGGAATACAGTGTCATGGAACACAACACGGAAAGAAGGCGGACTGCTTTCCAAGGTAGTACCAAAACATGAACATAACATCTATGTGGATCCACTAGCTAGTATTTCTATGGGGGGAAATAGCTAGTATTCCTATGGGTGAAACATATTTCAAGAACGGGGAATCCTCTGATCAAAGAGGCGTCGATTGAGGTCCTCTAAGGGGCTGTTTTGGCAGCTTCTTGGCAAAAGTTTGGGTTCTCCTCAAGGACTTTATGGTGGTACTTTGGGAGTAATACCCAAACATTTCGACCCTATACATTACCATATTTATTCTAGGGTCTTTTCAACTCATTTTATACTCCAAAAGACACATTAAAACGCATTAAATATGTAAAGTCACACTAGGAAAAACAAGACTAGTTTCCGATCGTCGTGGTCATCTCTAGATGTTTTACCTAAAACCTATTGAAATCAACCATTAAAAGATTTTTCTCACATTATAAACAAGTTATTAATTCTTAAAACACATGTGAGGATCTAGTTTATCCTAGTTTATTTTGAGAGTTGTTACAAAGAGTATCCTAAGAACCGACAAGGTAATCAGAATTAGGGGACTAGGGCCCAATCATCATCAATTGCTCCACCATATAGATTTGCACCTAGAGGAACTACTTTCGTTAGTGGAGGAGGAAAAAACTGCCTTTATGTGATTACTAGTCACCAAGAGCAAGATAATTCTCCAGATGTTGCTACTGATATGATCAAAGTCTTTGTTGTTGATGTTATGCTTTGTTAGAACCAAGATTAAGTTTATCTTTTGTGACTCGTTATGTAGAAATGAATTTTGATGTCCTTCTTGAGAAACTTTTTGAACCCTTTTGTGTTTATATACCTATTGGGAGTATATTCTAGATGAGCAAGTATATTGTGATTGTATCATTTCCATCAATCACAATGACACCATGATTACTAAGTTGAATTAGACATGATAGATTACGACATCATTATAGGTATGGACTTGATTCATGCCTCTTATGTATTCATTTGTTGTATAACTAATGTTTTTAGGTTCCAAATTACAAATGAGCAGTTATAGAGCGGAGTAGCAGTTCAATAATATCTAAAGGTTATTTAATTTCATACTTTAAGGTTAGAAAGTTAGTTTTCAAGGGGTGTGTCTATGACTTATTTGAGTTAATGATTCTAGAGTTCAGACTCATCCTATTGAGTCAGTTCCAATTGTGTGTGAGTTTCAAGAGGCCTTTCTAGTTGATATACCTAGAATCCCTCCCTAGAGAGATAGACTTTTGTACAGATATTCTTCCCAATATTCGTCCTAGATCTATTCCTCCATATAAAATGGAACCTTCAAAGTTAAAATAGTTGATGTACGAGTTGAAAGATCTCATAGATAAAGGTTTCATTTGATCAAGAGTCGCACCTTGGGGCGCTCTAATCTTATTTGTGAGAAAGAAAGGTCGTTCCCTTAGAATATGTATAGAATACAGTTAGTTGAACAAGGTTACCATCAAGAAAAATTATCCGCTTCCAAGAATTGATAATTTTCTCAATTAACTTTAGGGTTTCAGTTGTTTCTCTAAAATAAACATCAGATCTGGTTACATCATTTAAGAGGAAGTGTATTTGATATTCCAATGACAGCTTCCAGGACCCATATTGTCATTATGAGTTTCTGGTCATGTCGTTTGGTTTAACTCAATGTGCCTACAATGTTCATGGAACTTATGAATAAAGTATACAAGCCTTATTTAGATATGTTTGTTATCTTGTTCATTGATGACAGACTAATCTATTTGAGGAATGAAGAAGATATGTTTGTTATCTTTTTCATTTATGACAAACTAATCTATTCGAGGAATGAAGAAGATCATTCTAGTCATCTCAGGATAATTCTCCAAAAATCTAAGGGACAGAGAGCTGTATGCCAAGTTCTCTAAATCAAAATTTTAGCTTGAGTCTGTCGTATTATTAGGCTATATTGTTTGTGGAGAGGGAATAAACTTGATAACTTAGAAAATAAAGGTTGTTCAGAATTAGCCAAGACCTACATATCCAACTGATATTAGGAGTTTCTTGGGGTTGGTTGGATACTGTAGAAGGTTCCTATAGGAATTATCATATATTTTAACTCCTTTACAAAGATGATTCCAAAATAAATAAAGTTTCAATGATCTGAAACTTGTGAGAAAAGATTTCATGAATTGAAAAAGAGGTTTACTACTACTCCAGTGTTAACCTAATCAGAAGGTACGTAAGGATTTGTTGTATATTGTAATGCATTAAGAGTTTGTTTTGGTTTTATGTTAATGTAGGATGACAAAGTTATTGCTTTTTTCTATAGATAGTTGACATATCATGAGAGGAATTACCCAATACATGATCTGGTGTAGGTTACTGCAGTATTTTCTTTTAAAATATGACATTATTATCTTTATGGTTTGTGTTGATATGTTCACCGATCACAAGAGTCTTTAGTATATGTTTAGTCAAAAGAGCTTAATGTCAGGAAATGAGGTGGTTAGAATTAATCAAGGATTATGACATGATTATACTTTATCATCTAGGTAAGGCTAATGTTGCTGTTGATGCCTTGAGCAGGTTGTCTATGTGTAGTACCATCCATTTTGATAAAGATAATAAAGAGTTAGAAAATGATGTGCAGAGACATACACGCTGAGAAGTTCGACTAATGGATTCCATAGAAGGAGGTGGTTAGAATTAATCAAGGTTTAATCATTATTAGTGTTAGAAGTAAAAGAGATGAGAAACCTAAATCCTATTTTTCTTGAATTGAAGGGAAGTGTTAATAAGCAAAATGTAATGAGTTTTGAACAAGGGGTAAATTATGTTTTGAGGTATAAAGGTAGATTGTATGTAAACAAGGTGGATGAACCCCAAGATAGGATCATGGAGGAATATCATAGTTCTATATATTCCATCCATATGTCTTCCTGACATACCCGGAAATTCTATGACTTATACTAGAGCCTTATATGTTGAGTAATGATGGTTTTAGAACTAAATAAGTATAAAAGGATTCATTGAGAGGTACTGTATCCATAGCATTACATAAAAGCCTTAACGTCTGGAAACTAGTAAATTTAAGTAGTTGACGTACCTAGGTTTCGTGAAGGTTTTAGAGGGTCAGATGAAGTCCAAAAATTGTAAAATAACTTTAAAAAGGTAAAACCTAGAATATAGGGTGAAAAATTTCAGCTCCTACCCCCAAAAGATTGCCCGAGGGGTCCACGAAAGGACCCCTCATTTGACCAAGCAAGCTGCCAAGAGGCTACAACTTTTGTTCTTGGAGGGAACAAGTACGCATCGCAGACTTGGTTCACCCAAGGAAAAAAGTTAAGATCGCTTCGTGGGCAGGTAGAGTACTCCATTGTTATGGAAATTAGTTTTTGAAATCTTGCGGGAACAGCTCCGCAACACGGACTTGTTCCCCGACGAAAAATCTAAAAATAGAATTCGAGTTTGACTTCATTAAAGGGTAAATTTATGTGAGGGATATTTTGGGTATTTAATGGGCGGGATTATATATTTACTTTACTTCAGTTATCCCTCACAATTACTCACTAAAATCTGAACCCTAAAACAAATCCCAAAAGTTCTCCTTTCTCTCTACATTCTCTCTCAATTCGTCCTCCATTGAAGAAGCTTTGAAGCTTGAAGAAGAAGACCAATTCCCTCAAGTTTCTACTCAATTTCGTGTATTTATCATATATAAGGTATGATTTATTTCACTCTTGGGATTAGTTTCCCCAAGAGGTCCTTCAAAATATGATTCCTAGATTTCCCCAAAATAAGGGTTTTTCTCATCACATAGGTCTTCTTTCAAAAACGAAATTGTGAATCAATTGTGATGAATTTTGATGAATTATGATGAATTAATGTTGTGTAGATATAAATTGATGGTTAATTGATGAATTCTTCTGATTTTTCCCTTGACCCATGTCTTTCCCCAAAATCCCTAAATTCTTGGATTGATTAAGGTGAATTGTTGAGGGTGATGTACGTGTCACTTGTTTACTTTGATTTTAGTTATGTTTATACTTCATGAATTTCCCTATTTCATATGTTGGTTTTGAGTTCTTGGGTATTGAAGTATGCACTCCAATGAAGGGCAATCAGGTATGATCTTGTTGCTCCTTTGATCTCAATTATGCAAGGTGAAACCTACTTATGTGATAATGATGTTATAGCTACTTGTGTTATTGTGATGTTGGTGACAAGGAACCATAATCCCTAACCCTATATATATGAATTGTCTATGAAGTATATAATTATGTTATGATGTGTGATATACCGTAGTTTCACGGTATTATTAATACTTTTTCCTTAAGTTTAGTTTGTCCAAAAGCCTTTTTGTGCTAATTTTTACATAAATTTCTCTTTGTTTTGCAGGAAATCTGTCCAAAGCTGAATGCGGAGATTTTGAGCGAAGAATTGCAGAAGAGACCACCTACGGAGCTTATGACGGTCCGTCGTGCTTGTGACGGTCCGTAGGTGGTAGCGTAGTGCAGCTGCAGAAGGAAGATGGGGATGTCTGACCAAGTGTGGGATTACGAAGCTTGTGACGGTCCGTCGTGGCTATGACGGTCCATCCTACAGGTTCATCGGGAAGATCAGAGAAGTGATCCCAGTACCCAGATTCCACGAGTTGAAGTGTTTTTGGAACGAGACCCTCGACGGACCGTTGGGCTTATGTCGGTCCGTCATACTTGCCGTCAAGGGGAATGAAGATAGCAGCTGAAGAAATTGCACAAGTATGGCACGACGGAGTCTATGACGGTCCGTCATGACCACGACGCTCCGTCGCGTGGTCCGTCGACCTAGCCGCGTTTTGGCAGATTTCCAGCAATTAGAATCCTTGTTTAATAAGGTTTTTGTTTTTTATAAATAGTTCGAAAAACCTCGTTTTTGAGGTAAGACTCTACGAGATTAGACACCAGATAGTTAGACTCCGTATTATTAGACTTTGTGTATTATTGTTAGATTTTGAGATTCTTGCAAGTGATCTTTGGAGATTAATCAAGCAAAATTTGGATTTTATTCTTTCTCATTGAAGTAAGTACATGAATTCGTATTTAATATATTTGAATATTGTGTTTATGGCTATGAGTAACTAAACTCCATAACTAGGGTTGTGGGAACCATAGGCGAATAATGAGATAAACCCTAACTAAAATAACAATTCTAGATTAGTGTCTTGCATGGATTAATAATTCTTTCGCTTAAAAGTCTTTTTAACGGAAGGCCAATGTTAGAACTCGCCTTAATGCTACTTGCCTGACCAAGGAGGTAGATAATAGGAAAAGAATTATTAACATAGATTTAGTGTATACTATCTAATAGGCTAGTATTGATTGGTACGATGTAATAACTTAGTCAAATATCGAATACGATGCTTAATATGAGGTAAATATAAGGGTTAGGAAAGCAACACACGTAGCCGGACCAAGGTGCGGAGTGAGATTTTCTAGCTGCCGGACCAAGGATTTAGAAATACATAACTTATCACTTTGCATGCAAGATACTAGGAAAGAATTGTTATAGTTAGAATTATCAAGTTATGAACCTGTGGGGAACACGTTAACCCTAGTTAGTATGATTAACTGCTTAAAAACCCAACATTCAAAGCTGTTAAGTGTCTCTTCCAAGTTCGTTATTTATTTTCACTCATTTAGAAATAGAACCCCCCCCCCCCCCCCCCCCCATTATTGTTTTTACTTTCCAAGGAAGCCATTAACCAAACAATAGTAATAACAAGTTGAAGTTAAGTCTAGATTATTTTCCTTGTGGGGACGATCCCGACCTCACTAGTTGGGTTATTTACTTGACACGAACGCTTTACTTCTTATTCGAGAGGTAAGTTTGAGCGTATCAAATTTTGGCGCCGCTGCCGGGGATTATAGCTTTTAGATTAACTGGAACTTATTACTATAGTTTAGTTGATATTTTCTTGATTTTACTTTGTTTTATTGTTTTTTATTTCTTTTCAGAACTATCCTCCTTGTATGCCAAATACATGAAGAGGAAGAGAACCCTTGTTTCCCTACGATCAAGAGCTAGAGCGTACACTGCACAATATGAATCGAAACTTGGGAATAAATGATAAGGATCCAGACCAGAACATTCCAGCTACGATTGATATTCATGGTCAGATGTTACCCGATGCTCCAGGTGAACATCAACAGAAGGGACAAAATCACGTTCCACGACCCCAAGCATACTACAGAGGGTATGATAACATAACAGACTCGGATGGGCCACTTGTCTTTTCCCCTCTACCCACAGGCCACACTTTTGTGGTAACTAGTAGCCTGATGCAAATGCTCACTGCCAGAGGTTTGTTTTGCAGGGCTACCTTCTGAGGATCCACATGCCCATATAGCTAAGGTAAGGGCAGTGTGTAACTGTTGTGTGGGGAGGCCGGATTTGGATCTAGATGTAATAGGTCTCAGAGTGTTTCCTCTCACATTGACGGGAGAAGCTGCTATATGGTTCACTGAGCTCCCATACAACTCAATCTTCACTTGGAACCAATTGAGGGATGTTTTCTTGGCACGCTACTATCCAGTCTCCATGAAACTAAACCACAAAGATAGAGTGAATAACTTTGTGGCACTACCAGGAGAGTCAGTTAGTAGTTCTTGGGATAGATTCACCTCATTCTTGAGAAGTGTTCCAAAACACCGTATAGATGATGAGTCACTAAAGGAATAATTCTATCGGGGATAGGATGACAACAACAAAGCAGTGTTGGACACTATAGCAAGTGGATCTTATGGAGAATTCCCTTATGCTGAGATTGGTGAAAAATTAGAGAAAATCTCCTGAAATAACAAACCTTGGAGCACTAGGAAGTCCGATACAGGAAGAAACACCTTCGCAGTGCAGTCCACTCACAACCAAGCCACAGATGAGATTCGTGAAGAAATGGCTCAGATGAGAACTAAGCTTGGGTTGGTACTAAAACATGTCACTGGGGTGCAGAATAGATAAATGCAGTCAACTACTTGGCTAAACCACTACCTCCAAATGATGAGTGTTATTATGAAGAGGATTCCTATGCAGTAAATGAACAGATGGGGGGTTTTCGACCAAGTTCCCAAGGCTCGAATCAGGAGAATTGGCGCCAAGGTCAAGGGAACAAAGGTTGGAACTATGGCGACTACAATCGTGAGGGTCATTATGTCCGAGATGGAAACTTCAATCGCGACAAAAACTTCAACAGGTGTAACTATGGTAATAGAAACGACAGGAATGGACCCTATGTTCCTCCTCAAAATCGCGAAGTTACTTGTAAGGATGGTGGAGGTAGTATGTCGCGAGTTGAAGATATGTTGCACAAAATAATGAGGAGGTTCGATGCTAGTGATGAGCATGAAAAAGAGTTGAGAAATGATTTAGCGGGTATTTGGCAAAAAGTTGATACACATGCAATATCGATTAAGCAACTTGAGTTACAATTGGCCCAATTATCTGCAACTGTGAACACACGGCAACCGGGCACTCTTCCTAGCAACACTGTCCAAAATCCGAAAAATGATGGACATTGTATGGAAATTACTACTCGCGGTGGCAAGCAGACCATTGACCCACCATGCCATCTAATGAGAATAAGGTGACAAAAGATACTGATAAAGTGGTAAATGTTGATGCTGATTTAGAGGATAACATTGCCAAAGATGCTGAAGTGCCTAAAAAGGTAACTCCTATGCCTAGGCCACCACCCTCATTTCCTCAAAGATTATTGAAAAAGACCGAGGATGGCAAATATCGGCGTTTTATAACAATGTTGAAGCAACTTTCTATCAATGTCCCTTTGGTAGAATCTTTAGAACAAATGCCCGGTCACGCCAAGTTTATGAATGATCTGGTCACAAAGAAAAGACCGATTACTTTTGAGGATGATGATAGAATGCAGCATTATAGTGCTATTTCTATAAGATCTCTGTTCCAAAAGAAAGAAGATCCGAGTCCGTTCACTATTTCTTGTACAATCGGGCTATTACATTTTGCGAAAGCATTATGTGATCTCGGGGCAAGCATAAATCTCATGCCCCTCTCGATTTACAAGAAGTTGGGTTTGGGTGACCCAAGCCCACTGCGATGCGGCTACTGATGGCTGATCGAACAGTAAAACAGCCCATAGGGATACTTCATGATGTACTAGTAAAAGTGGAGTCATTCATCTTTCCGGCAGAATTTGTTATTCTTGATTGTGAGGTTGATTTTGAAGTGCCTGTTATCCTTGGGAGGCCATTCCTAGCTACGGGTACAGCCTTAGTGGACATGGAAAAGGGGTAGATGAAATTTCGGTTGAACAATGAGGAAGTGACCTTTAATATTTATAAGTCCATGAGGCAGAGTGGTGAGCTCCAATCGGTATCTGCTATATCCTACAACATGGGTGAGACATCTGCGACACAAATAGAAGAACGTCTAGGTGTAGAGGCATTAGTTGCAGTGATAATTAACTTTGATAGCAGTTGCATTGAAGAGTATGAGTCATTAGTCGCGGCTCTTGACCGGGGTGATGTTTGGTTTAAACCAAAGAAATTTGAGCTTGATATGAAGAATCGTGAGTCCCACCCGCGAAACAATCTATAGAGGAGGCTCCTAAATAAGAACTAAAAGCTCTCCCACCTCATCTCAGGTATAAATTCTTAGGAAATGGTGAGACTTTGGCGGTAATCATTGCATCAGACCTGGATGAACAACATGTTCACAGTTTGGTTAAGGTACTAAAAAGGTTCAAAAGAGCTATTGGGTGGACTATTGCGGACATAATTGGGATCCCTCCTGGTATTTTCTCTCATAAAATCCAACTCGAGCCTGACCATAAGCCGAGTATTGAGCATCAGAGATGCTTGAATCCTCCTATGCAAGATGTTGTAATGAAGGAAATCATTAAGTGGTTTGATGCTAGATTAATCTATCCAATCCCTGATAGTAGTTGGGTATGCCCGGTTCAATGTGTACCTAAGAAAGGGGAAATGGCTGTGGTCCCCAACGAAAGAAATGAACTTGTCCTAATGAGACCGGTTACTGGATTGAGGGTGCGTATGGATTACCGTAAACTGAACTCATGGACTGAAAAAGACCATTTTCCTATGCCCTTCATGGATCAGATGTTGGATAGACTTGCAGGAAAAGGGTGGTATTGTTTTCATGATGGGTATTCAGGGTACAATCAGATTTCTATTGCACCAGAAGATCAAGAGAAAACCACTTTCACTTGTCCATATGGGACCTTTGCATTCAGAAGAATGTCGTTTGGGTTGTGCAATGCACCCGCAACATTTCAGAGATGTTTGATGTCAATATTTTCTGACATGGTGGAGGATACTATAGAAGTTTTTATGGATGATTTTTCTGTGGTTGGTGATTCATTTGAGCGGTGTTTGACCAATTTATCTGAGGTCCTTAAGAGATGTGAAGACTGCAATTTAGTACTAAACTTGGAAAAGTGTCATTTCATGGTGAAAGAGGGTATTGTGTTGGGTCATCGCATTTCAGAAAAGGGCATAGAGGTTGATCGACCTAAAGTCGAGGTAATAAAGAGACTTCCCCCACCGATCTTTGTGGAAGGTGTGAGAAGCTTTCTTGGGCATGCAGGTTTTTACCGGAGATTCATCAAAGACTTTTCAAAGATTGCACACCCATTGTGCAAACTGCTGGAGAAAGATTGTAAATTTAGTTTTGATGAATCCAGTCTTGAAGCATTCGGTGAGCTAAAAGAAAAGTTAGTCTCTGCGCCTATCATTATTTCTCTTAATTGGAACAGTCCATTTGAGGTAATGTGCGATGCTAGTGGGATGGCTCTTGGTGTAGTATTGGGACAGAGAAAAAACAAAATCCTTCACCCCATTTACTTTGCTAGTAAAGCCCTTAATGAAGCTCAGAAGACCTACACAGTGACTCAGCAAGAACTCCTTGCAGTAGTCTTTGCTTTTGAGAAATTTCGCTCCTATTTGCTAGGTACTAGAGTTATAGTGCATACTGACCACTCAGCATTGAGATATTTGATGGCGAAGAAAGATGTGAAACCTAGGCTGATTCGCTGGGTATTACTTCTAAAAGAATTTGACTTTGAAGTGCTGGATAGAAAAGGAACTGAAAATCAAGTTGTTGATCACTTGTCTCGTCTAGAGGATGAAGCTATGAGAGAGTTAGGAGATAAGACTGACATTTATGATACTTTCCCCGATGAACATGTATTGGCTGCTTCACAAGACTTGATTACATGGTTCACAAATTTTGCGAACTATCTGGCTAGTGATATTGTTCCATCAGACTTGTCCTTTCATCAAAGGAAAAAGTTCACGTACGATGTGAAGAAGTTCTTTTGGGATGATCTATACTTGTATAGGAGTTGTGCCGACGGGCTTATTTGGCGTTGTGTGCCAGAATATGAAATGTTGAGTGTGTTGGAGGCATGTCATTCCTCACCCGTTGGTAGACATCACAGTGGTATCCGAACCGCGCATAAGATATTACAATGTGGTTACTATTGGCCAACTCTTCATCAATATGCTCATGGGTTTGCTAAAGCATGTGACAGATGTCAACGAGATGGTGGTATTTCAAGAAAACAAGAACTCCCTCTAAACCCCATTCTTGTGATTGAGTTACTTGATGTTTGGGTTATTGACTTTATGGGACCTTTTGTGAGTTCTCATATCATGAAGTACATTCTAGTAGCAGTCGATTATGTATCTAAATGGGTCGAAGTCATAGCTCTCGCAAACAATGAAGGGAAGAGTGTCACTACATTCTTGAAAAAGAATATATTCTCTCGTTTTGGCACCCCAAGGGCCATTATTAGAGATGTGGGCTCCTACTTCTGCAACACATTGTTCAAGGGGTTATTAGAGAAATATGGGGTTCGCCATAATGTGGCCACTCCTTACCACCCTCAAACTAGTGGGCAAGTTTAAGTTTCTAATCGGGAAATAAAATAGATATTGTCAAAAACAGTGAATGCTAGTAGAACGGATTGGTCAAGGAGGCTTGATGGTGCTCTTTGGGCCTACCGGACAGCATATAAGACTCCCATAGGTATGTCTCCATACAAACTTGTATATGGTAAGGCTTGTCATCTTCCGGTTAAGTTAGAGCATAAAGCCATGTGGGCTATGAAGAAGTTAAAAATGGATTGGAGCGAAGCTGCAGAGCAACGGCTTAATGGGTTGAATGAACTCGATGAATTTCTCCTAAAAGCCTATGAAATCTCAGCACTATACAAAGAAAAGATGAAGAAGTACCATGACAACAAAATTGAAAAGTGGGAGTTTATGGTCGGGGATTTGGTGCTTTTATTCAATTCCAGGTTGCGCTTGTTTCCGGGCAAGCTCAAGTCCAAATGGAATGGTCCTTACTTGGTAACCCAACTATTCCCTCAAGGAGCAGTTGAGTTGGAAACTAAGGAGGGTATGCGGTTCAAGGTGAATGGACAACGCATAAAAATCTATTTCAGGCATGCTGAATCAGCAAATGAAGTGATAGAGGTATACCATCTTGATGAAGTCTGAGTAATCAAGGGTCCCCAGTCGTGCCGCGACATTAAATCAGGCGCTTGTTGGGAGGCAATCCAATACTTATCATTTTTTTTAGTAATGCTAGCATTTTTCTACTAATGAATTTTAAATTTGTAGGTACATCACCAAGAAATTCTGCAGAAAATTACTCTACAGCAGTCACTGACGGACACATCGACGGATCGTTGCGCCTGCTATGGACCGTCCTATTCATCCGTCGTACCAGGTACATTTTTTTCTGTTATTTTGAAATTAGGGAGCATGTGACGGAACAACCGAAGGGTCGTCACAACGTGTTCGTTTAGAAGTCTTTTTAACAGAAGGCCAACGTTAGAACTCGCCTTAATGCTACTTGCCGGACCAAAGAGGTAGATAATAGGAAAAGAATTATTAACATAGATTTAGTGTATACTATCTAATAGGCTAACTTAGTCAAATATCGAATATGATGCTTAATATGAGGTAAGGATAAGGGTTAGGATAGCAACACACGTAGCCGGACCAAGGTGCGGAGTGAGATTTTCTAGATGTCGGACCAAGGATTTAGAAATACATAACTTATCACTTTGCATGCAAGATACTAGGAAAGAATTGTTATAATTAGAATTATCAAATTATGAACCTGTGGGGAACACCTAAACCCTAGTTACTTTGATTAACTGATTAAAAACGCAACATTCAAAGCTGTTAAGTGTCTCTTTCAAGTTCGTCATTTATTTTCACTCATTTATAAATAGAACCCCCCCCCCCCCCCCCCCCCGTTATTGTTTTTACTTTCCAAGGAAGCCATTAACTAAACAATAGTAATAACGAGTTGAAGTTAAATCTAGACTATTTTCCTCGTGGGAACGAACCCAACCTCACTAGTTGGGTTATTTACTTGACACGGCCGCTTTACTTCTTATTCGAGAAGTGAGTTTGAGCGTATCAATGTGATAATTATATGATTGAATGTAGTTTCTCATGATTATAGTGTTATGTCTAAAGTGAAAGGATAGTTCTCACTTGTGATCACCTATGAGATATTATGATAAGATGTTTCCTTACAGGTCTAGAAGTGACTAATGTGAACTTGAATGATGAAATAATATGATACTAAAGGAAATGATTTCTTATCTCCGAAAAGTCATGTAAATGAGATGTAGGTCTCACATTAATAAGTCTGGCTTCCCACATGGGTTTTCTCATGTTAGTATGTCCGGATTTCCTAATATGTATTGTATCATGAGATGGAAACCTCCACGTTAGTAAGTCAAGGTTTCTAGCAACAATATCCTTGGACCTTAACTACATTTACACATAGGACTCTAGCCTAGTGGATCCACCTAGATATCTACGTACAAATGGTTACACCTTAGGAAAGTTTTAACCCTCTCTTTTTGATGTGGGAGTAAACCATCGGATTCTATGTAACTCACATGGTCTCATGTTGGTTATTGTACTTATTTCTCCAATGTAAAAGTAAATGAACAAGTTAAGTATGTGAAGTCTTATTAAGGTTATCTTGAACGCTACTGCATAGGGTAAGGGAGGGTATGGGACTTCTGTTATTCATTTCATCATGTGGGATCCTAAGGGATGGTCCTAGTAGTGTTATTTTTATGATTATGACTATGATTATGATTATGTCGATAATCTATGAGTATTTTTCATGTATTTAATCATGTTATGATGAATTATTAGAATATGTTATAAGTATGAAATGGGTTGCTTAATGTGATATTTAACCTTGGATAGGATTATGGGGTTCTATCTTTGGCTTTGCACAAGTATTGCTTGGGTGATCTATGTGTTGGCTTACTATTATGTTGAAGTGACTTATTATGCTTTTTAGATATGCATGTTGAGTTAAATTAATAAAAAGCATGATTTTTGACTAAATTTTCCTTTTCTCATCCATTGATGATTTTTGTGCATAGGAGACATACTTAGTACATGTGTTTTATACTAACCCATATTTTCTTCTTTTTTGTCAAACATTTTAGGTTCGGGGCATTGAGGAGATTCGTGGTCATTGAACAAGAAGACATGTCTTTTTCCTAAGACGATTGGTGAGCCCTCACGAGTTCCAAGGATAAAGCCACTCATCAAGCCTTATTAGTTTTTTCTATGTTTTGAGAAAATTATTCCAATCTCATGTTGAGACTTCAATTGTAGCCTATATGGCATATTGTAATAGACTAAGGGTTATGCCCAAACCATTGTGATTCATACTCTTGTAGATGGTTTATAAGCCAGATGAGACTTTTGACTTATATATGATTTGTCATGCTAAAAGAGAAGTCTATGTACACTTCGTATGTGACGGGTCTATGTAAACTCCATATGTAAAGTGTTAAATGTTTCTGAAATTTTGACCTATCATGTCCTATGATGGGTGATAAGTGCTTGTCTTATTACTCTTAGAGGACGACGACGACGGTTACGCCTAAAGGTTATTTTGAGTCCTAACAGCTCCACATAGATGTATCGTTATTCGAGAGAATTTTGTGGGTGGAGTAGTATGAAGAAGGGAATTGCATGGTTTGTTGCTAAGTGTCCGAATTGCCAACAAGTTAAGGTAGAGAATCAACGGATCGGTGGTGTGGCTAAGAATATAAAACTTCTGGAGTGAAAGTTAGAGATGATTAATATAGAATTCATCAAAGGTTTACCAAGGTCTCGCAGGCAGCATGATATCATTTGGGTGATTGTTGATAGAATGACGAAATCAACCCATCTTTTTGCCGATAAAGACTCCCCATTCACTAAAGGACTATGCCAAGGTGAACATTCAAGAGGTAATCAGACAACATAGGGTTCTAGTATCTATTATATCAGATAGAGGTGTACAATTTACTACACAATTTTGGAAATCTTTTCAGCAAGGCTTGGGTTCAAAGGTGAACTTAAGTACTGCTTTTCACCCTCAGAAAGATAGTCAAGTAGAGCGCACTATTCAAACCTTAGAGGATATGTTGAGGGATTGTGTGATTTATTTAAAAGGTAATTTTTACTGTCACCTACCTCTTATTGAGTTTGTTACAAGAGTAGTTACCATTCTAGCATCCAAATGGATCCTTATGGGAAAAGGTAAAGATATCTTATTGGATGGTTTGAGGTTGGTGAAGCAGGGTTGATAGAACCATACTTTGTTCGTCAAGCTATGAGGAAACTAAAAGTTGTTCAATAGAGGTTGAAAACAACGCAGAGTCGTTAGAAATCCTGCATTGATGTTAGAATTAGGGAGCTAGAGTTTGAAGTAGATGATTGGGTATACCTGAAGGTTTCATCCATAAAGTATGTTATGAGGTTCTGTAAGAAGGTGACACTTAGTCCCCGCTATATTGGTACTTACAGAATATAGAAGATGATTAGCAATGTAGCTTATGAGTTAGATATAACCCAAGAGTTAGCAGCGGTCCATCCCGTATTTCATATTTTCATGTTGAAGAAGTGCATGTGAGATCTTTCACTTATCATACCAACCAAAGAAATTCGTATCAAGGATAACTTATCTTATGAGGAGATTTAAGTTCAAATTCTAGATCACCAAGTTCACAAGTTGAGGACTAAGAAGTAGTATCAATCAAAATGCTTTGGAGGAAACTATTTGTTGAAGAATCTATTTGGGGAGTTGAGGAGGATATAAAAAAGATGTATCCACATCACTTTGAGCCCGAAGATATTCCAAACCAAGGTACTAATTCTATTCTTTGTAATCTATAATATATATAGATGATGTGTTAGATTTGATTGTTGCGTTTTTGAACTGAATGACATGTACTCCCTTAGCCTATTATGAGTAGTATCATTCGAGGACGAATGTTCCAAGGGAGAGATATTGTAACATCTCATTAATTGAAAGAACTAGAATTAGAAAGAGTTGTTTTTGGAAAAAAATGAAAAATCTAAAAAACTCGTTAACTTTTTTTAACTTTGAGTTTTGGGTCGAATTCAAACGACCATAACTCCTAGGTCAAGATGAATTAGAGGTGCTACAAGATACCTTAGAAAGATATTTTGTCAATTCCTAGTTTGCTTAATGTCGAGTTTTTATGAGTAAGATATGTTCATTTTAAGTTGGGTTGTCTAGGTAAGGAAAGCTAAAACTAGATTTTGAAAGGGTGGTTTGGTCTTTTCAAAACCCAATTAAGTTAATTTGTTTTTAAAAGATTAATTGGGATCTAAATTGAATTGGTTCATTTTAGACAAGTTGAAATTTTTGCAAGGGCTTGGAGAATGGAGAAAACAGGAGAAAGGAGAAAATCTTTCAAGATTCGTCAAGATCATGCAATTTGGGTGATGGATTTTTCCAAAGATTCAATCCTACGTGGTATGTAAGTTCACATAGTATTGGATTATTTCATCCACATGCCAATCATGATTCAATTCAGCATAATTCTGTTTTTTTGAAAGAAAAGATTATGAGTTTTTCATAAAACTCAATTAATTTCTTCTAGGTTTTTGTTGTTGAAGTTCCTTGACTTTGATTCATGTAATTAGGTGTGATTTCGAGTAGAATATTACCTATATTGAGGATATAGTTTGTTCTAAGTGTTTGGAGAAAGAACCAATTGAATTTAGAGGGTTTAGAGTTGAAAAACAAAGGAGAAATTTCATCAAAAATATGAGAAAGAAGATGGGGCGCACGCCTCTTAGCGCTCCCCAAAACATTCCCTGAAATTTGAACTCTGGGGCACTACGCTAGTAAGAGCACCCCAAGTCAGCCTCTGAAATTTCAGGGCTGGCGCCCCCGCATCTCAAAGCGCCAAGGACACTAACTCTCCCAATTTTTTCCACTTTTCTCCGTACTAGTTCCTTAGAACCATACCTATGTTTTCTTAAAAAAATTATTCTCTAAAGTACGTATAAACATTACAAAATCTTCGACAAAAAACATGAGATCATGAACTTTGAATCCATAATTCAATTCAAAGAAGGTTAAGATTCAAGTCAAGAGACGTTCAAAGAGTTCTCAAAAAGTCTTTTACAAATGTTTTAACTTTGTTTTAGGTTTAAACTTTGAGTTGAGCAGATAGTAAGAATAACGTTCATCTCTTTAAAAGATTATAAAGGAACTACGTGTTCCCAATTGTTGAAATGTTTTTACATTTAAGCAAGAGAGCAAACGATAATTTCCTAGAGATCCTTGTGTTCTAGTTTTTAAGTAATTATATCAAATCACAGAAAGAGTTTTATTTTTTTGAAACATATGTGTTGAGCATATTTTCATAGTAGTATTGAGCACCGATGTGGATATGATATCATAATAACACAAGTCTCCATAAACCATGTAGACATCATGAGTAGAAATGATCATACTATATAGATTTTTCGTTAATGCTTTTTAGCATAGACTAGTGGATCACTTTTTTAAGGCTTTCTATCTCATGACAAGTTATAGGACAGTTCAGGTAGCATGGTTCAGACGATGTATCATCACATAGGATCATTGTAGTTGTTGTCGGTTAGAGAAACTTCCATAGTATTATATTATTTTATTATATTTGGTAAATTGAGTTGTCATTGTATCTCTTTAATAAATTGAGTTATCACCTACCATTTTGAATGCATGTCTAAACTACATAATTATTGTTATTTTAGCTTTGCATTTGAGTTGATACTCATGAGCTGAGTAAAGCAAAGATAAGTGTTCTTTTATGATTCCTTTCAAACTTATGTAATGTTTAGTTTTTTCCTCGCATACTCGTACAATTAATTTACTGATGTCATTTGGTCTGCATCATTTATAACACAAACATTTTACCAGGATAAGCATCGAATGCTTCGTTGATCTAGTTGAACACCCATAGTTATTTGGTGAGCCTCCTTGCTATTCGAAGGACCCCTTTTTATCATTTGATTTAGTACTTTAGTTGTTAGGACGATCGAAAGGTTTGTCCTGACATCCCTATTTGTATTTAGAGTCTTCATAGCCATCTAGTTATGAGTTTTATAGTCTTGCATTTTAGATATTTTGCTATGTGACTTGAGTTTCCATTTTGGCTAGATTGAATGTTATCCTTAAACGTTCTAAGTTTATTTGAGATGGTTGCTTTTAAAAGTGCATTTGAATCCTTGTATTAATGATTTAGTCTTCCTCCATGAGTTAACCCAGGCCAAGCAATTGCTTGGGGTCAGCAACGATTCTCGAATGCCAGTCCTTCCCAGTGTGTAGGCTCAGCGCGTGAAATATATAACATAAGTTCATATGAAAATCGTTGAAAAAATGTAACTTAGATCAAATCATATATAAAAAATCAAATAAAATGAATTTAGTCATACACAGTTGAACTTATGAGAAAACATGCAAAATCCAAGAATTTGTGTTAGAATCATAAAGGAGAAATAGAGAAACCTTTGGGACTAAATGGATGGAAAAGGATCCATTGATGAACTTCCCACATACATTAATGAATCCTAATCCCTTGGGAGAATCCTTGGAGAGAATTTGGAGAGAAAATCGTGAAAGCTTTTAGGGTTTTGATTGAATGAGAGGGAATAAGTAAAATTTCAAGAGTAAAATTCATTAAAGGACCTTAGAAAATTCTCGAAATGGCGTAGTTTAATAGTTATAAGAGTAGGAAAACCCCAATTAATCTTGAACTTAAAAGTTATATGAGTTACCTAAGGACACCATGTATGTTCCATACAAAGAGCTACACAGTATCTTGGTCATCCGTAGACAAAGATGCTGAAGATTAAAAATCCACTCAAGGACCAAGAGCAACTAGTACCTCCTACAAACTATAGACCTTTTCACAGGATGTAGGTATTCTTCATACAAACCAAGAAATCCCAAAATTTCACCAATTATGAATATCACTATGAATCCCCTTTCTACATGATGTACCATTGCCTATGGATAGTCTTGTTGGTCCATGGGAAACTTTCAAAGACTCAATATTTTAAATATTCAAGGTTCTTCCGCAACTTCCCTCTATAGAACCTTGTACGGTGGTAGGATTGTAAAAAATGCACTACAAAATTTTATGAATTCCCCTTTTAGTCCAACTTACCGAGTTTAAAGGTGTTAAAAAGAGATCATACTAAAGCACAATCATCATTACTAGAATTTGCATCAAAAAATGATGTACGCCAAATGACGTCAGTATGTGAAATGTAAGGTATGTAAATATGGCAAAAGGAAACATAAAGATAACCGAGTACATAAACTAAAAATAACTCATCTCAAAGTTGAGCATGCAAAAATGTAATTTAAAAACATCAATCTTTACGACTGAGACAATACAATACATGAAAGTCTAAAAATACTATATTTCACTTTTCTATGGGAGTTTCTCTAAATGACAACTATCATTATGAGACTGATGATTATACAATGTCTAGCCCACATTTCCAAACTCATCCGATACTTTGCTAGAGCATA